>NW_006921766.1:0-14996 GCF_000298275.1 Orycteropus afer afer | reverse complement strand
AGAAAAAAAAAAAAAGCTTGCAAGTGGCCATCTAAGATACAACAATTGATCTCTCCTCATCCAGAGGAAAGAAGAGTGAAGAATATCAAAGACACATGGAAACAATGAGTTCAGGGGGCTAGTGGCGCCTACATGATGACCCTGCAACAAGAACTCAATGGTGTCCGGCTTCCACTGCCAACCACGCAGAACGGGATCAAAATTAGAGATCCTAGATAGAGTGGGAGAAAAATGTGGAACAAAACTCAAAATCATAAAAAAAAAAAAAATCCAGGTTTATTGATCTGATGAAAATGGGTGAAATCCCTGAGAGTATGGCCTTAGTCACCCTTCAGGCCTGGAACTAAACTCACTCCTGTGGCTTAACTACCAGACAAAGGTCAGACAGGCAAAATGTATATGAACTGTTGAGTGGAATACAAATACTCTCTGTACACTTTCACACAAATCATGATTTTAAAAAAAGAAGAAGATGGCTTGCTCTCGTCCTGCGTTTGGTTCGTGATCTTCTAACCTCAGAACTTGAGACAGCAGCCAGTCATCTGACCCACCGATTCAGGTTCACAAGCTCCTGAAACCATGGGAATGGAGTGGATCCTCCAGACTTACCCACGGACTTGGGACTTCCCAGCCTCCCAACCTCCATCACCATATCCATTCTCTTCACTGTCATCAGGAAATCCATCTAAAAACAACTATCACCATGTTCCCATCCTGGCTGAAGACTCTCCAGTGGCTCTTTGCAGTTAAAAGGCAAAGCCCTGACTTTCGGTATGCAGAGAAGAGTGAAGAAAATCAAAGGCACCTGGAAACAATTAGTCCAAAGATAAGATGGACCAAAAGAACCCCAGCCTTCACGAACCTGAGACTAGAAGAACTAGACGGTGCCCAGCCACCTATGCCACCTGCTCAGAAAGGTTTCAAAACTCTAGATCCTCTAGGGTGGGAGGAAAAATGCATAACAAAATTCAAAAACACAAAAATGACCAGAATTATTGGCCTGAAAGAGACTGATGGAACCCCTGAGACTATGGTCTTGGCTTACCCTTTGGGCCTAGATATGGACTCACTTCCATGGATTGGTTCTCAGCCCAACAGTAGAAAGACCTATATGCATAAAACTACTCCAGGACAATGCATCCACCTATTCTCGAGACAGGCACCCCTTGGACCAATCGGCCATGAGACACCAGAGGGGTAGCATTCACATAGAGGTTAAGCTGACTGACAGGAGTGCACGGATAAGAAGGACACAGGGAGGAGGTAATCACAGGGAGAAGAGGGGAGGAGAGTTTTTTTATGGTTGGGGATGGGAATCGGGCATGAAATCAGATGTGCATAAATGTTGAATGTAAAGCAAGTTTGCTTAAATAAATAAATTAATTAATTAAATAAAAATAAAAGAAAGGAAATAAACATTTATTAAGGTCTTATTATGTGACAAGTGTTATCACATGAATCACTTATTTACTTAACAAATAATGAATAAGGGAGACTGAAGAAGAGTTGATGATTTTGAGCTGTGGTGGTGGCGAAGAATGCTGAAAATACCATGGACTGCCAAAAGAACTAAGAGATCTGTTCTGGAAGAAGGACAGCGGGAATGCTCCTTGGAAGCAAGAATGACCAGACCTGGAGTCATCTACTTTGGTCTTGTCAGAAGAGACTGTTCCCTGGAGAAGGATATCATGCTTGGTAAAGTAGAGTATCAGCAAAAAAAAGGAAGACCCTCAAGGAGATGGATTGATACAGTGGTTGCAACTATGGGCTCAGGTATAGCAACTATTGAAGCTGGCACAGGACTGGGCAGTGTTTCATTCTGTTGTATATAGGGTCACTATGAGTTGGGGCCGACACCTAACAACAATACATGCACAACCCAATGAAAAAAATGGAGGATACATAGATGATGAAGATATGGTCTACTGAGAGAGGCAGATAGTGTCTAAGAATAAAGAGCATTATAAGTGATAGTATAATAAAGCTTAATAACCCTGAAAAAAAAAAAAAAAGAAGAAGATGATGATGATGAAGGGGTTACTGCACATCCAAGGACCTCTGCTATTGTACATGTGAAATGCTACCACAGGACTGTCTCTCCTTTAACTGTTTACCACCTGCACTAAAGCCCTCTGGGGAACTTCCTGCATCACAGAGAGTCCTGGTGAGTCACTCCTAGAAGCATGTCAGCCCTCATGCCTTTTTTGATATGCGTTTCTCTAGTTTGGTACCCCACACAAGCCCAGAGCCCCCAATCCCTGTGTACACAGGGGCCATATCAGGTGTCCCACCCAAGGATAGTTAGGATGAGATAGGATGAAGATGTATGAATTTCTTGTCCAAACAATACAGCACCCACCCACACAGCTGATAAAGGAGACCCTATTGGCAGACATACAGACTTTCTTCCATAACTTTATGTTCTGGAGCCAAATATACGTTAGGATGGGTCAACAAAACCCCAAAATACATTCAGTTTTACAAAGTGAGCAACATGCCATAGAAATAAAACACTAAACTGGCATTAATAAGAGTTGTCTAGACTCCAAACAACAAGGAAGGGAGAATTGTTGTGCCTCCTGCTGGGACAACATACAATACAGAGATATAAAAGCCCCAACACCCCAGAGTTACTCACATACTCACTCACTCATTCACTTATTCACACCCTCCACCCAGCTCACCTCCTCCCACCCACACTGTGGCTGACACCTGCTACTTGAGGACCTGTGTTCCAGCTCCATCCACCATGTCCATCTGCTCTAGTGATAGGAGCTATGGCAGCCGCATCTGCCTGCCCAGTGCTTGCACTGACTCTTCCTGGCAGGTGGATGACAGCCCTGAGAGCTACTGTGAGCCCTCCTGCTGTGCCCCCACTTCCTGCCAGTCCTCCTGCTGTGCCCCCACCTGCTTAACCCTCATCTGCACCCCCGTGAGCTGTGCATCCAGTCCCTGCTACCAAACAGCCTGTGGATCCAGCTCCTGTGAACCCTCCTGCTGCCAGCAGTCTAGCTGTCAACCCACATGCTGCACATCCTCCCCCTGCCAGCAGGCCTGCTGCACACCTGTCTGCTGCAAGCCCATCTGTTGCAAGCCTGTTTGCTGTGAACCTGTCTGCTGCAAGCCCATCTGTTGCAAGCCTGTCTGCTCCAAGTTTGTCTGCTGCAAGCCTGTCTGCTGCGAGCCCGTCTGCTGCGGAACCACCCCCTGCCCATCATCCTCATGCTGCCAGCCCCCTGTCTGCATCCCCTCCTGCTGCAGACCATCATCCTGTGTGTCCCTCATCTGCCAACCTGTGTGCAAACCAGCCTGCTGCGTGCCTGCCCCCTCATGCTGTGCACCTACCTCCTCCTGCGTGTCCTTGATCTGCCGCCCCGTGTGTCCCCGCCCAGCCTGCTGTGGTATCTCATCTGGTCAGAAGTCTTGCTCCTGAGTTGGTGTTCCTCTCTGTGCTCCTACCTTTGCCCCCTTCTACTGAAGACCTTCGTCTTCCATGTCCTTCTGCTGCCCTGTGTGCAAGCCTGCCTGCTGTGTGCCCGCCTCCTCCTGCTCTGCTCCCATCCCCTACTGCCAGCCTACATGCCTACTCACAGACTCTTGTGTGTCCCTTGTCTGCTGGCCCTTGTGCTCCCTTCTACTTGCTGTGGCCCCTGGTCTGGCCAGAAGTCTTGCTGCTTAGTTGGTGCCCTTAACCACTCAGGGCAAGCTGGACTCCAGGGTCCCTCAGCAAAGGAGCTGAACTCACAGATATGAGGATTTAGCTTTCTTGAGAGTTTAAACCCCCAGGAAGTACACCCACTGGCTTTTTCCTCTGTGACACTAAGAATGCAAGTGATGTCCCTTGTTTCTCAGGGTAGTTCTTGTATGTTGCTACCACAGCCATCCCAGAACCTGAGCACAGGTCTAGAACATCATGCTGGCCCCATGTTCTGCCCTGCCATGCTCCAGTCCCTGTACATGCCTCATCCCAGTGAGCACCTGCCTTTCTGACCTAATAAACTCTTCTCCATTACACCTACATATATCCTTTTCCTCTCCGTGAGTGGTGGTATCAGGGCCTGTGGTTAGGGTGCAAAACATCAGATCTACTGGGGACTTCTAAGCATACCACCCTGTGATCTTTCAGCAGTGAAGAAGCAAGAGAGCACAAAATCAGGGACCTGGAGAGTACTGGGGCAGCCACCTCCACTCCTAGCTAAAGTCTCAACTGGCCACCTGTTCCCCTTGCTCCTCCTCTATGTTCCACCACTACACACACACACACACACACACACACACACACACACAAAAGTACCAAGTCCCCTCCTCCAGCAAAAGGCTCAACTCTGTGGTCAACCAATAAGGTGGGCTGGCTTTGCTGAAACTCATTCCCACAACCTCCTCTTCCACAACTCCCACACCCCTCCTTCCTGAGTGGGGGTCCCAGGGAATTTGTGAATAGAGTGTTCCATTGACTATAGGATGCTGCTGATCACAGGTGTACTCTGGTGGCCTTGGAGGCTACCCCTCCATCCTCCTCCCAAGATCCTGCTACCATAGCTGACACAAGACCTTAGCTACCACACCCTGGGATTCACCATGCAGCCACACCACATGACCCTTCCCCCCACCACTGCTCTCAGCAATTGACTGAGTACAGCAGAGGTCCTAGATCAGGGCCATCCTGTTGGATACAGGTCTCCTCACAGGCCCTCTTTCTCAACAACACCATGTGGATCTGTCTAGGGCTTCTCAGACCAGCACCGTGGTCTGAGACTCTCTCCACCCAACTCTCTTTCCTTCTCCTCTCCTTTTGTGCATGTTAAATCTACATTCCTGTTTTGGGCTCTTCACACATGCTGCTGTTACCTCCCTCTTTACATTTCATGGACATCTTCCCCCAATAAACTCTTCTACATCTAACCTGGTCTTGGCATCTGCTTCTTGGAGGATCCAAACTGATTTGTGCACCATTATCTTTTGTACCACTAAAAAAGTGAGATTTAGAAAACAAACCAGAAAAACCCACTACCAATTACACTATGACACAATGCTCAATCGATACTCTTACATGAAAAAAATTTGTACCATCTTTTTGTCTTGAAATTACTTCAATCTATTCTGAGACATTTGGCAATCTCTTCTGTTGCATATCTCCATTAAAAAGTATAATAGCCTTATCTATTTATTACTTGAGGCTGTCATCTTTTCTCACATTCTGCAAAGAACTTACTGTTTAAAAAAATATTTAGCATTATAATCATTCCTCCAACAATGAATAAACACTTCACCAGTATCAAGTTACAGTCTGCCGGTCTGATTCCACACTTTTCGACATAAACAATAATTTTTCATTTTAAAGATGAATTGTATTGAAATTATTTGAAAACATTTTAAACTGCAATAAAGTCAATACCTATACCAAAGAAAAAAACCAAACTCACTGCTGTTGAGTCAGATCCAATTCATAGCGACCCCTCCTTGGGTTTCCAAGGCAGTATCACTACGGAAGTAGATCCGCCCAATCTTCCTTCTGAGGAGTGGCTGGTGGATTTGAACCACCAGCCTTCTGGTGAGCAGTCAAATGTCTTAGGCACTATGCTAACAAAGCTCCTGCACATCTATTCTGGGTCTTAACCTATGGTAGACTGCATCAATGGTCCAATTCTCTACCCCTCCCTGTGGCCTTGCTGCCCCTCCTATGGGAAGTGAAGCACATTTCCCAATCCTTTGATTCAGTTTGGCCATGAAGTTTCCTTTGTTGTTGTTGTTATGTGCCGTCAAGTCAGACCTGACTCATAGCGACCCCTCCTTGGGTTCTCAAAGCAATATCACTACAGAAGTAGATTGCCCAACCTTTCTTCCGAGGAGTGGCTGGTGGGTTTGCACCGCCAGCCTTCTGGTTAGCAGTCAAGTGCCTTAGGCACTATTGTGTTGTTGTTGTATGTGCGGTCCAGTCGGCCCTGACTCATAGCGACTCCTCCTTGGGTTGCCAAGGCAGTGTCACTACGGAAGTAGATTGCCCAACCTTCCTTCTGAGGAGTGGCTGTTAGTCAGTGGGATATCAGCAAACATACCACGAGGCTTAAAAGCACTTGTGTAATTGGGCGTGTTCTCCTCTTGTGCCTCTGCCATCATCATGAGAACATGTCTAGGCTTGTCTGCTGGAAGATGAGAGATGCCTGGAGCAGAGCCAATCACCCAAGTCATCCCAGCTGAGGCCATCCTAGATCAGCTGACAGCCTGCTAAGCCCAGACACATAAGCAAACCCAGCCACAATCCGCAAAGCTGCCTCTTCAACCACACCAAAGATGTAAGCAATGAATGCTCACAGTTTATGCCACTGAGGTTTGTGGGCTTTTGTTATGTGGCCACATTTAAATGATTTCACAGTTGCTAAAGCATGAAAGTATGTGCCTCTTAGAACTGATGACATATGGTATTTCCTTCCAAGATAGTGCTATAGTAAATAAGAAATTTTGGCCAAAGTAAAACAGAGTAGAAAAAATGTAATAAAGCCAGAGAAGAGATTAAGACCTAATATGATAACAAGGAACATTTGGTACCATAGGGCAGGGGTCACACACGCACACACTGCCGTCCAGTCGGATCCGATTCATAGTGACTCCTTCTTGGGTTTCCGAGGCAGTATCACTACAAAAGTAGATTGCCCAACCTTCCTTCCAAGGAGTGGCCAGTGGATTTGAACCTCCAGCCTTCTGGTTAGCTGTCATATGCCTTAGATTGCCTGAAAAGCAAATTAAACATGGGCTTAATTATGCATACAATGTTCTGAAGCCCATGTGAAATTGTTCACTACAGATTAGTAAATAAGCACAAATTGTACTCCATCCCTGTCAGGGATCATAAATTTGAAAAGAGATTTTGATTTTGTAGGAAGGTGCTGTGGGTTTGGGAGAGACTGATGCCTGCCATACCTAGAAGTAGAATCTTGGATGTGGTGAAAAGAAAGTGAAATTGTTCACTACCAATTAATAATTAAGCATAGGTAAAGCTGTGCTTAGGGAGCTCTGGTAGCATAGTGGCTAAGGCACTTGACTGCTAACCAGAAGGCTGGCGGTTCAAACCCACCAGCCACTCCTCGGAAGGAAGGTTGGGCAATCCTACTTCCGTAGTGATACTGCCTCGGAAACCCAAGGAGGGGTCGCTATGAGTCGGGGCCGACTCGACGGCACATAACAACAACAACAACAAAGCTGTGCTTACTTTGCTTACTGGGTAATCCAATGCTGCCTGGGCTAGGCTTAGAATGTGAGAAACATTTCTTCACGGAGTCTTGTAAGAGGACCCAGTGTGAGCAAGGTTATACCTCCACACCATACCCTTGCCCCGCGGCCTACAACAACTCCCAGCCTCACAAAGAGAGTATACTGCCCAAGCTCCAGTGCTTTGCTCCCTGAATCTAGGGACCATGATCCACTTTGCCTAGGAATTTTTTTTTGTTGGTAGTTTTATTATGACCTGTTCAATTTCTTCTTTTGTTACTGATCTTTACAAATTTTCCACTATTTTTTTGATATATTGTTGGATTATATTGACCAGAATTTTGTTGAGGAATTTTGTTGAAGATTTTTGCGTCTATATTCATGAGGGATACTGGTCTGTAATTTTCCTTTTGTAGTTGTGACTTTGTCTGGTTTTGGTATCAGGGTTTTGCTAGCTTCATAAAATGAATTTGGGAGGATTCCATCCTTTTCTATGCTCTGGAATAGTTTGAGTAGGATTGGTGTCAGTTTTGGGAATGTTTGGTAGAATTGTCCTGAGAAGCCATCTGGGCCAGATGTTTTTTATTGGTGTTTTTTTGTTTGTTTGTTTTTAATGACCTGTTGAGTTTCTTCTTTTGTTATGGGTCTGTTCAAATTTTCTACCTCAGTCTGTACTAGTTTAGGGAAGTAGTGTGTTTCTAGAAATCTGCCCATTTCTTCTGGGTTTTCAAATTTGTTGGCGTATAGTTCTTCATAGTATCCTGATACTATTCTTTTTATTTCTGCTGGTTCTGGTCTTTGGTCACCCCCTTTCATTTCTTATTCATGTTATTTGCATCTTCTCCTTCTTTTCCTTGTTTAATTTGCCAGAGGTTTGTTGATTTTATTAATCTTTTCAAAGAATCCACTTCTAGTCTTGTTGATTCTTTCTATTGTTTTTCTCTTTTCTGTTTCACTTATTTCTGCTCAAATTTTTTTCTCATATTTGGAGATATTGAGTTAAGGTGGTAATTTTGACTCTTTTATCTTTTTTTATATGTGCACCTATTGCTATAAATTGTCCTCTGAGCACTGCTTTTGCTGTGTCTCAAGGATTTTGGTAGGTTGTGCTTTCATTCTCGTTTGATTCCAGAAATTTTTTAATTTCATTTTTTTCTCTCTTCTATTATCCACTCTCTCTGGTAGCATAGTGTCTAAGGTACTTGACTGCTAACCAGAAGGCTGGCGGTTCAAACCCACCAGCCATTCCTTGGAAGGAAGATGGGGCAATCTACTTACACAGTGATACTGCCTCAGAAACCCAAGGAGCAGTCGCTATGAGTCGGGTCCTACTCGACGGCACATAACAACAACAACAACATTATCCACTAGTTTTTAAGCAGGTTTTTATTCAGTTTCCTAATGTTTGCCTTTTTTTCCTTGGTCTTCCTATTATTGATTTCTAATTTTATAGCATTGTGATCTGAGAAGATGCTTTGCAGTATTTCAATGTTTTTAAATTTATTGAAGCTTGCTTTGTGGTCTAACGTATGGCCTATTCTGGAGAATGTTCCATGTGTACTAGAAAAGAATGTACATCGTGCTGTTGTTTGGTGAAGTGCTCTATATATGTCTGTAAGCTCAAGTTGTTTGATTGTATTGTTTAGTTCTTCTGTGTCTTTCTTGAGTTTATTTCTAGTTGTTCTGTCTTTCATTGAAAGTTGTGTATTCAAGTCTTCTACTATTACTGTGGAGTTGTCTGTTTCTCTTTTCAATTCTGTTAAAGTTTGAGTTATGTATTTTGGAGCTTTTTCGTTAGGTGCATAGATTTTTATTATGGTTATTTCCTCTTGTCTGACTGATCCTTTAATCATTATGTAATATCCTTCCTTATCTCTTATGATGGTTTTTTTCTTAAAATCTATTTTATCAGAAATTAATACCACCCCTTCTGTTCTTTTCTGATTGCCATTTGCTTAATTTTTTTTCAAACTTTGATTTTTAGTCTATTTTTGTCTTTGTGTCCAAAGTGTATCTCTTATAGACAACATATTGATAGATTGTGTTTTCTTATCCATTCTGAAACTTTACTTCTCTTAATTAGTAGGTTTAATACATTTACATTCAGTGTAATTACCAACAAGTATAAATTTGTTGTTTTCGTTTTGTTGTATGTGTTTTTATGGTATTGCTGATTTCTTTTCCATATAATTTTCTGTGCTTAGTTCATTTTGTTTATGAATTTTCTTTTTATTAATTCCTTCATTGCTTTTATTTTAGTACTTGCTAATGTTTGTGTTTTTATTTTATTTGATGAGAAATTTTATAGATTTTCTTTGAGGTTACCTTGTGATTTATTATTTTTTTCCCAAGTGTAAAACAATCCATTCTATATCTAAATCACTTTCCATTCCTCTCCATTTGGAAGTTATGTAACTATGCTATTTATTACCTTATTTTGCTTTGTAGCTGCCCTCACTTTCAAATTGTTATTTTTGAGTCCCTGTTGTCAGTCTTCTACATTTATTTTACTTTGGATACCATTGTATCTGAGTTGGTTTCTGGGTTATGTTGTTACGTATATTAATCAGAGCTTGTTGTATGCTGTTATTAGTTCTCTGTCTGAAGGACTCCCTTTAGCATCTCTTGTAAGATTGGTCTGGTTTTTACAAATTTCCTTAATTTTTGTGTATCTGGAAATGTCCTAATTTTGCCATCATATTTGAGAGATAAATTTGGTGGGTATATAATTCTTGGTTGGCACTTTTTTTTTTTTTTTTTCTTTCAGGGTTTTATATATATATTGTCCTATAGCCTACGTACATAGGAAGGTTTCTGTCAGGGTTTTGTATATGTCATCCCATGGCCTTCTTGCTTGCATAGTTTCTGCTGAGAAATCAGAGTTTAGTGTTATTGGCTGTCCTTTGTAGGTAGCTTTTCATTTTTCTTGTGCTGCTTTCAGGATTCTTTCCTTATCTTTGGTTTTGGGAAGTTTGATGATGATACGGTTGGTGATTTTCTTTTGGAGTCTATCCTGTTTGGGGTTCATTGAACTTCATGAATGCATACCCTCTTGTCTTTCATCATATTGGGAAAGATCTCTTCCACCAAATCTCTGATCATTTTCTTGGTGCTTTTTATTTATTTTTCTTTCTTCCTGTTGTGGAATTCTGATCACATGCAAGTCATTTCTCTTGATTCTATGTGACATACATTTTAGGCTTTCTTCAATTTTTGTTGTTGTTGTTGTTCTTTTTACTGATCATTCCTTTAACAAAGTAGTATTGAGAGAATTGAATTGAATCTCACCAATTTTGTCTTCCATTGATTCAATTCTATTCCTTTGCTCTTTCAATGAGTTATCTATTTCTGAAATCTTAATATTAACCTTTTGGATTTCTATTTGCTGTTTTTCTATGGTTTCCAATTTGTCATTTATTTTGAGCATTTCTTCCTGTATTATTTTCCTAAATTCTCTTAGAGTTTTATCTGTGTTTTCCTTAATTTTGTCAGTGTTTTCCTTGATCTGTCTCTCAATCCATTGAAAATACCTATATATAATTCTTTTGAGTTCCTCATTGGGTCATTCCAATGCCACTTCTCCCTCAGGGAGGTTTTCTGGCTCCATATTCTGCTCCCTTGTTTGTACTAATTTATATTGCTTCTTTGTGTGAACTGGGATTGTCAGTTGTCTCCAAGACATTGTGATGTCATTTTATTTATATTTAATTTTTGTTTTGATCTAGCTGAGTGAACAGGTCTGCTATGTTACTCTTTTTACTGGTTTAGCAGCACTTAGGCACCTACCAACTGTAACCTGGTAGGTGTGATAGAGGATGAGAATATGTGCACAGATCTCTGTTAGCTGTTCATTTAAAACAGTTGAGGGTGGATTGGGATGGTATTGGCTGTCATCTATTGTCGATCAGTTGGTGCAGAAGCAGGTGGTGGCACTCACACTGTGGGTGAGGTTGTAGAAAGTGCAGATGTGGTTGTATCATGTGAACACAATTCCTTTCTGGTTGCTAGCCACTACTGTGGTTGCCCATGCAGTCTGCAGCAAGCAGAACTGAATACCATGTTGCTGTCCTGATCGGAACACTACTAGCAAATATTCAAAATGGCTGTGTCAACTGTCCACAGCTCTATTTTTCTCATTATCCATTGTTTTCATTCATTTCTTCTACTAGTCAGTATTTAATCAACTTCTTTATCCTTCCCTTTGAAGCACAGAGTTCCAGGATTATCCTCTGAATTTGTTTCAAATTGCTTCTCATTTCTTCATTGTAGAAGCTCTGGGTAACTTGTCTGCCTAGTTCACCATCTTGCTGTAAGTTCCCATGTTCCACCTTGAAAGTAACAATATCACCACCAGAGAAAAGTCCTGTCAACAAAAACCCAGAAGTCAGAGAGACCTAGTGTTTTGTATACTTCATGCTGCTCTACCAGAAAGTACCATAAATGGGTAATTTTAACAAATAGTTTATCCTCTTACAGTTTTGAAGGCTAAAAGTCTGAACTCAAAGTACCAGCTCTAAGGACTGGGTGAAAGCCCCTCAACCTTGGGCTTCAGCTCTGCCTCTTGATCCCAGCCCACTGGAGCTGGAGGCATCTCTTAACTCAGGTAGCTGCTGGCTGCTGAGGCTGACAAATCCAAGGTCAAGAAATAATAAAATGGCACAATTTCAAGATTACCAAACAACATGGCAGGCCACTAGTTCAAGTCCAGAGATAGTCCCAAGATCAGCAGGAAACATAGCAGGCTGCTGAATGAAGACTTGGCTACATGCAGAGTCCAAGCATGCCAAAAAGCTCAAGACCTTCCTTAAAGCATATTCTTTTATACTAGAAGCAGACCACATCCCTGAGGCATCCACTTAGCTGTTCCAGTAGATTCTACCATGGAGTTGATTACCAGTGTCATCATGGGGAATATCTACATCCAGCTGCCCAACCACTCAAAACCAGGCCCAGCCAAATTGATGCATAACCTTAACTACCACACCTAGGGAACAAGTCTACCTGTGGATGCTCTGGCACCATGAGGGAGGGTCCTGTTAACTGGCCCTTGGAGGCAGACTCTGTTCAGGAGTCTGGCTCTAGAGATGTCAACCAATCTTCACAGGTGAGTTAAAAGTCCAGCATCAATAATCACCAAAATGAAAGTGAAATACAGACTCTCAGACACAAAAAAGCTGAATGAATTCATCAGCAGCCTTGACCTACAAGAATTACTCAAAGAAATCCTTCAAGTAAAAAGAAAATTATACCAAATGAGAATGTGGATGGATCTACAAAAAGACACATAAATCACCAAAATAGCACATCAGTAAACATATAAGATTTCTTTTTTAGTATTTAAATCCCTTTAAAAGATAGACTGTTTAAACAAAACAAATTGCAATGTACTGTGATATTTAAAACATAAGTAAAAGTAAATGCATAACAAAAATACCACAATAGCACAAAGATTTTGAGGGGAGAAATGTGCATATACTATTATAAGGCTCTTATACTGTCCAATAAGTGATACAATATCACTGGAAGATACACTCTAATAAATTAAAAATACATAGTATAAACCCTAAAATTCAAAGCAAATTACATGAAAATATAAAACAAAGAGTTATAAATAAGCCAACAAATGAAAAATATATGGAATAATAACAAGTATTCAATTAATTGAAAAGGCAGTAGAAAGAAAGGGAAAAGGGGGAAGGCAAGAAAAATAGAAAACAAATAGTAAAATGATAAACTTAAACCTGTAAAAAAATTGTGGCAGAGGCATCTCACCTCCTTCAAATTTACAAAGGGAAAGAGAATCACTGTCTGCATCAACAGCTCAAGGCTGATTCCTATGAGACCCAGCAGGATGATGAAACTGACCAATCCCCTTTCTTGAGTTCCACACATCTTATTTGCATGACCCCACTCACATATATTATTAGCAAGCTATCCAATGCCCTTGGTGGACCACAAGCACCTTATTTGCATGTTGTTGTTGTTGTTGTTGTTGTTGTTGTTGTTGTTAGGTGCCATTGAGTCAGTACCAACTCATAGTAGCCCTATGAACAACAGGGTGGAACACTGCCCAGTCCTGTGCCATCCTCACAACCTTTGCTATGCTTGAGCACATCATTGCAGCCATTGTATCAATCCATCTCATTGAGGGTCTTCCCCTTTTTTGATGACCCTCTACTTTACCAAGCATGATATCCTTCTCCAGGGAATGGTGTCTTCTGACAACATGACCAAAGTAGGTGAGATGAGGTCTGGCCACTCTACCTTCCAAGGAGCATTCTGGACGTACTTCTTCCAGGACATATTTGTTTGTTCTTCTGGCAGTCCATGGTGTGTTTGGTATTCTTCACTAATACCACAATTCAAAGGCATAAACACTTTGGTCTTCCTTAATCATTTTCCAGCTTTTGCATGCATGCGAGGTGATTGGAAATACCATGATTTAGGTTAGGCACATCTTAGTGTTCAAAGCGACATCTTTGCTTCTTAACATTTTAAAGAGGTCTTTTGCAGCAGATTTTCCTAGTGAAATATGATGTCTAATTCTTGACTATTGCTTTCATGGGTGTTGATTTTGGATCCAAGTAAAATGAAAACAACTTTAATCTTTTCTCCAATTATTGAGGTGTTGCTTATTGTTCCAGTTGTGAAGATTTTCATTTTCTTTATGTTGATCTTCACCAGTAAGTGCTTCAAGTCATCTTCACTTTCAGAAAACAAGGTATGTCATCTGCACACTGCATGTTGTTAATTAGTCTTCCTCCTATCCTGATTCCACATTCTTCTTCATATAGTCCAGCTTCTTGAATTATTTGTTCAGCATACAGATTGAATAAGCATGGCAAAAAGATACAACCCTGATGCACACACATCCTGATTTTCAACCATGCAGTATCTCCTTGTTTTGTTGGACCGACAGCCTCTTGGTCTATTGTATAGGTTCCTTCTGAGCACAATTAAGCATTCTGCAGTACCATTCTTTGCAATGTTATCCATAATTTGTTATGGTTCACACAGTCAAATTCCTTTGCTTTCAGCTAAGACCCATCTGACATCAGCAATGATATCCTTCATTCCATGTCCTCTTCTGAATACAGCTTGAATTTTTCTCTTTTTTTTTTTTAATTTATTTATTTATTGTGATTTCGGTGAAGATTTACAGAGCAAATTCACTTCCCATGCAGCAATTCACATATACTTTGTCTCATGTCATTGACCACACTTTACCACAATGCAACAGCTCCCCTCCCACCTCCTTCCCATAGCCACCTCTTCCCAGTGTCCATCCCTCCATACACTCCTGCCCCCTGAGTTGTCTCCCTGTGCATAAGCAGCCCATCTTTATCCCATGATTGTTCTCTCCAAGGAGGGTATTTACTTGAGGTAAATGTTCAACTCATATGCCTGTATTTTGTTTGGCTGGAAACCACAGGTGTGGGTTCAATTCCAGACCTGAAGGGCAGCTAGAGGCCATAGTCTCAGCGGTTCCACCGGGCTCTATTGGACCAGCAAACCTGGTCCCCCTGCCCCCCACTTCTTTTTTTTTTTCCAAATGATTTTGACTTTTGTTCCACATTGTTTTCCCTCTCTATCAAGGATCTCCTACATAGATCCCCTTCCAAGTGGATGACAGTGGTAGCTGGGCACCATCCAGTTCTTCTGGTCTCATAGTCGTATAGGCTGCAGATTGGATGGTGTACCAGTCGCTAGGACTAATTGTTTCCATGAATTTTGGTTTTCTTCATTCTTCTTTGCTCTGGACGAGGAGAGACCCATCGTTGCATCTAGAT
>NW_006921765.1:7239040-7242393 GCF_000298275.1 Orycteropus afer afer | reverse complement strand
ATTAAACCCAAACCCATGGTTTCCAGCCAAACAAAAGACAGGCATATGAGTTGAACATTTACCTCAAGTAGATACACTCCTTGGAGAGAACAATCATGAGAGAAAGAAGGGCTGCTTATGCACAGGGAGACAGCTCAGGGGGCAGGAGTTCATGGAGGGATGGACACAGGGAAGAGGTAACTATGGGGCGGAAGTGGGAGGGGAGCTGTGGCATTGTAGTAAGCTGTGTGGTCAATGTCATGATGCAAAGTATACGTGAACCACTGTATGGAAAGTAAATTTGCTTTGTAAACCTTCACCCAAATCATAATGTAAATAAATAAATAAATAGAAATAAACAAAAAGAAAACTGGTGGTTGCTAAAAAAAAGTTAAACATATAATTACCACATGATCCAGCAATTCTGCTCCTAAGTATATATCTTTGCTTGAAAGCAGGGACTCAAATAGATATTTTTACACCAAGGTTCTCTGCAACACTATTCATTATAGCCAAAAGGTGGAAACAATCTAAATGGATAAACAAAATATGATATATACATACAATGGAGTATTACTCAACCATAAAAAGAAATGAAATCCTGATACATGCTGCAACGTGGATAAATCCTTTTTAAATTTTTTTTAAGGGTTTGTTTTACATTCAATATTACGTATACATTTAGTTTCATTCCCCATTTACCATACCCAACTCTTACTCAATCACCTCCCCTCCTTGCCCAGTAAACCTTCCCCTGTGTCCCTCATACTTATGCACTCATGTGTGTCCTGCATTTCCTCCTTGTGAATGAGTGTTGCCCCTCTGGTGCCCTGTGGTCAACTGCTCCAAGGGATGAATTTCCAGAGTATGTGGGTGCGTCACCCTGGGTTGAGTGGTCTGCATGTATGTCTTGTTTACTATTGGGCTGAGAGCCAGCCCCTAGGAGTGAGCTTTATTCCAGGCCCAGAATGTATCTATCCCAGGACTATAGTATAGGGGGTCTCACCAGACTCCATGCGACCAGTAATTCTGGTCATTATTGAGTTTTTGGATTTTCTTCCACGTTTTTCCTCCAACTCTGTCCAGGATCTCCAGATTTGATCCCTTCCTGAGTGGTTGGTATTGGTAACCAGGCACCATCTAGGTCTTCTGGTCTTGAGGGCCATCATGTCCTAGGGCTGATTGCTTCCAAATGCCCTTGTTTTTTTGTACTCTTCTTCACTTACAACATAGGAGGCCATTAGCTGTATCTTAGATGGTTATTTGAAAGCTTTTAAAATCCCAGTCACTACTCACCAATGTAGGATGAAGAACAAGATTTTTATGTATTCTGAGTCTAGTGTCCCTCAATACTATGGTCCTGATTCAGTAGATCCATTGGATCTCTCTCCCACAATGTCTGGCTGTGTTTGAGGAATTATTCTATCTCTGTCTTCTGTTGTTTCTGTAAAGATTGTGGTCATTTTATATCACTGATATCTGTGCAAAATTAGCCTCCACTGAATCTATCATTGGTCTAGAGTGTGAACCTGTTCACTGACCCTCATCTGATCCTCTCAGATATCTATGGGTTTATCTGCAGCCTGGTGCTTGGTGTTAATGTTAATGCAGCATTGTGGATATACTGGTTGGTATTAGCATCTGTCGTCTATATACTAAGTGTACAATTCAGTGTCCTCCTTTTTCCCAAATCGTAGTGGTCCCAGACTCTTTCCACACCATCCCTCCCCTTACCCATGCCAGCATGTTGTCCTCAACTAGTCCAAAATTAATCCCTCCCCTTCCCTCCCCACCCCGGCAATCTACAAATTGAGTTCCCCTTCTCAAGCAAACCCTTCCTTGTCTTTTTACAGTAATGGGCTCATACAGTATTTGTCCTTCTGCAATTGACTTATTTCACTCAGCATAATGTCCTCCAGGCTCATCCACATTGTGAGATGATTTGTATATCCTTCATTGTTCTTTAATGTAGCATAGTATTCCATTGTGTGAATGTACTATAATTTGGTAATTCATTCATCCATTGATGGACATTTAGGTTGTTTCCATCTCTTTGCTGTAGTGAATTGTACTGCAATGAACATAGGTGTGCATGTGTCTGTTTGTGCGCTGCCTATCACCTCTTTAGGATATATTCCTACTAATGAAATTGCTGGGTCAAATGGTATTTCTATTTACAGTTTTTTAAGGAAACGCCATACTGTATGCCACAATGGTTTACATTTTACAATCCCACCAGTAGTGCACAAGAGTTCTAATCTTTCCACAACCATGCCAGGATTTGTTATTTTCTGTCCTGTTGAACTTAGCTATTATTGCTGGGGTGAGATGACATCTCATCATTGTTCTGATTTGCATCTCTCTAATTAATAGATTACGAGCATTTCCTGATGTGTTTGTTGGCCGCCAGCATATTGTCTTTAGTGAAGTGTCTGTTCATGTCTCTTGCCCATTTTTTAATTGGGTTGTTTGTCTTTTTGGTGTTGAGGTGTTGAAGTTTTCTATAGATTTTGGAAGTCCTTTATCAGATATGTCATAGGCAAATATTTTCTCCCAATCTGTAGGTTCTCTTTTTACCCTTTTGATGATGTCTTTTGATGCACACAAAAATTTAATTTTTAAAACATGCCAGTCATCTAGCTTCTCTTCTATCTCCTATGCATTCTGGGTTATGTTTGATAGTCTATTTATGCCATAAATTAGGGTTTCTAGATTTGCCCCTATTTTATCTTTGATGAATTTTATAGTTTTGGGTTTTACATTTAAGTCTTTGATCTAGCTTGAGTTTGTTTTTGTGTTTGGTGTAAGATATGGGTCTTATTTCATTTTTCTGCAAGTGGATATTCAGTTTTGTCAGCATCATTTGTTAAAGAGGCTGTCTCTTCCCCCATTTAATGGGTTTTGGACCTTTGTCAAAGATTAGTTGCCTATAGATGGATGAGTCTATTTCTGGACTTTTGATTCTGTTCCATTGGTCTATCTGTCTATCATTGTACCAGTACCATGCTGTTTTGACTGCTGTGGCTGTATAGTGGGTTTTAAGATCCAAGAGTGTGAGACCTCCCACTTTGTTCTTCTTCTTCAGAAGTGCTCTGCTTATCTGAGGTCTCTTTCCTTTCCATATGAAGTTAGTAATTGGTTTCTCATGTCCTTAAAAAACTTTGTTGGGAGAGTTCCGGCAAGATGGCGAACTAGGCACAAGGACTGCACAGACGTTCTTCAACAAAGAAAAGGGAAACCAATTAACACAGACACAGAAGATAATTTTGGACCCCCGAACCTTGAAGGGAAGGATACAAAAGTGGACTAAACCCCAACTAGCAGAAGAATTTGCGTGAAAATACCAAAAAAGGAGACACACGGAGCTGCAGTCT
>NW_006921765.1:7226302-7235455 GCF_000298275.1 Orycteropus afer afer | reverse complement strand
GCATTGTGGTAAACTGTGGTCAATGACATGAGACAAAGTATATGTGAACTGCTGTATGGAAAGTGAATTTGCTCTGTAAATCTTCACCCAAATAAAAATAAATAAAAAAAGAAAGAAAGAAAGAAAAAACAACTTTGTTGGTATCTGGATTGGGATTGTATTAAATGTGTAGATTGCTTTAGGTAGTATTGACATTTTCACAATATTCAGTCTACCTATCCATGAATAAGGCAGGTTCTTTCATTTATGTAGAGTCCTTGTTGTTTCCTGTAGTAGTGTTTTATAGTTTTCTTTGTACAGGTCTTTTGTGTCTCTGGTAAGGTTTATTCCTAGATATTTCATCTTTTTAGTAGCTATTGTAAATGGTATTTTTTCCCTTATTTCTTTTTCAGAAGTCTCTTTGTTGGTGTAGAGGAATCCAACTGATTTTTGTATGTTGACCTTGTATCCTGCCACTTTGCTGAACCTCTCTATTAATTCCAGTAGTTTTTTTTTTGTTGTTGTTGAGTCCCTTGGGTTTTCTATGCATAGAGTCATATCATCCACAAATAGTGATAGCTTTACTTCCTCTTTGCCAGTTTGTATGCCTTTTATTTCTCATTCTTGCCTTATTTCCCTTGCCAGGACTTCTAATACAATACTCAATAGAAGTGATAATAAAGGGTAACCCTGTCTGGTTCCCATTTGTTAAGGGAAATGCCTTGAGGCTTTTTCCATTAATAATGATGTTGGCTGTTGGCTTTGTATATATACCTTTTATTATGTTGAGGAATTTCTCTTCTATCCTTATTTTACTGAGAGTTCTGAACAGGAACGGGTGTTGCTTTTTATCAAATGCCTTTATGCATCTATTGATACAATTGTATGGTTCTTTTCTTTTGTTTTGTTTATGTGGTGGATAACATGGATTGTTTTTCTGATCTTGAACCATCCTTGCATACCTAGTATGAATCCCACTTGGTCAGGATGTATTATTTTTTTGATATGTTGTTGGATTGTATTGGCTAGAATTTTGTTGAAGATTTTTGTATCTATGTTCATGAGGGATATTGGTCTGCAGTTTTCCTTTTCAGTGGTGTCTTTCCCTGGTTTGGGTATTACACACTTGCTTCATAAAATAAGTTTGGGAGTATTCCATCTTTTTCTATGTTCTGGAATAGCTTGAGTAGTATTGGTGTCAACTCTCCCCTGAATATTTGGTAAAATTCTCCAGTGAAGCCATCAGGGCCGGAGCTTTTCTTTGTGGGGAGTGTTTTTTATTATCTGTTCAATTTCTTCTTTTGTTCAAGTATTCTATCTCTGACCTATCAGGTAGGTCTTGTGATTCTAGAAACTTGTCCATCTCTTCTAGGTTCTCAAATCTGTTGGAGTACAGTTTTTCATAATATTCTGTCAGTATCTTTTTATTTCAGTTGGTTCTCTTGTGATGACACCCTTTTCATTTACTATTCTTATAATTTTCATCTTCTCTTTCTTTTCTTTTGTTAGATTTGCCAGTGGTTTGTCAATTTTGTTAATCTTTTCAAAGAACCAGCTTTTTGTTTTGTTGATTTTCTCTATTGTTTTTTGTTTTGTTTCATTTATTTCTGCTCTGATCTTTATTATTTCCTTACATCTAGATACTGTAGGATTCTTTTGTTGTTCTTTTTCTAGTTGTTGGAGTTGATGAGTTAGAGTGTTGATTTTGTTTCTTTCCTTTTTTTTGATGTATGAATTTATTGCTATATACTGACCTCTGAGTACGGCTTTTGCTGTGTCTCATAAGTTTGGTGTGATGTATCTTCATTGTCAATTGTTTCTAGGAATTTTTTTATTTCACTTTTTAATTCTTCTATTACCCACTAGTTTTTGAGCAGTGAATTGTTCAACTTCCATGTTTAATGTTCTTTTCTTTATCTCCCTATTATTAATTTCTAATTTTATAACATTGTGGTCCAAGAAGATGCTTTGTAGTACTTCAATGTTTTTTAACTTATTGAGGCTTGTTTTATGTCCTAACATATGATCTATTCTGGAGAAGGATCCATGTCCACTGGAGAAGAATGTGAATTGTGCTTTTGTTGGGTGGAATGCTCTGTATATGTCTATGAGGTCAAGTTGGTTGATCGTGTTGTTGAGTTCTTCTATGTCTTTGTTGAGTTTTTTTTTTTTCTAGTTAATCTGTCCCTCCTTGAAAGTGGTATGTTAAAGTCTCCTACTACTATTGTAGAGTTGTCTATTGTCCCTTTTATTCAATTAATATTTCCTTCACATATTGTGGAGCACTTTCATTGGGGGCATAGACATTTATTATCGTAATGTCTTCTTGGTCATTTGACCCTTTCAGCATCATATAGTGGCCTTCTTTGTCTCTTATGTTGTTTTTCACCTTAAAGTCTATTTTATCAGAAATTAATATTTCCACTCCTGCTCTTTTTTTGGTTACTGTTGGCTTGGTATATTTTTTTCCACCCCTTAACTCTTAGTTTGTTTTTGTCTTTGTGTCTAAGATGGGTCTCTTGTAGGCAGCATATCTATGGGTCTTCTTTTCTTATCCAGTCTTCCACTCTCTTTTTCTTGATTGGTGTATTTAGTCCATTCACATTGAGTGTAATTAGTGATAGGTATGAATTGATTGCTGTCATTCTATTGTGTTTTTTGTCATGTTGTTGGAGCTTCCTTGGTCCATATACTTTTCCATGCTGAGTTCATTTTGTTGTCAAGTGCTTCCTCTTGTTTCTTCTTTAGTGTTAGTTTTGTGCTTATTAAACCCATATGTTTTCCTTCCTTCTGGATTTACTTAGGAGATTGTTCATTTTCTCTGTGGTTACTGTGGAGTGAATTCTTGTCTCTATATTTTTAGAACAGTCTGTTCTATGAGGACATTGTCCTGTTTTCCTATCCATTTGGAAGTTTGTACCTAGAACTTGTATTCACTCTATTTGGTTGATTGCTGTTGTCATGTGCTGTTTGGCTTTCTTGATTTTTACTGTGCAATGTTTCACGGTCTTATTTTGAGTGTCTATTTCTGGTTTTAGTGTTAATGTCATGTATCCTGATTTTGTTGTTCTCTGTTGTGGGTTCTCTACTAGAAGGACTTCCTGAAGCATTTCTTATAGGATTGATCTGGTTTTCAAAAAATCCTTTAATTTTTGTTTGTCTGAGAATCCCTTGATTTTGCCCTCATATTTGATGGACAATTTGGCTGGATATAGGATTCTTGGTTGGAAGTTCTTTTCCTTCAGTGTTTTATATATGCTATCCCATTGCCTTCTTGCCTGCATGGTTTCTGCTGAGTAATTGGAGCTCAGCCTAATAGTTTGATTATTATAAGTAATATTTCTTTTATGCCAGGCAGCTCACAAAATTCTCTTTTTGTCTTTGGTTTTGGAGAGTTTGATTATAATATGCCTTGGTGGCTTTCTCTTGAGATCTATCCTGTATGGGGTTCTATGAGCTTCTTGGATGAGTATTTTTTCTTCCTTCATGATATGGGGGAACTTTTCTGTTAGTAGGTCTTCCACAATTTTCTCAGTGTTTTTTTTTTTTTTTTCTCCTCTTCTTGTTCTGGAATTCCAATGAGGAGTATGTTGTTTCTTTACATGTCATCCCATGTAACTGTTAGGTTCTCTTCATTTCTCTTAAATATTTGTTCTGATTTTTCTTCATACAGGCTGGTGTCGAGGGACTTGTCTTCTACTTGGGAAATGCATTCTTCAGGCAGCTCTGTCCTACTCTTTTGTGTTTCCACTATATTGTGTAATTCTGTAATTTTGGTATTCTTTTCTGGATTTCTAACTGCTGTTTTTGTATGAGTTCTGATTGTGTATTAATCTTGTTATTTTGTTCTTGAATGGATTTCCTGAGTTCTTCCAAGGAATTGTCTGTGTTCTCCTTGCTTCTGTTTGGGGTTTCCTTTGGCTCTCATAGAGCTCTACAAACATACCTTCTAAATTCCTTTTCAGATAATTCTATTGCCTCCTCTTCTTCCATGTTTGATGAGACTTTTGTTTGGGATTTTACTTCTAATGTCTTATACTGTTTTTTGTTTGATTTGAGGTTGCTTGTTGTTTCCTAGACATTTTGATGTTGTCAAAATAATTGTCAGTTATTATTGATTTGTTTTGTCTTGGTTTTATGATTTAATATTTTGAAAAGATGGAGCTGGTGTATTTTATTTTATTTATTTAGGCTATTAATTTAGGTGCACTGGGTTGCTCTGTAGGTTTCTTTGTGATGATGGAATCATTGTGTGCAACGTAGATGTAGGTCTCTATTTGTCGTAAAGGGAGTTTAGGATTCAACCCAGCAGGTATTATGGTAGCTGAATGTGGTTTTTCTATGGATGAGGTAGGATAGAGACGCAGGAAGTGGGAGGAATAGAGAGAATGAAGAAAAGCTCCAAGGTGCCAGAAGCGGTTTCTAGGGCTTTGAGCAGGCTGCTAATGATGATGTTATACTGTTACTCACAGGCCCGCAGGTCAAGTTCAGCAAAGACTCCAAATGTTAGAAGGCCACCATTCTGCCAGGTTCAGACACACCCAAAAACCCTGCTCTTGAGTCCCCTCCATGCCAAAAAGCTGACCTAGGATAACTGCCCTGATCTACAATCTGCAACAGGAGTTCCTCCCAGGGCCCGCCCACTAGTGGCATTAATGTTCTCTCTGCTCAGGCTTCAGTGGTACCAGAGCTAGAGAAATCTCTGCTCCCACCCAGTGGTCTCAAGTTTACCAATAAAAGCAGGTGCTGAAGGTAGACCCATGGAGTGGCCACAGGTTCTCAGGTGTGGTGCATTCTCTCCACTGCCCCAGGGAGTTCTTCCAGCATGAATACATCTTGAAAATATCATGCTGAGTGGAATAATCCAGTCACAAAAGAACAAGTATGATATGATTCCATTTATATGAAATCTCTAGAATAAGCAATGTAAAGAAACCAAAGTTTATGAGTGGTTATTGAGAGCTGAGGTTGTAGGAAGAGGAATGGGGGATTTATTGTTTAAAGAATACAGAGTTTCTGTTTGGGGTGATGAAAAACTTTTGCAAATAAATAGAGGTGATGATTGTACAATGCAGTGACATAATGTCACTAATTAAGGAATTGTATTTGTGAAAAATGTTGAAATGGCAGATGCTTTTCATGCACACACACACACACATATGTATATATACCACAATAAAAGAGAGAGAGAGGACTTCCAGTAAGATGGCAGAATAGGAAGAAAGACTGCACAGACCCTCTTCAACAAAGAAAGGGGAACCAATTAATACAGACACAGAAGATAATCATGGACCCCTGAGCCTTGAGGAGAAGGATATGGAAGTGGACTAAACCCCAACTAGCAGAAAAATTTGCATGAAAATACCAAAAAAGGAGACAGACGGACTTGCAGTCTGGCAGCAATCCCCAGCAATCCTGACGGCACAGCACAGACAGCTTGGAGATTCCCAAGTGGTTAGACAGTGCTCTCCCAGATTCCAGGGGCTTAAGAACACGTTCTGATTGCCAACAACCCAAGGACACTCTGGACCTGCACGACCAAAAAGTTTTTTGATGATTATTCAGTTGTAATTTTTGTCTAATTGAGTGGGACATAGCAACAGTACCCATAAGACATAACTACACCCACACCTCCTGCAACTTCGCTTACTGACCATTGACAACCTAGGTGTCCATCAGCTGAGGAATGGATAACCAAGCTATGGTACATACTGTGCAATGCTAAAGAATAATGTAGAATCTGCAGAACATCACATAATGTAGATGAACTTGGAGGACATTATGCTGAATGAAATAAGCCAATCACAAAAGGACAAATATTGTATTAGTCCGTTATTGTAAAAGTCAAGGAAAGATTTATCTATGGAAGGAAATTTTCTTTGTTGTTTACCAGGGGTGGGAGAAGAGGGGAGGGAATGCTGTTAGATAGATAGAGATAAGTATTGATTTGGGTGAAGAGAAAATAAAAGAAATAGTAAAAGAGAGAGAGAGAAAAAATGAACTTTCTAATAGATCTGCTCTAAAATGAAATGAGCTGCTCTTCCCATCTTCCAATCATTTCTTTCTAATCCATTGATTACTCCATAACTCCCTACTAACATATAGTAGAATGAGTTAGAAGAGTTTGGCTTAATTTTATTGGAGCTATGAATGAATTATTAAATCTAGAACATTATAAGAATTCTTTTTTTTATAAAAAAAATATATTTATTGATTGATTTCAAGTCTGTGCTAAATACTTTTTAAAATGTGTTTTATTTGGCTCCACCTCCTGTCTTTGGTTTAACATGATTGTTTTGACATAGTAATCATGGACATTCACAGGAAAAAATATAATCATATTGTTCAAAATTTAAAAAAAAACTAGTTTTTTTTAACAAAGAAAAAATGAGATGGAAGAAGAACCCATAAATTAAGAGACTTAAACACATCAACCAGTTACAATGTATGAACTTTATTTGAACCTCGAATTTTTTGAAAAACAAGTATAAAACAAACAAAATCACTTGTGACATTTAAGAAATAATTGGACATTTCATTAAGATAATTAATGATAGTAAGAAATTAATGTCTTTAATTGTGTGCTTAGTATTTGGGTTTTTTGAATAAAACTCTAACTTTTAGAGATATGTACTGGAATATATGTGGATAAAATTATATAATGTTTAGAATTTTATTCAAAATAATACAGGGGAGGAGTGAATGGGGGAATGACCAGCATGGGTTGATAATTATTAGGAATGATTGATAGGTATATAGGGCTTCATTAAACTATTTTGTGTACTTTTGTACTTCAGTATACTGAAAATTTTTCATAATAAAAATATGTTTTAAAATAAAAACAACACAAAAAGAAATGCTTTAAAAGATTTTACTCCCACCTACATATACTCATTACCCCCATGTTTGACTTCTTTTTTTTATTGTGCTTTGGGTGCAAATTTACCGAGCAAAACTTGCTTTACATTCAACAGCTCATGTACATTTGATTTCATGCCCCAATTACCATCCCCAACTATAACCCACTCTCCTCCCCTCCTTTCCCTGTGACCCCCCTCTTCCTGTGTTCTCCTTAACTATGCACTCCTGTCTGTCCAGCTTTCCCTCCATGTGAATGCTGCCCCTCTGGTGCCCCATGGCCAATTGTTCCAAGAGGTATATCTCCACAGAGTAGGTGGGTACATTGCCCTGGGTTGGGTGTTCTGCATGTAAGTCTTTCTTCTGTTGGACTGAGAGCCAATCCTTGGGAATGAGTCCTATCCTAAGCCTGAAGGATATCCCAAGGCCATAGTCTTGGGGGTCCCACCAGACTCCATCTGACCAGTAATTCTGATCATTGTGTTTTTAATTTTTGTTCCACATTTTCCCTCCCACTCTATCCAGCATCTCCAGTTTTGGTCCCTTCCCAAGTGGGTGACATAGGTAGCCAACTAGTTCTTCTGGTCTCAAGGTCCATCACATCCTTGCTGTTGTTGTTGTTATGTGCCATTGAGTTGGGTCTGACTCATAGTAACCCCTCCTTGGGTTTCCAAGGCAGTGTCACTATGGAAGTAGATTGCCCAACCTTCCTTCTGAGGAGTGGCTGGTCAGTTTGAACAGCCAGGCTTCTAGTTAGCAATCAAGTGACTTAGGCAGTATGCTACCAGAGCTCCCATCATATCCTTGGACTAATTATTTCCAAATGGCCTTTATTTTCTCCACTCTTCTTTGCTTCAGTCAAGAGGAGACCATTAGCTGCATCTTAGCTTTTAAGACCCCAGTTGCTCTTCACCAATGTAGGTTGTGGAACAAAATTTTTATGTATTATGTTGTGCCAGCTGAGCTTGTTGTCCCCAGTATCATGGTCCTTAGTTGGCAGGCCCAGTGGTTCTCTTGCCCAAGGTGTTTGGTTGTCATTGATAGATTACTCCAACTTTGTCTTCTGTTGTTTCTGTAAAGATTGTGGTTGTTTTGTATCACTACTATCTATGCAAGATTATCTTCAGCTAAATCTATCATTGGTCTAGGGTACTTTCCTGCTCGCCAACTCCCACCTGATCTTCTCAGTTGTCTATGCATTTATCTGTATGTAGCCTGGTGTTTGGTGTTAGTGGTAATGCAGTGTTGTGCATATACTAGTATTTGCCTCTGTTGTCTATAGTTTGTGTGCACATTTTGGTGTCCTTCCTTTCCCCAATGCTATTATGCTGGTCACAGACTCTTTCCATACTGTCCCTCCCCTTACCACAAACAACATGTGGCCCCCAACTAGTCCCAAATTTTCCCTACCCTTCCCTCCCATCCTCAGTAACCTACAAAGTGAGTTTCCTTCCCTAAGCAAACCCTTCCTTAACTTTTTACAGCAATGGGCTCATACAATATTTGTCCTTCTGCAATTGACTTATTTCATTCAGCATAATGTCCTTCAGACATCTCATGTTGTGAGATGACTCTTGTATTCTTTATTACTCTTTAATGTAGCATATTATTCCATTGTGTGAATGTACCATAATTTGGTTATCCATTCATCCATTGATGGGCATTTAGGTTGTTTCCATTTCTTTGCTACAGTGAATTGTGCTGAACATGAGTATGCATATGTCTGCTCATGCACTGTCTCTCACCTCTTTAGGATATATTCCTACTAATGGAAATGCTGGATCAAATGGTATTTCTATTTTCAGTTTTTTAAGGAAATGCCATATCATTTTCCACAATTGCTTACCATTTTACAGTCCGACCAGCAATATATGAGAGTTCCAATCTCTCCACAACCTCACCAGCATTTGTTATTTTCTGTCTTGTTGAACTTCACTATTATTGCTGGGGTGAGATGATATCTCATCATTGTTTTGATTTGCATCTCTAATGGCTAATGATCGTGAGCATTTCCTTATGTGTTTGTTGGTAGCCAGTATATCACCTTTAGTGAATTGTCTTTTCATGTCCCTTGCGCATTACTGAATTGGATTATTTGTCTTTTTAGCATTGAGGTACTGATGTTTTCTATAGATTTTGGAGATATGTCCTTTGTCAGATACATCATAGGCAAATATTTTCTCCCAATCTGTTGTTTTGTTGTTGTTGTTATTTGCCGTCGAGTTGGCCCCAACTCATAGCGACCCCTCCTTGGGTTTCCGAGGCAATATCACTACAGAAGTAGGATTGCCCAACCTTCCTTCCGAGGAGTGGCTG
>NW_006921765.1:7223733-7224495 GCF_000298275.1 Orycteropus afer afer | reverse complement strand
CTGCTCATATGCAAGTTCAACTTGAAGTTAAAGACAATTAAAACAAGTCCAAGAGAGCCAAAGTATGATCTTGAATATATCCCTCCTGAATTTAGTGGTCATTGAAAGAATAGATTTGATGCGTTGAACACCAGTGACTGAAAACCAGAAGAATTGTGGGAGGATATCAAGAACATTATCCACGAAGAAAGCACTAAAAAGACAAGAAAAGAAGAGAAGACCAAAATGGATGACAGAAGAAACTCCGAAACTTGCCCTTGAGTGGAGAGTAGCTAAAGCCAATGGAAGAAATTACAAGATAAAAGAGCTGAACAGAAGATTTCAAAGAGCAGCTCGAGCAGACAAAGCCAATTACTATAATGAAATGTGCATAGACCTGGAGTTTGAAAACCAAAAGGGAAGAACACACTTGGCATTTCTCAAGCTGAAAGAATTGAAGAAAAAACTTAAGCCTTGAGTTGCAATATTGAGAGATTCTATGGACAAAATATTGAATGATGCAGGAAACATTAAGAAATTGGCAGGAATACACAGAGTCACTGTACCAAAAAGAACTAGTCGATCTTCATCCATTTCCGGAAGTGGCATATGATCTAAAACCAATGGTACTGAAGGAGGAAGTCAAAGCTGCAATGAAAGAATTGGCGAAGAACAAGGCTCCAGAAATTGACAGAATACCCATTGAGACATTTCAACAAACGGATGCCCCATTGGAGGCACTCACTCGGTTATGCCAAGAGATTTGGAAGACAGCTACCTGGC
>NW_006921765.1:7209322-7222548 GCF_000298275.1 Orycteropus afer afer | reverse complement strand
CTTGGTAGGGTGGAGGGTCGACGAAAGAGGGGGAGGCCTTCAACCAGATGGATTGACATGGTGGCTGCGATGATGGGCTCAAGTATAGCAGGGATCTTGGAGCTGGCACAGGATCGGGCAGTGTTTCATTCTGCTGTGCATGGGGTTGCTATGAGTCGGAAACAACTCAACAGCACCTAACAACAACAACAGATTTGCCCCTATTTTATCTTTAATGAGCTTCATAGTTTTGAGTTTTACATTTAAGTCTTTGATCCAACTTGAGTTTGTTTTTGTGTATGGGGTGAGGTATGGGTCTTGTTTCATTGTTCTGCAGGTAAATATCCAGTTTTGCCAGCACCATTTGTTAACGGGGCTATCTCTCCCTTCCTTGAATGTGTTTTGGTTTTTTGTCAAAGATCAGCTGTCCAGAGATATATGGGTCTATTTCTGGGTTTTTGATTCTGTCTCATTGGTCTACCTATCTATCATTGTACCAATACCACACTGTTCTAACTACTGTGGCTGTATAGTAGCTTTTGAGATCCAGGAGTGTGAGACCTCCCAATTTGTTTTTCTTCTTCAGCAGTGCTTTCCTTATCTGAGGTCTCTTTCTTTCCATATGAAGTTAATCATTGTTTTTTCCATATCCTTAAAAAATGTTGATGGTATCTGGATCAGGATTCTGTTGAATGTATAGACTGCTTTGGGTGATGCTGACATTTTCATAATATTCAGTCTTCCTATCCATGAACAAGGCAGGTTCTTCCATTTATATAGATCCCTTGTTGTTTCTTGTTTTCTTGTGTTTTATAGTTTTCTTTGTATAGGTCCTTTGTGTCTCTAGGAGCTCTGATGGCATAGTGCCTAACGCATTTGCCTGCTATCCAGAAGGCTGGCAGTTCAAATCCCCCAGCCACTCCTCAGAAGAAAGATTAGGCAACCTACTTCCTTAGTGATATTGCTTTGGAAACCCAAGGAAGGGTCGATCATATCCAACTCAATGGCAGTTTGGTTTGTGTGTGTGTGTGTGTGTGTGTGGTAACATTTATTCCTAGGTATTTTATCCTTTTGGTAGCTATTGCAAGTGGTATTGTTTTCCTTATTTCCTTTTCAGAGATCTCTTTGTTGATGCAGAGAAGTCCAACTTATTTTTGTATGTTGACCTTGTATCCTACCACTTTGCTGAACCTCTTGATTAGTTCCAGTAATTTTTTTTGCTGAGTCTTTTAGGTTTTCTATGTATAAGATCATGTCATCCACAAATAGTGATAGTTTTACATTCTCTTTGCTTATGTGGATGCTTTTTGTTTCTCTTTCTTGCCTTATTCCCCTGGCTAGGACTTCTAATACAATGTTAAATAGAAGTGGTGATAGAGGGCATCCTTGTCTGGTTCCAGTTCATAAAGGGAATGTTTTGAGTCTTTCTCCATTAACAATAATGTTGGCTATTGGCTTTGCATATACGTCTGTTGGGAACCAAGAGAAAGACCCCCAAAAGAACATGATTGCAAGGCACATGTTCTAATTACAGTGAAGAGATGACAAGGCCTCTCTTGTGATTGAGTGTTTGCTTTTATAGATGGCAAGGCCTCTCTGTGGTTGAATGTTGCTTTAAGAGATGGCAAGGTCTCTCTCACTGTTAAACACTTAATTGGCAAAACATCAAAGTATTGAAAGTAAATGTTATTCTCCATGTTTTTTTTTTTTTTTTTATCTTACTGGGATGTTTCATACTTTGGGTCACTGTGTCCTAGTAAACATTTATTGTTTTACACTCCATATTCCTGAGAAGATTTCTGTGATTGTTTTAATGACCACCTGTTGTCCTTGAGCACGTAAAGTAAAACTTTAGCTCTGTAGAGAATAAGCTGACTGTATGGATTCCAAGACTAATGATGTAATCATGAACAAACATATAAATAAAGTAGAACAAAGGCATCAGGGGTCACCCTCGCAGAATATGCAGGGCATCCACCTGGCCCCCGTTCCATAAATAATAAAAAAGGAAACTATTAATCCTTTCATGTCACTTCATTTTGTGAACTGTGCGGTTTTGCTGGATGTGACATACATCTTTTATTATGTTGAGGAATTTCCCTTCTATCCCTATTTTGCTGAGAGTTCTAAACAGGAACAGATGTTGGATTTTATCAAATGCCTTTTCTGCATCAATTGATATGATCATATAGTTCTTTTTTGTTTTGTTTTGTTTATGTGGTGGTTAACATTGATTGTTTTTCTGATCTTGAACCATCCTTGCATACCTAGTATGAATCCCACTTGGTCAGGATGTATTATTTTTTGATATGTTGTTGGATTCTGTTGGCTAGGATTTTGTTAAAGATTTTTGCATCTATATTCACGAGGGATATTGGTCTGTAGTTTTTCTTTTTAGTGGTGTCTTTCCCTGGTTTTGGTATCAGTATTATGCTTGTTTCATAATATGAATTTGGAAGTATTCCACCTTTTTGTTTGTTCTGGAATAGTTTGAATTGTATATATGTCAACTCTTACCTGAATGTTTGGTAAAATTCTCCAATGAAATCATCTGGGCCAGGACTTTTTCTTGTGGGAAGTTTTTTTATGACCTGCTCGATTTCTTTTGTTATGATTCTGATCAAGTATTCTATCTCTGACTGGGATAGTTTAGGTAGGTCTTGTGTTTCTAGAAACTCGTCCATCTCTTCTAGGTTCCTGAATCTGTTGGAGTACAGTTCTTCATAATATTTTGTCGGTATCTTTTTTATTTCAGTTGGTTCTCTTGTGATGTCACCCTTTTTGTTTATTATTCTTGTTATTTGCATCTTCTCCTTCTTTTCTTTTGTTAGATATCCCAATGGTTTGTCAGTTTGGTTAATCTTTTTGAAGAACCAGCTTCTTGTCTTGTTGATTTTGTCTATTGTTTTTTGTTTGTTTTCTGTTTCATTTATTGTTGCTCTGATCTTTATTATTTCCTTAATTCTGGATACTGTAGGTTTCTTTTGTTGTTCTTTTTCTAATTGTTGGAGTTGTTGAGTTAGTGTTGATTTTGTTTCTTTAACCTTTTTTGATGTGTGCATTTATTGCTATAAACTGACCTCTAAGTACTACTTTACCTGTGTCCCATCAGTTTTGGTATGATATATCTTCATTCTTGTTTGTTTCTAGGAATTATTTTATTTCACACTTTATTTCTTCTTTTTACCCAGTAGTTTTTGAGCAGTGTATTATTCAATTTCCACATTTGGTATTTTTTCTTTGATCTTCTTCTTATTATTTCTAACTTTATAGTATTGTGGTCTGAGAAGATGTTTTGTAGTATTTCAATGTTTTTTTTAATTTATTGAGGCTTGTTTTATGTCCTAACATAGGTCTATTTTGGAGAATGATCCATGTGCACTGGAGAAGAATGTGTATTGTGCTTTTGTTGGGTGGAGTGCTCTGTATATGTCTATAAGTTCGAGTTGGTTGATTGTGTTGTTGAGTTCTTCTGTGTCTTTGTTGAATTTTTTCTAGTTCTGTCCTTCCTTGAAAGTGGTGTGTTAGTCTCCTACTAGTATTGTAGACTTGTCTCTTTTCCTTTCAATTCAGTTAATGATTGCTTCCCATATTTTGGAGCACTTTCACTGGATGCACAGATATTTATTATTGTAATGTCTTCTTAGTCAATTGACCCTTTTAGCATCATATAGTGTCCTTTTTTGTACCTTATGCTGTTTTTCACCTTGAAGTCTATCTTATCAGAAATTAATATTACCATGCCTGCTCTTTTTGGTTATCATTAGCTTGGTATATTTTTTTCCACCTCTTAACTTTTAATTTGTTCTTATCTTTGCATTTAAGATGGATCTCTTCTAGGCAGCATATCAATGGGTCTTCTTTTCTTATTCAATCTACCTACCACTCTCTTTCCCTTGACTGGTGAATTTAGCCCATTCACATTGAGTTTTGTTAGTGATAGGTGTGAGTTTATTGTTGTCATTCTATTGTGTTTTTTGTTGTTTTTCTTGGTCCAAATATTTTCTTGTGCTGTGTTCGTTTTGTTATCAAGTGTTTCTTCTCTTTTCTTCTTTGTTGTTGGTTTTGTGCTTACTAAACCCATATGTTTTTCTTGTTTCTGGGTTTGCTTGGGGGGGGGGTAATTTTCTTTGTGGTTACCCTGAAGTGAATTCTTGTCTCCTTAATTTTGGAACTGACTGTTCTATAAAGACATTTTCCTCTCTTCCTCTCCATTTGGAAGTTTTGTAATTAAAATTTTTATTCCCTCTATTTGCTTTGTTGATAGTATCGTCTGCAGATTGGCTCCTTTGTGGTTTTTTGTACAATGTTTTTTGAGCTTATTGTGAGCATCTATTTCTAGTTTGTTTTTTTATTGTTGATGTCAAGTGTCCTGATTTTAATTTTTTGTTTTCTGTTGTGAGTTCTCTATTGGAAGGACTCCTTTTAGCACTTTTTGTGGGATTGATCTGGTTTTCACAAATTCCCTTAATTACTGTTTGTCTGAGAATGTCTTGATTTCACCTTCATATTTGATGGACAATTTGACTGGATATAGAATTCTTAGTTGCAAGTTCTTTTCCTTCACTGTTTTATATATGCCATCCTACTGTCTTCTTCCCTGCATGGTTTCTGCTGAGGAATCAGAACTTAGTCTTATTGCTTGTCCATTGTAGGTGATATTTGTTTATCCTGAGCTGCATGCAAGATTCTTCTTTGTCTTTGGTTTTGGAGAATTTAATTATGATGTGTCTTGGTGACTTTCTCTTGGGATCTATCCTGTATGGGGTTTGATGAGCTTCTTGGACAGATATCTTTTCTTGCTTCATGATATGGGAAAATTTTTCTGTTATCATATCTTCCACAATTTTTTCAGTGGGTTTTCCCCCCCCCCCTTTCTTGTTTTTGTGTTCCAAAGAGGCATATGCTGTTTCTTTTCATGTCATCCCACATGACTCTTAGGTTCTCTTAATTTCTCTTAAATCTTTGTTCTGATTTTTCTTCATAAAGGCTGATGTCAAGGGATTTTTCTTCTAGTTGGGAAATGTGTTCTTTGGCCAGTTCTAGTCCACTCTTATGTCCTTCCACCATGTTATCTATCTCTATAATTTTAGTGTTCATCTTCTGGATTTCTAATTGCTGTTTTTGTATGAGTTCTAATTGAGTATTTATCTTGTTATTTGTTCTTGAATGGCTTTCCTGAATTCTTCCAGGGTGCTGTTTGTGTTCTCCTCGATTCTGTTAGTGGTTTCATTGAGCTCTTGTAGAGTTCTATATATGTATTTTCTGAATTCTTTCTCAGGTAATTCTATTGCCTGTTCTTCTTCCATGATAGATAATTCTTTAGACTGGAGTTTTATTTCTATTGTCTTGTCCTGTTTTGCTTGTTTGTTTGATTGATTGATTGATTGATTGATTGATTTAAGGTTGTCTGTTGTTTCCCAGACATTTTGAAGTTGTCTTTAACTGTTAGTTTTGGATTGATTTGTTTCACCTTGATTTTATGTTTGAGTATATTTGTAAGTGTGGAGCAGGTTACTTTTTTTGGTTATTAATTCAGATTATTGGGTTGCTCTCCAGTTTTCTTTGTGTTGGTGGTATCACTGTTGGGAATATGGATTCAGGTCTCTGTTTGTTGTGAAGGGGATTTGAAGTTGAGATGAGCAGGTGTAGTGGTGGTTTAACTGTGCTCCTTCTGTTGGATGAGACAGGGGATAAGGGGGAAAAAAGAGAAAGAAAAGAAAAAAGGGCACCAATAGCAAGTCCTCATTTTTCACTTTTGCACAGTTGCTACTGGCACCAGGAGTTTGGCTTGAGTCTGCTTAGGACAGCTACTAATGATGATGTTTTGTTGTAAATCACAGACCTGCAGTTCAAAATCAGCAGAGACCCCAATGGTTAGGGGGCCACTACTTTCCACTTGGGTAGAGAAGCAGCAAAAACACTGTACCCTGGTTCACTCTGCCAAAAAGCATTTGTGGAAGAATTGAACCCCAGCCCACTACTATGAGTTCACTCCAGTGCTCTGTCTACTCACGATGAGTTTCTTCCTTTTCCCCTGTCCTTTCTGAACTCCACAGCAGCCTGAGCCATGAGGGTTTTTGCTCTGTTTCTCCACAAGGTTATCTACTCACTCAGCTCAGCTCTCAGGGTTGCCGTCAAAAATTCCTGGTGTGGGTATTTCGAGTCCCTGAAGCCTCTGTGGGTTCTGTAGGGTTTGGTTTTTTTTGTTTGTTTGTTTGTTTTCCTTCTCTCCTCCTCTCCTCCTTTCCACCTCTCACTTTTGTATTGCTAGTGAGGTTTCTGTTTCTCTGTATCTCTGTCTCCCTGTCAGTTAGGTAAGTTTGTTTATTTTTCCCAGCTGTTTAATTTTCTCTTTTTTTCTGCCTCCACTAAATCTGGTACCTTTTCTCCTCCTCAGTTTTTCACAACTCCAGTATCTCTGTTTCTATCTGCTACACCTAGGTTTTCAGGAATTAAGATGCTAGAGGGAATAAACGTGTGGGCTACAGGTACTACACCATCATCCTCTCTCCCCATGTTTGACTTCCATTACTCTACAATAACAAAAAGAAAATATTTCATTGACACTATTGACTTCTGGTCCTATTAAATCATATTTATATAATTCTTCTCATTCTGATCAAGATGGAGTTAACAGGGACTGTATTAGTCCTCCTGATTAAAACAACTAAAAGAATAAATAGAGTATATGGAACAACACTTTTCAAGGCATTTGTGGTAGTTCAGTTTGTGTGTCAACTCAGCTGGGCAGCTGGATGCAGTATTCCCCATGATGAGACTGATAATCAACTCCATGGTGGAGTAGCTGCCTTGGGGAATGTGATCTACTTCCCATATATAAGCAGAAGCCTTGGGGAATGGTCTCTAGCTTATGGCATGCTTGGACCCTGCATGTAGCCATGTCGTTGTTCAGCAGTCTGCCATGCTCTGCCGACCTTGGGACATTTGATGGACTGGAATTAATGGTCTGCCATGTGGTTTGGTAACATCAGAACTGTCCCATTTTATATGTCAACCTTGGGCTTGTTAGCCTCAGCAGGCAGTAGCTGCCTGAGTAAAGAGATGCCTCTAGCTTCAGTGGTCCGGGAGCAAGAGGCAGAGCTGAAGCACAAAGTTGAGGGGCTTTTACACAGCTCCTAAAGCCTGGCACTTTGAACTCAGCCTTAAAGCCTCAAAACCATAAGAGAATAAACTTCTGTTTGTTCAAGCCATCCCATTTGAGGTGTATTTCTGTCAGAGTTGCACTAGGTAACCAGAACAGCATTGTTGTTGTTGTTGTTATGTGCCGTCGAGTTAGACCCAACTCATAGCAACCCCTCCTTGGGTTTCCGAGGCAGTATTACTACAGAAGTAGATTGCCCAGCCTTCCTTCTGAAGAGTGGCTGGTGAGTTTGAACCACCAGCCTTCTGGTTAGGAGTCAAGTGCCTTAGGCACTATGCTACCAGAGCTCCTTCAAGGCATTAGACACCAGGTAATGAAGGTCAGTGATGAAAAACAAATTAGATTAGCCCTATAGTTGCTCAAGCTTACACTTGGAGATAGTTTCCCATCTATGCTGATCATAGCCTGAGTGAAGCAAATGAAGCTGACCATCTGGGAAGACCAAGATGGCTAGATTTTACAGGACAGAGAACTGAATAAGAGAGAATGCACAGATAGAGATCTCCAGATATCTGCAAAAGGTTACCCCTACAGTAATTAGCAAAATACTAATGAGAAAACTGCACAAGACAATGAGTAGTGTCTGAGGTCTTAAAAGCTTATGAGTGGTCATGTAAAATACAACTATTGGTCTCTACTCATCCAGAGCAAAAAAGAAAGAAGAGCTCCAAAGACTCAAAGAAGAAATTGGTCTACAGGACTACTAGTCTACATGAACCAGAGCCTTATCTACCCTGAGACCAGAAGAACTAGAAGAGCTAAAAGACCTATATGGTAGCCAGCTACCATCACTGAGAGTTCTGATCAGGGCGCCATTAAGTATATCTTGATTGTTATTGTGGTTAAGTGCTGTCAAGTTGCTTTCAACTAATAATGATTGCCATGCTTGAGCCCATCATCACTACCACTTTGTCAATCCACCTTGTTGAGTGTCTTTCCCTTTTTTCCTGACCCTCTTCTTTACCAAGCATGATATCCTTCACCAGGGACTGGTCCCTCCTGAAAACAAGACCAAAGTATCAGACATGACGTCTGACTATTCTTTCTGCTAAGGAGTATTCTCACTGAACTTCTTCCAAGGCAGATTTGTTTGTTCTTTTAGCAGTTCCTAGTACATTCAATATTCTTCACCAACATCACAATTCAAATACATCAATTCTTCTGTGGTCTTCCTTATTCATTGTCCAACTCTCACATGCATATGAGGCTATTGAAAATACCATGGTTTTTCAGGCACACCTCAGTCTTCAAAGTGACATCTTTGCTCTTAAACACTTTAGAGATCTTTGTGCAATAGATTTGCCCAGTGCAATATATCCTTTGATTTCTTGGCTGCTACTTCCATGAGTGTTGATTATAGATCCAAGCAAAATGAAATCCTTGACAACTTCAATATTTTATCTATTTATCATGATGTTGCTTATTGATGCAGTTGCGAGGATTTTTGTTTTCTTTATATTAAGGTATATAACCCACAGTGAAGGCTGAAGTCTTTGATCTTCATGAGTAAGTGCTTCAAGTCTTCTTTACTTTCCACAAGCAAGAGTATGTCACCTGCATATGAGCAATTCATGGTCTCTTCCACAGTCAGCCCTGGCCTTGTTCTGACTGATGATACTGAGTTTCTCCATCATCTTTTTGCACATATGTAGTCAATTTATTTTCTATGTGTTGCATCAAGTGAAGTCCATGTGTATAGTTACTTTTTATATTGTTAAATATGTGTGTGTGTGTGTGTGCACAATGAATAAGTCATGGTCATGCAAAATTATATCATGCAATGTCCCATGTAATTTCTATCACCAAGGCCATATTGTCCAACTACCAGTGCTTCTTCTTTGTTTCCAACTTTCACATTCCAATCACCGGTTAATTACCAGTACATGTTGATTGCATGTTTGGTCAATTTTAGTCCACAAAAGTTGGTAAAAATCTTCAATTTCTTCATCTTTGTCTTTCATACTTGATGTGTAAATTTGGTTCATGGATATTATCATATCACTGGCAGCATTGTGCTTTAGCACAGATCTTGAAATGTTCTTTTTGATGATGAATGAAATATTATTCTTCTTCAATTTGTCATCCTGGCATAGTATATCATATTATTGTCTGACTCAAAATTACCATTACCAATCCATTTTAGCTCACTAATGTTTAGGATATTGATCTTTATGCCTTCCATTTCATTTTTGACAACTTCCAGCTTTCCTAGATTCGTACTCGATACATTCCACTTTCTGATTATTAATGGATGTTTGTGGCTGCTTCTTCTCATTTTTAGGTGTGCCAAATCAGCAAATGAAGCTTCCAAAAGCTTTACTCCATCCACATCATTAAGGTTGATTATACTTTAAGGAGGCAGCTCTTCCCCAGTTGGATTTTGTGTGCCTTCGAACCTGAGGGGCTCATATTCTGGTGCTGTATCAGACAATATTCCCCTGCTATTCATAAGGTTTTCAGTGGCCAATGTTTTCAAAAGTGAAACTGGCCACATCCTTCTTCCTAATCTGTCTTAGTCTGGAATCTCCACTGAAACCTGTCCACCACAGGTAACCCTGCTGGTATTTTAAATACCAGTAGCATTTCCAGCAACAAAGAAACACACAAGCCAGTGAAGTACAACAAACTGACAGATGAGTGATGGTATCCTAATAGAACAGGAGAAAAATGTGGAACAGAACCTCAAATTCTTAAAAAAAAAAAAAAAAAAAAGACTTGTTGGATCAGTTGAGATTAGAGAACTCCCCAAGACTATTGCCCTAAGATACTCTTTAAACCCTGGATCAAAACTAGTCTTTGAGGTCCCTTTTAGCCAAATAGATTGGCTCACAAAATAAAGAAATTCACTTCTGAGTACTATCAAATTCACTTTTGATTGCCCAAATCGCAAGCTTTTTTTCCTTCCGGAATGGCTACCAGTGAATATAACTCAGAGCTGCAGACAATCATATTTCCTCCACTGGACAAGTGTCTTCCCAAAACAGAAGTTAACCAAGAGAAAAATAGAGTCAGAAGATAGAGATTGAAACACACTGACATTGTTTGAGGCTCAAGGTCCATTTCCTTGAAAATCCCAGGTAATGGACCAATTAAGAGAAAGAGAGATTGTGTATGTGTGCACATGTGTGTATACAGTGGACATGCTTAACCTAGTTTGAGTTTGATTTCTGTTACTTGAAATAAGAGATTTAGTCAAAACAGTTTGTGATAGTTGGAGCTGTATGTCAACTTGGCTGGACCACAATTCTGTGTGGTTTAAGCAATTGTGATGTGGGTTGTTCCAATGATGGGATCACATGTATATATTTTGAGCAGCCAATCCCTTGAAAGGGAGTTCCCCTAGGGGTGTGGACTGCTTCCAGTATATTTATGGACATCCTTGGGAAAAGAGACACTCTCCTCTGGATCAGGATTCTGTTGTGCTGCCTACAACTGTCCGTGAGCAAACAATCCACCATTCGGCCTGGAGATCTTGGATTTGTCATTCGTTGGAGTCAACAGCCAGTATACTGCCTGTTTACCTTGAGCTTGTCAGCCCCTGCAGCTGTGTGAGTTAGGAAAAGCCTCCAGTTTGACGTTTGATCCAAGAACTTGGGACTTGCCAGCTTCTATAAGTGTGTGAGCCATTTTCCTAAGATAAATTTCTTTTTCTCTCTCTCTCTCTATATAAGTTTTACTGGTTTTGCTTCTCTAGAAAACCCAGCCTAACACACAGTTCCCCTGATTCTTGTTATAGTTCTCTTCTTCTGCTGCTGTTCTCTTCTTAAATGTTAGTGTTCCCTATGATTCCAAACTTGCCCCACTGTTTTCCTGAGCAGTTGCACACACTACCATACTTCAAATGGCTACTTATGGAATTATGACTCTAGAATCCTAGTCTCCAGCCCAGACTTCCTAAACTGTCTCTCCTCAACTCCATGTGCACCTGATGCAGCTGCATAGCATCTGATAGGACTGTATATCATGTGCCTGCTGGGAAGGCACATGACTGAAACTAGCCAATCCATTTTCTTTTCCAATGATCAGTATGGACATTGGGGAAGAAAGAGCTTCTCTTGTTCAGAGATGCTTATCACTCAGGATCATGTAAGGATCATGACTGCCTTCTTTGCAGTCATGTGACAGCCTGCCTGAGAATAAGTTCAACCTAGAAAAAAAGCTAAACTAAAACACAGAGATGAACATGAGGTGAAGAGAAAGACCTGATAAATCATTTCACCTCTGGATTCCACTAGGCATGAGGCTGGCACCACCTTCCAGCTTTATCAGTTACACCAAAAAAAAAAAAAAAATTTACAGCCATAGAGTCAAATCCAACTCATAGCGACCCCTCCTTGAGTTTCTGAGGCAGTATCACTACCAAAATAGATGGCCCAATCTTCCTTCCAAGGAGTGGCTGGTGGGTTTGAACCACCAGCCTTCTGGTTAGCAGTCAAATGCCTTAAGCACTGTACCACCAGAGGCTAATAATTTCCCCATATTGTTTAAAGTAGCTTAATTGGGATTTTTCATATTAAAAAAAAAATCTTAATATGAAACCCCTTTGCCTTGTCTTATAGTTGTCATGCTACAAAAATATTTTATAAACATTCTGGTATATCCTGGAGCTACAAATAGAATTAAGGTCAGAAAGTTCTTAGACAGCATTGGCTTAACCTAAGTGTTCATATAGGTTTCTTCTGCTATCTGGAAATAGAGCATTCCTCATGAACCCTTTTGTAAGCCAAAATGATGTAAAGCAAAGAAGAGACTACCATTCACTTATATGGGAAAAATGTTTGAGTGTTCCTAGATACAAAAAGTAACCTACCAAATCATACCAAATAACACATAAAACCTAAAATAACACTAACATATAATAAAAGCAGGAATGATATAATATATTATGTAAAGTAGAAATAATATATGTATAGTGTAGTTTCCAGGGAAGGAGCTTGGTGACACCCCTCTCTTTGCTCTAGGTGTACACTGCCTCTTTAGCATTTCTCTGCATAACAAAAGCTGCACACTAGTTTTGGTCTTCAACCTTGTTCGTTAAAAACAAAAATCCTCGGGACTTCCAGTAAGATGGAGGAGTAGGCAGACAAGTAACACAAACCCTCTTCAACAAAGAAAAGAAAACCCAATTGACAGAGATACAGGAGATAATCCTAGAGCCCTGAGCCTTGAAAGGAGCTATACAGAAGTGTATTAGGCACCAACTAGTGGAAAAACCTGAATGAAAACAATGAGTACAGAGACAGTCAGAGCTGCGGGCTGTCAGCTACTCCAATGGGACCAACAGCCTGAATAGTTCAAAGATGTGTTGGGACGTGAAAATTGACCTAAAAAAGATCACCAAGGGCTGCAGGGACAACTGCACTGGTGGCCTATGACTAGGAAGGGAAACAGCAAGGTGGACGACAACCTGAGCTGTTGACTTTCTGCTGTCCAGAGGGTACAACCATTTTGATTGTTTACCCGTGGCAGCCATTTTGGATATTTAAAGTGACCAAGGGTGCCTTTTGAATGTTAACAAGTGGTGGCCATTTTAGATATTTAAAGTGACCAAAGGCACAGTCATTTTGAATGTTTATAAGCAGTGGCTATTTTGGATATTTAAAGTGACTAAGGGTGCAGCCATTTTGAATCTTTACAAGTAGCAACCATTTTGGATTTTAAAGTGACAGCATCCTCATTCAGATTCCAGGAACCTAAGAATAGGCTCTGTTTGCCAAGGGTGGCAAGGACATATGAGGGGCTGACAACAAGAAAGAAGACAGGTGGTAAGTGTATAAGTGCTGCCCACTACCAAATAGAGGAGCACAGCACAGTACCCTGCTTGCATCAATAACATACAAACAAAACAAAGTAAACAAAAATCATGGGCAAGTCACTCTAACATACAATCATTAATTAAATATAAACACAAAAACGTCACAATGCCTCGGAGACAACAGAGCATCACAGTCCACAAAAAAAAGCAAGATAAAGCAGGAGAAACAAGGGACCAGGATACAGACCCAAAACACATCCCTGAGGAAGACATAACATTGGAACTCCCTGATAAGGAATTCAAAAGAATTATATTTAGGTATCTTCA
>NW_006921765.1:7206962-7207967 GCF_000298275.1 Orycteropus afer afer | reverse complement strand
GATCACAGAAGGACAAATACAGTATTAGTTCATTGTGGTGGAGGGTTAAGGAAAGGTTTATATATGGAGGGAAAGTTTCTTTGTTGGTTGCCAGGGGTGGGATGGAAAGGGAGGGAACACTGCAAAAAAAAAAAAGAAAAATGCATTGACCCATGCATGTCACTTTAGTTTGTGTATTTCACTGTACATAAATTATATTTGAATAAAATGCATTTAAAAAAATTGACAATAGCAACCTGAAAGATTAGATAGGAACCATAGGGGGCAATGAGTTTATGTTAAGGAGGGAGGAACAACACAGAAAAGGAGAGTGAGAATGGTTGTACAACTCAAAGAATATAATCAATGTCCTTACATTGTGGACATGTAGAAACTGTTGTATTGGTATATGTTTTGCTGTGTATATTTTCAACTAAACAAATAAAATTTAGAAGAAAAAAAAAACACCATGAATTACCACTATACACCTATTAGAATGGCTACAATAAGAAAGGTTGACTGTATCAAGAGTTGGCGAGGTTATGCAAAAACTTGAATTCTCTCATATGCTGCTACTGTAGCTGCTGTAAATGCACCATATAAAATGGTCCAGTCACTTAGGAAAACCATTTAACAGTTTCTTAAAAAGATAAATATATACCTACCATTGTCCCTCTTCTAAATATTTTCCTAAGAGAAATTAAAGCATATATCTATCCAAAGACTTATAGATAAATGTTTACAGAAGATTGATTTGTAGCAACCAAAAATTGAAAACCCAAATGTCTATTAACAGGTGAATCACTGAACAAGTTGTTGTGTATCTATGCAATGGAATAGTACTCAGAAATAAAAAGAATAAACTATCGATACATGCAAAAAAAAAAAAAAAAATCCTCTTCTGATTTCTTTCGTTTAGCAAAACCCTGGACTTATGTAGGTGTTTTGTAAAAGTGAAGTGGCATAAATCAAACTTTGGAAAAGCAGGGGATGCCTGTACAAGTTTTGCAGTACTCTTTAAAAAAA
>NW_006921765.1:7194906-7206862 GCF_000298275.1 Orycteropus afer afer | reverse complement strand
AACTCACTGCTGTGGAGTCAATTCAACTCATTCCAAGGCGGTATCTCTATGGAAATAGATTGCCCAATCTTCCTTCCGAGGAGTGGCTGGTGGGTTTGAACTACCAGCCTTCTGGTTAGCATTCAAATACCTCAGGCAGTACGCCACCATAACTCTTTGCAATACTCTATTTGGCAAAATATTTAAGGCATGCCAACATAACTAGAGCATTAGGGTTTAAAGTATGGATGGAAGAATTCACTGCAGAACTCACTAATGGAGCTTTATCAAATTAGTTTACCAAAGTAACAAAGAACCATCAGAACCTCACCATGGGGCTGGGCCATGGTGCCCTCCATTCGAATAAAATCAGCACAAGTCAGAAATCAGAAATATTCAGCACTGCTCAGGCAAACAGCAGGAATTAGATAAGTTGAGACTATAAATCCTGCAGGTATTAGCATACACATTCCAAGGTATTAGAAACTGGGAATTCAGAAAATTCTATCTATTCCCAAAGCTGCAAAAAATACCTTGTATTCTTGTCCAAAAGAGTTTCTTTTTTAAATGGTCATACATCACGTCCTAGAAAGACCCATCTGGGTTGAAGATAAAGGTCAGAAGTCACCTATTACACAAGCATCAAAGGGTTTCTTCCTAGGAGTTCTCTGTTTCTTTTCCTTTCAGTCCTCCTCTAACTTTAACCTTTATTCTCCTGGTTATCTTACTTTCATTTTTTATTTCAAAGCAAAAATTATTTCTCACAACTTCCTATGGCAAAATCAGGGACCTTTTCTGTCTGTGCCTCAGATTGAAATTACTTCCTATGAAGTAATTTCTGGCTTGGTTTTACTCATAACTGGTCCTTGGATCGTGGGCATAGAAATGTCCTGGTATTTTCCCTTCTGCACACACAACACCCTACTCAGCTTTTAATTCTCTTATTTCTGAAATTTTAAGCACCTTTAAGAAGCACAGCAAATACAAAGAAACATGGTGTAACGGAAACCTCACTCACAATCCAACCCATCCAACCTTACTCTATTATTTACAATGTTGTTGTTGTTGTTATTTGCCGTTGAGTCGGCCCCAACTCATAGCGACCCCTCCTTGGATTTCTGAGGCAGTATCACTAAGGAAGTAAGATTGCCCAAGCTTCCTTCAATAGCAGTTCTCAACTAGGGATGAATTTGCCCCCAGGGGACATATTGTAATGCCTAGGAACATTTCTTAGTGTCCTGACCGAGAGGGTACTACTGACATCTTGTGGGTAGAGGATAGAATGCTGCTAAACATCCTATAATTTATAGACCACCACCACCACCACCACCACCACCACCATCCTCAACAGAGAATTGTTGTTGTTATGTGCGGTCCAGTCGACCCGACTCATAGCGACCCTTCCTTGGGTTTCCGAGGCAGTATCACTATGGAAGTAGATTGCCCCATCTGGCTTCCAAGGAGTGGCTGGTAGGTTTGAACCGCCAGCTTTCTGGTTAGCAGTCAAGTGCCTTAGGCACTACGCTGCCAGAGCTCTCCAGCCCAAAATGTCGGTAGTGCCAGTTTTGAGGAACTCAGATTTACAGCATCAAAGCATCAACATATTTCACATTATGTCTACACTTACACCATTTGCCCCTCCCTACTGGGGCACCTAACAACACAACAACACTGGGACACCACATTAATTAGTAGTAATTTCAGGACCAGGGCTTTGCTATTGAGTGAAATAACTAAATGTTCTGATTAAATAAGAGAGATCTTTATATCTCTTTCAGTTCTGGAGGGCTACAGGCTAAAATTACAATAAATGAAAACTAAAATTTAATTCAACCATATTTGATTTCCACTATATATATATACTTCCGTAGTGATACTGCCTCGGAAACCCAAGGAGGGGTCACTATGAGTCAGTCTGACTCGTCGGCACGTAACATAATATATATACTGTTGTTGTCGTTATATGCCGTCGAGTCGAACCCGACTCATAGTGATCCCTCCTTGGGTTTCTGAGGCAGTATCACTACGGAAGTAGATTGCTCCCTCTAGTAGCGTAGTGCCTAAGGCACTTGACTGCTAACCAGAAGTCTGACAGTTCAAACCCACCAGCCACTCCTCAGAAGGAAGATGGGGCAATCTACTTCCGTAGTGATACTGCCTTGGAAACCCAAGGAGGGGTCGCTATGAGTTGGTCCAACTAGATGGCACATAACAACAATAATATATATATGTATAGCATTGTTTATTGTTGTTATTTGCCATGGAGTCAATTCTGATTCACAGCAACTCCATTAATAGAGTAGAACTGCCCCATAGGGTTGTCTTGAGTATAATATTTATAGAAACAGAGGTGTTGTGAATAACACCAAGTATAAGACATATACAGCCCTAGAAGAGTTTATAATCTTCTTGAGGGGATAACCCACTGCCAACAAGTCAACTTAGGCTCATAGTGACCCCCACTGGATTTCTAAGGCTGTAAATATTTACGAAGTAGAATGCCTCATCTTCCTTCCATGGAGCAGCTAGTGGGTTTGAACCCCTGACCTTCTGGTTAGCAGCCAAATGCCTTACCCACAGTGCCACCAGAGTTCCCTACTTGAAAGTATAAGACATATATAGTTGGAAGAGTAATAATAACAATAAAAGGAAAGAGTACAAGTGCTTAACATGGAAATAAGAATAATTGGGAAGTAAGGGTATTTGAGTTGGCTCTTACATAATAAAGAGTGAAAGAAGTTTATTCTCTTCAAGCAATCTAACATAATATATAATTTAACTCTCATTTTACAGTGAGAAAACTGAAACACATTGCCTTTTGATTGTTGGAAATGTTACCTGAAAAATACCAGGGTCTGGCTGTGGAGCAGTGCAGCCAATAGTCCACACCAGAGTTCAAGGAGAAGAGTTTAATTAGAAAGTGTACCAACAAGAGGCAGATGGGGTCTCAGTGACTCCAAAAGCACCCACTCTGCTCAGCACTTAAAATCAGGGGTTCTTATACTACAGGAAAAAGAGACATAGCAAGTATGCAGGATTAGTTAACAATTTTCCAAAAGTTAGATCAGGCAATGGGTAATTAAGAAAGGAATGTTTCCTGTGAGTTCCCAACAGTCATGTAATCCTTATGAAGTTCCATCAGTATTTGTCAAAGCCTAGGTGGAGGTGGCCAGTCCTCAAATGTGGCCCAGGAGCCTTTATTGACACCATTGGCCCTGTCTTAGATCACAGGGCGCAGGAACTGATAACTATGTCTTAGAGAAAGAACAAGTTACTTATAACATAAAGTTGAAGCCAGGTTTTAAAGAAACGGCATCTTTCTTAAAAATGTGGAGTCTTATTCTAACAATATGAAGTCGGGCCTAACAAAGCAAAAGTCTTTATCCTTATAGAAACAGAGAAACAAGTAGAGAAGGCCCCATGTAAGCATCTGTGAATGCTCTTCATCCTTCATAATAATAACTGTAGCTGACATTTGACAGCACTGAGTAGACCGGTAGAGGGCTCTCAGGATGAAGTAACAGAAACTAAGATTAGAAGGAAATGAGGAGTTTGGGATGAAGAGATGGCTAAATTAAACAGAATAAGTACAGTTTCAGTCTAGGTACTCTAGATAAACCACACCCACTGCCACTGAGTCGATTTTAACTCATAGCGAACCCCATTGGGTTTCCGAGGCATGAAGTTCCAATTTACTTTATCAGGTTGTATGAGAATTAAATGAGAAAGCACATGCTAATACCATGAATACCAAATAATAATTCAATACATCACATGTATTGTGTACTATTGTTGTTCTTCATTCTTATTTGATGAACGGCACTCTGTATTTCTTTTTATCCCTCCTGTTTCAATCTTATACATCACTGGAGATGAATCTTCTTAAAATATTAATTTAATGGTTATTCTGCTCAAGCACCTACCTGTATGATTGATTTCTTTTTGCCAGTCAATTCAGCCCCCTTGGACTCTGAGCAATCTGGACTCAACTTGTCTTTTCAGTATTTTTTCCTGGTTCCCTTTTACTCATGCCTTCCACGCCACTTAGTCTTGTTTCTTCATTGTTTTCAAAGCCACTTGGTTTCTTTCTAACTCTGACTCTCCTACTGTTCTTTTTATCTAGACTGTCCTCTCAACCCCTTTAACTATGCAAATCCACTGCCTGTTTGAATGCTCAGCTCCATTTCACCTCTTCTACCAAGCCACCACTGCCACTCTCAGGTCATTGGAATCACACTCCTTTTGAATGCCTGTAGCACTTGCCTCTGTTTCTTCTTCAGTATCTAGAGCACCTAAGGAGTTCTGCTGGTACAGTGCCTAAGACAATTGACTGCTAACCAGAAGGTTGGTGGTTCAAACCTACGGGCCATTCCAGAGAAGGAAGATGGGGTAAACTACTTCTGTCTCACTGATAAACTTATCACCATTTTATAAGTGAGAATATTGAGTCATATTTAGGCTTAGTAACTTGCTAAAGTCTCAAAACTGGAAAGTGGTGGAGCCAGAATTTGAGCCCAGATGGCGTAGTACCTAAGGCATGTGACTGCTAACCAGAAGGCTGGCGGTTCAAACCTACCAGCAACTCCTTGGAAGGAGGGTTGGGCAATCTATGTCTATAGTGACACCATCTCAGAAACCCAAGGAGGGGTCACTATGAGTTGGGTCCGACTCCACGGCAAGGAGTTTGGTTTTTGGTTTTGGCTAGTCTGTTAAAGTTCTGCAATTTTCAGTGAGGGGCCCCTTTGGCCTTCCACTTCAGCCTTCCACAATAGTATTGCCTTTGCTCAGTGACCCTTACAGTATAGATTTTAATGCTTTTGTTTGTTCCTTCTAGCAATCATGCCCTTTGAATATATTTGGAGCTGGTCTGGTGTCTTGTAAAATAATTAGTGCCATTTGTATTTTAATAACCTTAAGATGGAGGCTTTTCTTAACCTATACAGCTACACGCTATTTTGTCATATCCTCTCAAATTACTATGTTACTGAAATAATCAAAAGAGGAAATAATTAGGGTTGGACTGTTATATCAGTAGTAATTGTTGTTGTTGTTGTTGTTGTTTGCCGTAGAGTCAGCCCTGACTCATAGCGACCCTTCCTTGGGTTTCCGAGGCAGTATCACTACGGAAGTAGATTGCCCAACCTTCCTTCCGAGGAGTGGCTGGTGGGTATAGTAAGAAACTTAAAAGGCAATCACAATGTATGAATCTGATTGGATCCTGGTTCAAGCAAGCAAACTGAAAAAAAAAAAATAATTATATATATATATATATATATATATATATATATATATATAGTATATGAGATAAGGTAGTTTAAAGGGCCTGAGACAAAGGAGAAAGAGGAAAATGAAGAGGCAATGTGCAATGCTTGGCAGAAAAGGATTGTGCTGGGGGAAAAAGACCCAGATTCAAAGGTATTCTATAAAGACCCTTTTATTAAGCCTTAAACCGAACAGAGTAAACACAATCACTGCAGATAAGGGAAACCATGAGCATGTACCCAGTACAGAGGTTGATGGATTCAGCCAATCACAGTCATAGAATTCATTATATGATAGAGAACAAAGGAAATCATCACAAGGTGATTGGTAGAAGGTATAATCTATCACTGTTGCAGGTGGAACAATAGAATAGGGGGGTGGGGGAAGGACAATTATTGGGATACATACACAGTTGCTGGTTTCCAAAGTATGTTGGGTTGGATCTGGGGCTTCAACCACCTGGCTATGTGGTGGTTGAGGTTTGGCTCATGACCCTGGGACCCTGAAACATAGCTACAAGGTAGCTACGAGACAATACCAGGACCCCCAATTTTAACTTAGATAACATGAGGCTTCTTTCTTTTCTTTTTTCTTCTTTTCCTAGATGTATGTTTCTCTAGGATTCTTTATTTTTTTATTACCTTCCCCTTCACCCAAGTTAATATATGTCTATCTTCTAGTTACTACCCTCCATTCCCCTCTCACCCCTGGTAACCATCAAAGAACACTTTTTTTGTGCAGAAACCCTTGTCTTGACTTTTTACAATAGTGATCTCATACAATATTTGTCCTTTTGTGACTGACTAATTTCACTCAGCATGTTCTCTAAGTTCATCCATGTTATGAGATGTTTTGTAGATTCATCATTGTTCTTCCATGTTGTGTAGAATTCCACTGTGTTTATTTAACTATTTAATTCATCCACTAATGGGCATGTAGGTTGTTTCCATCTTTTTGCTATCATAAAGAGTGCTGCAATGAACATGGGTGTGCATATATCTGTTCATGTCATAGCTCTTATTTCTCTAATAGATATAGGTATACTAGGTATACTCATATACCTAAATATAATTTATATTACGGATATGTATGTATGTATGTATAGTGTGGTGGTTATGTTTCTGTGTCAATTTGGCTGGGCCTGGTTAAGTGGCTGGGCAGCTGGTGGTAGTTATTCCCCATGACGAGACTGGCAATCAGCTCCATGGTGGAATCTACCAACAGCAGCTGAGTAGCTGCTTTGGGTATGTGGTCTGCTTCCTGTATATATAAGTTATAAGAAGCAGCTTTTGGAATGGTCTCTAGCTTATGGCACGCCTGGACCCTGCATGTAGCCATGTTGTTGTTTAGCAGCCTGCCATGCTCTGCCAACCTTGGGACTTACCATGGACTAAATGGCCTGCCAAGTGGTTTGGTAACATCAGGACTGTGCCTTTTTACTTGTCAACCTTTGTCAGCCTCAGCAGCTAGCAGCTGTCTGAGTGAGGAAATGTCTCTAGCTCCAGTGGGCCAGGTGCAAGAGGCAAAGCTGGACCCCAAGGCTTAGAGGTTTTCACCCAGCCCCTAGAGCCTGGCACTTTGAACTTGGACTTAAAGCCTCAAAACTGTAAGAGAATAAACTCCTGTTCGTTAAGTCCACTCCATTTGTGGTAGTACATTCTTGTCAGAGCAGCACTAGGTAATCAGAACATATAGTAGTATAGCAAAGTGTGCAAGACCTGGAATTAGAAAACCAAAAGGGAAGAATACACTCAGCGTTTCTCAAGCTTAAAGAACTAAATAAAAAAATTCAAGCTTCAAATTACAATATTCAAGGGCAAGATTAATAGGCAATTGCAGGAAGCATCAAAAGAAGAGGGAAGGAATACACAGAAGGAACACCCAAATGAATCGGTCGATGTTCAACCATTTCAGGAGGTAGCATATGATCAAAAACCAATAGCATTAAAGGAAGAAGTACAAGCTGCACTGAAGGAATTGGGGGAAAAAAAAGGAGAGGGGCTCTAGGAATTGACGATATAACGATTGAGATGTTTCAACAAAGAGATGCAGCATTGGAGGCACTTACTTGTTTATGCCAAGAAATTTGGAAGACAGCTACCTGCCCAATCGACTGGAAGAGATTCATATTTCCAAATAAAGATGATCCAACAGAATGTGGAAATTATCAAACAATATTATTAATGTCACATACAAGTAAAATAATGCTGAAGACAATTCAAAAATGGCTGCAGCAATATATTGACATGGAACGTCCAGAAATGCAAGCTGGATTCAGAAGAGGACACGTTACAAGGGATATCATTGCTGATGTCAGATAGATCTTGGCTGAAAGCAAAGAATACCAGAAAGATGTTTACTTGTTTTATTGACTATGCAAAGGCATTCAACTGTGTGGATCATAACGAATTATGGACAACATTGGGAAGAATGGGAATTCTAGAACATTTAATTGTGCTTACAAGGAACCTGTACATAGACTAAGAGGCAATTATTCAAACAGAACAAGGGGATATTGCATAGTTTAAAATCAGGAAGGGTGTGTGTCAGAGTTGTATTCTTTTACCATATTTATTCAATCTGTATGTTGAGCAAATAATCCAAGAAGCTGGACTATATGAAGAAGGACACTGAATTAGGATGGAGGAAGACTCATTAACAACCCACAATATGCAGATGACACAACCTTGCTTGCTGAAAGTGAAGATGACTTAAAGCACTTGCTGATGAAGATCAAAGACTACAGTCTTCAGTATGGATTACACTTCAACATTAAGTAAACAAAAATTCTCACAACTGGACCAATAAGCAATATCATGATAAATGAAGAAAAGATCTTACTTGGATGCACAACCAACACCCATGGAAATAGCAGTAAAGAAATCAGATGTCACATTGCACTGGACAAATCTGCTGCAAAAGACCTCTTTAAAGTGCTGAAGAACAAAGATGTCTCTTTGAAGATGGAGGTGCATCCTACCCAAGACATAGTATTGTCAGTAGCCTCACATGCATGTAAAACCTGGACAATGAATAAGGAAGACCAAAGAAGAGTTGATACTTTTGCATTGTGGTGTTGGTGAAGAATGCTGAAAGTACCATGAACTGCGAGGAGAATGAATAAATCTGTCCTGGAAGAAGTACAGCCAGAATGATGCTTGGAAGCAAGAATGGCCAGGCTTCATCTCACATGTTTTGGACATGTTGTGAGAAGGGATCAGTGCCTGGAGAAGGATATCATGCTTGGCAAAATGGAGGGTCAATGAAAAGACTCTCAGTGAGATGAATTGACACAATGGGTGCAACAACAGGCTCACGCATAGCAAGAATTGTGACGATTGCAGGACCAGGCAGTGTTTTGTTCTGTTGCACAAAGGGTCGCTGTGAGTTGGAATTGACTCAATGGCACCTAACAACAACAACAGGTATACTTATATACCTTGAAGTGGGATTGTTGAATCATATGGGATATCTATTTCTAGCTTTTTAAGGAAGTGCCATACCATTTTCCACAGTGGTTGCACCATTTTACAGTCCCCACCAGAAGTGTATGAGGGTTCCAGTCCCTCCACACCCTTACTAGCACTTACTGTTTTCTGTTTTTTAACTTTTTTATTATTGCTGGGGAGAGATAATATCTCATTGATATTTTGATTTGCTTCTCTCTAATGGCTAAAGATCTTGAGTGTGTCTGCATGTGTTTGTTAGTTGCCTGAATGTCTTCTTTGTTGAAGTATCTGTTCATGTCCTCTGCCCATTTTTTAATTAGATTGTCTTTCTGCTGTCAAGGTGTTGAAATTTTCTATAAATTTTAGAGATTAGCCCCTTGTCCCGTATGTCAGTAGACTGCAGCATTCCACAAAACAAATGCTTTAGAATTTAAGCTCTAATGCAGGATTAAACATTTCCTCCCTCCTGACTGCTAACCAGAAGGCTGGCAGGCAGTTCAAAAACACCTGCCACTCCTCCGAACCAAGACTGGGCAATCTACTTCCTCAGAGATATCACCTCGGAAACCCAAGGAGGGGTCACTATGAGTTGGAACTGACTGGAAGGCAGTGAGTTTGGTTTTTGGTTACTGAATCCTAGATTTAAGTAATAGTGTAAATTGAAGTTGACAGCTAGCATCTGCCTGTATGTGTAGGGTGGAAAAAATAACATTCAGGGGTTGTAGACTAGTTGTTTAGTTACCTTGCATGGCAAAACTCAAACCAAACTAATTGCTTTAGAGTTGATTGTGAGTCATGGTGACCCCAAATGTTTCAGAGTATAACTGCACTACAGATGCAGACCACTAGGCCTTTGCTTCCAAGGCAGAACCGCCAACCTTTCCCATAGTAGCTCAGCATTTAACCATTTGTGCCACTCAGAGACTCCTAGGATATTAAATCATGGAGAGTAGTCTTCTTCCTAGATCTGGTCTTCAGCAATTCCCAAGGCAATAGACCTTTTTTCCCAGATACATATACAAATAAACAAATACATAACTTTAGGTATGAGAAATAAATATATTTTTTTAAAGAGTAAGAGCATATGAAGTCAAACAGTGAGGCCTTCTATGAGGTGCAGGGGGTTGAGAGCATTCCAAAAGAAAACAAGAAGTGCATGTTCTAGCAAGAAAGCCAGTGTGACTGGACCACAGAGTGGTAGCAATTGAGGCTGAAGACACAGGAATAGATGAAATCATAGAAATCTTATAGAAATATAAGACACGGATTGGACTCGGTATGTGGATGCACCTTCTGGACTTCGCAGAACCTGCGTGAATCAGCAGGCCCCAGGTGGAGTGTCTGAACAGACACAATCTGGACATGGATTCCCAAGGTACTCTGAGAGCCTTCCCTTTCCAGCACTACTTGACTCCTGCAGCCACCAAGAGTGGGAGGGCAGAGACCTAACAACAAAGTTACCATCAAGTTGATTCTGATTGATGGCAACTGCATGCTTTAAGAGTACGAATGCTCTGTACGGTTATCTTGGGTGTAATATTTATAAAAGCAGATGGCTAGGCCTTTCTTCTGCAGCACTTGATGGGTTCCAACTACTAACTTTCAGGTTAGTAGTCAAGCGCAAACAGCTGGCTTTACAAATCCAGGTTCCTTGATTAACTGAAGTTCAGAGACTTGACTTGGCTACCAGACTTAAATACGAGAAAGCTACAAACGGTTCCCGGATACATCCTCAGGCTCCGTGAGCTTAGAACATTTCAGACTCCACGCCCAAAATCCCGGGCTTCCTCCCGCTTGTAGGGGAAAGCCAAGAAACAAAAAGAGTGCACCAATCAGAACGTAGAAGTGGAAGATTGTCACCCTCCAGCCCAATAAGGTAGCGGGTGGGCGGGAAGAGGGAGCCGGTTCGCTCTTCCGATTTAAACTTCTGGGGATGGGCGGTTAACTGCAGCTTGGCCTTTAAATCGTCAGTGCGCCTGCGCCGACTGCGTAAACGCTAACTGAATCTTGCGGTGCTGTGCTCTCCTGGCGTGGGGTCTCGGTGAGTTGGGAAAGCTGCGGGAGCGTCAGAGGGAAGGTGTGATAGGAACCTGAGGGAGAGCTGCCTGCTCTTGTAGGAGCCCATGTCCTTTTCCCATCGTTTAGCGACGTTAGGTTCTCAGTGGTACAGATTTGTAGTTTCCCTCTCCTTGTCACTGTGTTTTCCCTGACGCGCCTGAAGGTTTGGTAACCGTCACATTTCTGATAAACTCAGATTGTATTGTTCCTTAGGGCACTGTTAAGCTGTAAAGTGCTGGCGTGCTCGGGAGCCCTGTTCCGGGAGCTGGTTCCCAGAGCCCCTGGAAGTCACAATACGTGAAAGGCTACTGCGGAGGCGCTCTTTGCTCCCCTCATAGACACCCGGGCCCGAGATGTTTGCGGACTGCCGGCGACAGGAACGCTACCTGCCCGCGTTCTTGTTACAGCTAGGAGAAAACTTGGTCAGGGTCACCCGGCTCCTTGAGCAGAGCCTTTCAGGCCCAGGTGGAGCCCAAGGAGGAAGGGGCGGACGGAGGGAGACAGATGCCCTGGAATAGAACCGAGTTCCCAGGAGGCCCTAACAATCAAAGATAACAGCCGCTCCCGTGGCCATATGGTGGAGATAACTGTCGTTTTTGTTGTAGTTTAGAAGGAGAAAAGTATTCTCACCCTAAAGGTACACCTTTTGTGGTCTTCTGCATAGAATATAGACAGCTGGCTACAAGAAGCTGCTTCCCTAATGTGGAGCTCTGATGGCCTAGTGGCTAAGGCATTGACTGGTAACCAGAAGGCTGGTGGTTCAAAGCCAACAGCCACTCCTCGGAAGGAAGATTGGCCAATCTACTTCCGTAGTGTTACTGCCTTGGAAACCCAAGGAGGGGTCGCTGTGAGTCGGATCTGATACAATGGCAGTGAGGTTTTTTTGTTTTGTTTTGTTTTGTTTTTGCTTCCCTAATGAGTTAGGATAAAATAGCATGTCAAGTTGAAGAATCAAAGAATCCTACCCCACAGTGAAAATAAATCTTTTTTCCCATTGTAAAAATTACAGAATCCCATTGTTTTTAGAAATAAATCTGAGCTTATCTGTTATGTGTCGTCGAGTCGGACCCGACCCATAGCGACCCCTCCTTGGGTTTTCAAGGCATTGTCACTACGGAAGTAGATTGCCCAACCTTCCTTCCGAGAAGTGGCTGGTGGGTTTGAACCGCCAGCCTTCTGGTTACCAGTCAAATGCCTTAGCCACTACG
>NW_006921765.1:7167687-7194718 GCF_000298275.1 Orycteropus afer afer | reverse complement strand
AGGATGGCTGGTGGGTTTGAACCGCCAGCCTTCTGGTTAGCAGTCAAGTGCCCTAGGCACTATGCTACCAAAGCTCCTTCATATATATATAATATATATATATAAAATTATCTCATTTAAACTTCACAACCTATTAAAATAATTCCATTTTTCAAATGAAAAAAAGCCCTACATTACTCTCTTCTAATATTTATTCCCTATCATAGGTCAGAAGCTATTTGGAATTTTTACAAGTAGTACCTTCGATAACTGAAGTAGTTTTACAGATATATTTTTGGTGCTTCTCACTTTGCTCCATCTATAACTATGTTGAGTTTGTCTATGGTTACTACTGAAAACAGTGTCACAAAATCTGTATTCTTCTAATTTCTTTTGAAACTTCTTGGACCCACCTATTGTAATTTACAAATGTGTTGTTTAATCTGTTGAGATTTCTCTCTTTTCATTATTGATTTAAATTCCCTTGTGGTGTGAGGCCGTACTTTGGATGGTTTTTAGTATTTTAAATTTGTTAAGGTATGATTTATGGCCTGGGATGTGGTCTGTCTTGGTGAACAAATCTTTAGAGATTTGATATTACAGCCAACTTTGAAAGGATTTTACTTAGGATCTAAGACCCTGATCCTCTGATTCCTTTCTTTCCTTCTTTCTTCTAAAAACTTTCAGGTTTTTAGTTAAAAGTTTTTTGTCCCATTTATCATTTCTTTAGAGTTGCTTTTTAAAAATAAGGTATTATTTCTTAAACTGTTCTTCTTTTCGCGGTTTTTCTTGAACTCGATACTAATGGCAATCAAAGTACATTAAAATAAGGTAAGAAGTTAAAAAACATAATACTTTGGTTTGTCCTTAAATGTTTAAGTGTGGCTATTGTATCATGGTCAGTCATTACATTAAAAACAAAGGCTCTGTGCATCAAATTAAAGGACAAAGCAATCCTTCTTTCAGAACACTCAGGGCATTATGAAATGTTGGCAGATCAGCTTCCAAAAAACTATAGAATCCAGAATACATGGATTGTACAAATAACTATTTTGCATAAATCTTAGTTGTTTTGTACCATAATTTCCCCAAGTAGAAAGATGTAGCAGTCTGCTTCCATAAAGATTATAGCCTTGGAAACACTATGGGGCAGTTCTACTTGCCCTACAGGGTTGCTTTGAGTTGCATTCGACTTGATGGCAGGTTTGGGTTTTTTTTTTTCCTTTTTTTTTTGTAAAATAGGGATATTTTTTGGTCCCTACTCTGTTAGAATATAAAAGCTATTATAATATGACTATGTTTCAATATTACAAGGTCATTCATTTTTCTTATGCTGTTTTATTCCTAAACCTGGAACTGTTTCAATGAAGTCTTATTTTTGTGGTCTAACTACTAAGCTTCTATAGTTCTCCTGCGGAATCAGTTTACTATTTATATGTGAGCTAGTAGTGTTTCTGGTAGCATAGTGCCTAAGGCACTTGACTGCTAACCAGAAGGCTGGCGGTTCAAACTCACCAGCCACTACCCAGAAGGAAGGTTGGGCAATCTACTTCCATAGTGATACTGCCTCGGAAACCCAAGGAGGGGTCACTCTGAGTCGGGTCCAACTCGACGGCACATAACAACAAGGTAGTGTTTCTTATTGATCCATATATTAGTTATACTTTAGCTAGCAGCTTAAGGATAGAAACCATATATATATATACCCTGGAGTTTTGAACATAGGTAGGAACAAACTATTTTTAGCGTCCCTCATCATCTGTTGCCCCTTGACTATTCTGCCTTCAGCCTTCTAATCTACATTATTCCAGAGCAGTATTTTCACTTGTTGTTATGTGCCGTTGAGTTGGAACTGACTCATAGCGACCCCTCCTTGGGTTTCCGAGGCAGTATCACTACGGAAGTAGATTGCCCAATCTTTCTACCGAGGAGTGGCTGGTGGGTTTGAACTTCCAGCCTTCTGGTTAGCAGTCAAGTGCTTTAGGCACTACGCTACCAGAGCTCCCAGTATTTTCACTACACAGTTCTATTTAGCCTTTAAAATTTTTTGGTTGGTAAATAAACTTTGGATTTCATAAACATATATTATAATAAATGAAGATAATATACTATGCAAAAATGAAAATTATTGCAGGTCTGAGTTCATTTTACTTCCATTTTTTTTTTTTTTTTATTATTGCTAGAGAGGGCAATGTATTATTTAAGAGAACTTTGAGCTCTTTTGAAGAAATATTGGTGTTTTTAACTATTATTAGTACCTTACCAACTTTGCTTTGAGAACAAAGCAAGCCACCTCATTTTCCAGTCTCAGTGTGTGGTAACACTTCTCATTCATTAAATAGTGCCAGGCTCTAGGGGTTGGGTGAAAGCCCCTCAACCTTGCGCTTCAACTCTGCTTCCAGCCCACTGAAGCTAGAAGCTTTTCTTCAGACAGCTGCTGGCTGCTGAGGCTGACAAACCCAAGGTTGACAGGTAAAAAGGCACAGTCCTGATGTTACTAAAGTACACAGCAGGTCATTGATTCAAGTCTACTGAAAGTCCCAGGGTCAGCAGAGCATGGCAGGCTGAACAATGACACAACTACTTGCAGGGTTCAAGCATGCCATAAGCTAGAGACTGTTCCCAAGGCTTCTCCTTATGTACAGGAAGCAGATCACATCCCTAAGGCAGCTACTCACAATAGATTCCACCAGGGAGTTGACTACCAGTCTTATCATGGGGAATACTACATCCAGCTGCCCACCCACTCAACCAGACCCAGCCAAGTTGACACACAAACTTAACTACCACAATGATTATCTCTTTTCTTTAAAAAAGGACAGCACGAGAAATCATATTTCAAGGATCAAGTTTTAATGAATTTGAACAGTAGGCACAGGTTTCCAGATAGCAAGATACTCAGGCAAAGCTCCATTTTCAACTGCTTTTTGCTTCTTCTATCTTTTAATCCTTTTGGCTAGGAATGGGAGAATGAGTGTACTCTTTCTTCTTAGAAGCAAGAGTTTCCTGTATAGAGGCTATCGTTGGTTGCTTGCTTGGTTTTTTTTTTTAACAATTGATCATCAAAATTTCTATGACTTCTTAAGTAAATATTTTTTTATATTTTATTTCCATCCTCCTTACCACTACTAGCTTGGTTGTTGCCTCCTAGATCCTGGTGAGTTTTCTATGGTTGAATGATGCCTTTTAAATTCTGTATCAACACAGACTCTTTTTGTTGGTTTCTCCAGAATAGTACTTTCTTCCTCTAATATGTCATTACAGTCCCTTTTGGCTTTTGTTTCTTCCTCATGGAATAAACGTGGGTTCTCAATACGTCCCCTACGTACAAAATGCTCAATCCGGGATTCCAATCCTTGGCATTTTGGGCGATCCATTAAGGGCTTATATGTGCGCATTTTCACTCCTTCTACAAAGGCACTGGTGTGCTTTATAATAGAGGGCTTAACATTTCTCCATTCAATCACTCCATCCATGTTTGGTCCTATAATTACATAATCAAGCATTACATGGATACTCTGTCACAAGAGAATCACCTCCATATGTTATATAAAACTACTTCCACCCGTAGCCCCATATAACTTTGGTTCTGGTCATTTTACCTGTGAATGTCCCTGCCATACCTTTCTCACAGGGCACTGCCACAGACTCCAGTCCTTGCAGCATACTATACAACATTTGAGTTTTAACAGCATGATTAGCCCATAGTTGTTGTAAGTGGGTAACATTGAATTCCTGAACCTCTCGGTCATAAATCCACTTGAGATTTTCAAACTTACAGTCATATAAGACCAGAGGAAATTCCACAGCCATACTAGAGAGAGAAGGAAAAACAGATTTTAAGAATACATAGCAACCATCCAACAGTTTAAACCAACCAACCAACCTGAGGGTTAATTGAGCTTTAAAAAAAAAAAAAAAGCGGGGGCGGGGGGTGCTACTGGTATCAATATTGAGTATCTAATAGCTAAGAAAATGTATTCTCTCTAATCTTGAACAGTTTAAAATAATTTTTAAAAAGAAACAAAAAGGCAACAGATCATGGGTCAGCTGGTTAGGTTTGATCTGTATTAGGGTAAATCTCAATGGTAGTCAGTGACCTAGAAATATTCACTTGGCCCCACCATCTGTTTAGTGCCTAAGGCATTTGACTGCTAACCAGAAGGCTGTCAGTTCAAACCCACCAGCCACTCCTCGGAAGGAAGGTTGGGCAATCTACTTCCGTAAGGACACCACTTTGGAAACCCAGAGAGGGGTCATTGTAAGTTGGATCCGACTTGATGGCAGTGAGTTTGTTTTTTTTTGTTTTAGTGGTATTTTTCCAAACTTGTTAACTGAATTCCAATTTTCTATAGTATGGAGTAAAAACTAGATTTCACTACTTACCAAACTAAACTCACTGCCATTGAGTCGATTCTGACTCACAGCGACCCACACTGAGTTTTCGAGGCAGTATATCTTAACAGAAGTAAATTGCCCAGTCTTCCTTGCGCAAAGTGGCTGGTGGGTTTGAACTGCCAACCATCTAGTTAGCAGTCAAATGCCTTAGGCACTATGCTACCAGAGCTCCTTCAATTTCACTACTTAGGAATGAATTATTGATATTGATTTGACTTCAGCTTGCTCTCAAGAGAAAAATATGACTATACTTTCAACCTTTCCCACTGTTTCAGAAACTGAAAATTGGGAGTCAAATGTACAGTAGTACCAAATACTAGTCAGTAATACAAAATAAGATCTAATGTGAATAGTTTAATGCTTCCTTTAAGTTTACTAGAACCTAACAATAGTACCTCTTAACATAAATTAGGAACCAAAGAAGATGTGGAGATGAATGTTCTTATATTAAAGGGGCCTGGTTCAAACACCTATTTCCCTACTAATGGGATAGAACAGTGAGAGAGAAAAATTGAAAATTCCATACACCTCCAAATATTCATAACCATTTATAAGTTGTATTAAAAGCTTCATGAAGGCAGAATCCTAACTATGAGGGGCCACGGGGGTGGGGGGAGGGTTACTGGGCAGGGAGGGGAGGAGACTGGGTTAGGGTTGGGCATGGTAAATGGGGAGTGAAACTAAATGTACATGTAATGTCAAATGTAAAACAAATTCTTAAAATATAATTGTGAGTTTACAATAATCTCAAAAATTTTTTTTTTTTTTTAAAAAAAAAAAAGGGCAGAATCAGTCATTTGGTTATTCAGGCAATCCTGGGAGCTAGGAGGAGATGTATTTATGTTAGTCAAGTGAAAAATAATTACAAGGGCAATAGGTAGGTTTTTGTTTTTTGTAAGGGGGTGGTATTTAAAACTTATGTACCTGTATTGAGGTTTCTGAGAATTTTTCTCAATGTTCAGCAGCTCGTCAATAATCTCTGGTTTCTCCATCCCTTGGCCAATCAAAAAGAGGATAGCCATCATACAGCGGACTTGATGGTAAAGGAATGCCTGGCCAGTCACTTCAAACTGACATAACTGGAAAGGTTCTTGCCATCTCCCCTCACTCAGGCTCTGACCCACTAGCTGTACTTGAGCAGACAGAATAGTCCTCTGAAAATTAATCACTCCATTGGCTACATCCATTTTACATAAGTTCCTGAAATCATGTGTGCCAACATACTTCTGAGCTGCATAATTCATGATTACAATATCTAAATCTGCACGAGGGAAAAAATAGCGATATGTCCGCTCAAGACAACTGAACCTAGCACTGAAGGTAGGTTCGACAGGGGCCCAGGCCAGTATGCGGATGTCTGGAGGGAGCACCCGATTGAGAATGTGGGTATAACGGATCTCTTTAGTAGTATCATTGACTTTGTCTTTTAAATTAAAATCCTCTGAATCCTTGTTCATTAGAAAGTGAGAACGAAGGTCAAGAGATATCACCTGTGGAATTAGAGAAAGATATTCTGGTTTAGAGATGTAACTAATCTGAGTTCTCGGTACAAACATATCTAGAATATTTGTTATTGCTTACTTTACCTGTCCAAAGGCACTAACTCCTTTGTCTGTTCGCCCACACCGGTGATAATTGGATGTCTGTCTACTTTCTACAAGTCGAGTCTTGGTTAATGCCTCAAACAGCTTCTCTTCAATGGTATTGTTTGTGTTTTCCTGACTGGCAAAACCCTGGTAACTCCAGCCCAGGTAGGCTATCCTTAGAGCTACATGTCTTTGGCCATGAGCGCTGAAGTCAAATGCACGCTTAGCTTTTCTACTTCCTGAAGAATCTTCTCTTCTGTTTGAGTCCTTGTTGACCTGCTCCTTTTTAAGTCTTTGCACCTCCTCCTCTAGTTCTTGTACTCTTTTTAGGAGTGTCTCAGTCTGGCTTCTGTCTATGTCATTTTCAGCCATGATATGACAACCCCAGGAATAAATAAATCATACAGTTCCACCCTACCTGAAAAGAGAGCATAAAGATAAAACAGTTTCAGTGCTGATTCATTTGTTGTTGTTATGTGCCATCGAGTCGGCCCCGACTCATAGCGACCCCTCCTTGGGTTTCTGAGGCAGTATCACTACGGAAGTAGGATTGCCCAACCTTCCTTCCGAGGAGTGGCTGGTGGGTTTGAACCGCCAGCCTTCTGGTTAGCAGTCAAGTGCTTTAGCCACTATGATTCATTTAGTGATGTATCATTCCACTATGCTCAAGTAGTACCTAAGATTTAATTTAATGCCCTAAGAATAGAGACTTGCTTTTACCCAGGGATAGAGCATAAGCTTAATTATTAAGGGTTAATTATCCATTTTATATAGTATTTCAAAAGGAACTCTTGTGGTATAGTGGTTAAGGCATTAGACTGGTAACCTAAAGGGTGGTGTGAACCCACCAGCTGCTCTGTGAAAGAAAAATGAGGCAGTCTGCTTCCATAAAGGTTTATAGTTTTGGAAACCCAGTGGGGGTCACTATGAGTCAGAATTGACTCAATGGCAGTGAGTTTGGTTTTTACCTTTATGTAATATTTCAGATATTATTATCTTCCATCCTGTCTGGCCAATTCATAGGGGGAAAGGAAAGTAGCATGAAATATTCTGCTGTCATTGTTAAGGTTTGTTTTTTGAAATCAAATTATAGGGAAATATCTATAAATTTCATTTTTCTATTCTTTTTAGCTGAGATGATTGAGGGATGATTTCATTGAATTCAGTTTTTTCCCCTAAAATATTCCCTTTTGGTCTCTCATATTTGTCCAATTCTTCTAATCATGTTCTTTCTTTATGTGGAATACATGTCTAATCTGAGATTTCTTTTGCTTTCAGTATTTCAGGTAAGTAGCTCGTATGCTCTATCATCTAATATTCATTTCTTTTTAAAGGTGGTATAATAGAAACTAACTGAAACAACTTATCAATGATTATACTTCATATTGGAGGTAAAGCCTGGAGACAAAGTTGTCCCACTTTAAGTAATTTTGATGGCGGAAAGAAGGTAATTACTGCTTCAAATTTTTTTTTTTTTTTTTTAAAGAAAAATATAATGCATGTTCTGATAAAAGATTTCTGTACTTCTAGTAGTTACAGGGAACAGTCTAGATAAGGTAATTTAGATGGCAATGTTGAAATTCTTGGCATATTTCAGTAATAAAGATGAGAACAGTTGTACTGCCATCCTTAAAATTGTGACAGGCCTAGACAATCTATGAGTGATGGTTAACTTGAGTTAGAGTTACTTCCATATCGATTTAAATACTATGGTTACCTAGGCTTAGGTAGCTCATTTAGTGTTTAGTCCTTTAATTTTCTGTTTAAATGTTTAAAGGGGAGGGGGGACCTATAAAAGTACTAGAAGAAAGCACAGAAGTAACTTTTTTTAAAAAAAATCTTGGTGTGCAAAAAAGACATTTCTAAGCAAGACACTAAACCTAGAAACTATAGAAAACCAAAAACTTTGACTATCTAAAACTGTAAGGTTTTACCCAGAATCCGTACCCCAAAAATCATAAAGTAAAAAGGTAAATACTGGAAGAAAAATTAATGATGGTATGGGGTAAATTCCTTAATATCTAAGTAAAAATATAAACACTTCATTAATACATAAGTCAGTTTTAATATAAAGATGAATAAGAAAAAAGGAAAAATCAAGGTTATAAGATACGAAAAAATGCTCAATTTTACTAAAAAAAATGCAACTTTATGAGAACTATTTTTTACCAAACTGATTGCAAAAGATGAGAAAGTGTGATAGTACACTACTTTGTAGAGGAAATGGTATAAATTCTTTAGAATGGATTTTGGCAACAGTTATCACAACACATACCTTTTGACCAACCTATTGCAATTCTGGCTAAGGCACTTGACTGCTAACCAGAAGGCTGGCGGTTCAAACCCACCAGCCACTCCTCGGAAGAAACATGGGGCAATCTACTTCTGTAGTGATACTGCCTTGGAAACCCAAGGAGGGGTCGCTATGAGTCAGGTCCGACTTGACGGTACATAACAACGTTGCAATTCTAGAACTCAAACCTCCAAATACTTAAAAATTTACAAGATATTCATTATAACACTAGTTTTTAACAACCAAGCCCACTGCCATCGAGTTGATCCTTACTCATACCAACATAAGATTTTATCAGGAAGGGACGGCTGAGTAAATTGTGGTGTATTCATACATTGGAATTCTATGCAATTTAAACAAAAATGAAGTAAATCTACATGTGCTAATATAGCTGGAGCACCAAGATTACTTTTAAAGTTTCGAAGACTTGTATAATAGCTCCTATATAGTATTTTTTAAAATGTACATATCAGCAGTGCATTGTGGTTATACACACACACACACACACACAGATGGAAACTTCTGGAGAGATAATAACTGCCTTTGATGAATTTTCAAGTGTTCTGGTTGGCACAATGGTTAGGCACTCAGCCACTAACTGAAAGGTTGGCAGTTCAAACCTATCAGCTACTCTGCTGGAGAAAGATCTGCATGTTAACTTAAGATTACAGCCTTGGAAACCCATAGGGCAGTTCTACTCTGTCTCACAGGATCACTATGACTTGGAATCGACTCAACAACACGGATAACAGGTTTGCGAGTCTTGACAGATTTTTTTTCAGTTCAAAAAGAAAAAAAAACAGTGGGGATACACAGAAATAGTGGGCAATCAATACCTATTTTAGGCCCAGTCAGGAAACTAGTATGGGGTATTTAGCAATTTCATTTGGGTACTAAAAGTACAGGGAGCTCTTGTAGCATAGTGCCTAAAGCACTTGACTGCTAACCAGAAGGCTGGCGGTTCAAACCCACCAGCCACTCCTTGGAAGGAAGATGGGGCAATCTACTTCTGTAGTGATACTGCCTTGGAAACCCAAGGAGGGGTCACTATGAGTCGGGTCTGACTCGATGGTACATAACAACAACAACTAAAAGTACATACATACATACATATGTACATGTACACAAAAATACTCATAAGTGTGTGTGTGAAAAATACTGCTGTTGTGATGGTTTTTTTTAAGTTAAATCACTCTTACAGTTAAGAGCAATGGCTTTCCATGTAGAAGATCCAAGTTCATTTCTGGTCAGTGTACCGCGTATGTAGCCACCACCTGTCTAATAGTGAAGGAGTGTGTGTTGCTGTGGTACTAAACAGATTTCATTAGAACTTCCAGACTCAGACAGAGTAGGAAGAAAAGTCTGGTGATCTACATCTGAAAAATCAGCCAATGAAAACCCTATGGACCATAGTCAAATCCCATTATGCACTGGATGGGATTACCATGAGTCAGGGGCTGACTGGAGGGCAGCTAAAAAGAGCATGGCTTAGAGCAAGGACTCTGAAGTCAGGCTGCTTTAGCTAAAATTCCATCTCCAGCATTCACTAGCTGTATATCCTTTGGCAAGTTATTTAACTTTTCTATGAATCATGTTAGTGATCTGTGAAGAGGAGATAGCAAGAGTACCTATCCCACAGTCATAAGGATTACATGAATTAATAAATGTCAATCACACAGAACAATGCTAGGTACAGAAAAATGCCCTCTGAGTACTTAATGTATTATACTCCACACCATTGTAGTATTGAGCTTTTCTTATGCCAGAACTCCCCTATCCTATCCTAGGAGCTACTAAAAGTGGCAAGAACTACCATGCAGTAGAAAGTGGGAGTAAGAAGAGAGTGGAAATGAAAGCAGGTAATAGATGCCCTAGAGCTAAGTTAATACCCCTCCAAAGTATTCTCCATACTACCCTGTGTTGTTGTTGTTGTTATGTGCCGTGGAGTCGAACCCAACTCATAGCGACCCCTCCTTGGGTTGCCGAGGCAGTATCACTACGGAAGTAGATTGCCCCATCTTCCTTCTGAGGAGTGGCTGGTGGGTTTGAACCGCCAGCCCTCTGGTTAGCAGTTAAGTGCCTTAGGCACTATGCTACCAGAGCTCCTATACTACCCTGTTGTTGTTGTTTGCTGTCGAGTCGGCCCCGACTCATAGCGACCCCTCCTTGGGTTTCCGAGGCAGTATCACTACGGAAGTAGGATTGCCCAACCTTCCTTCCACGGAGTGGCTGGTGGGTTTGAACCGCCAGCCTTCTGGTGAGCAATCAAGTGCTTTAGGCACTATGCTACCAGAGCTCCTATACTACCCTATACTAACCCTGTATTGTAGCACAGCACTTAACTGTATTCGCCTTAGCCACCCTTTCTACATTTGCCTGCTATAAACTAATAGACAAGAAGGGAAGAAACAATGTATAAGCTAGGAATCTATCATCAGGAAACTGACCGGTTTTTTTCTCTTACAGAAGGCCCTACAGTGTAGAGGAAGCAATGGAGGAACTCGTGGGACCTAATGGGAAAAAATGGGCCAATATGGATCCAGAAGAACGAATGTTAGTGGCTGCTAAAGCGTTTACCCAGCTATGTGCAGGGCAGGGTGCGGGAGATGTCAGGAGAGAAGCCCAATCTACCCAGTATGATCCCTATAGTAAAGCTTCAGTAAGCCCAGGGAAGCAACCTGCTGCTTTTCCTTTACAAGTGCAGTACCCACACATGGAAAATATCACTTCAGAAACAGTCCCAGGGGCCTCCCAAAGACTCCGAAAGCCAGTGATGAAGAGGAAGGTGCTGCGCAGAAAGCCAGATGGGGAAGTATTAGTGACAGATGAGTCAATTATCAGTGAATCCGAGTCTGGTACAGAAAGTGATATGGATCTCTGGGACTTAAGACAAAGGCTGATGAATCTGCAGTTCCAGGAAGACAGGGAATCCCCAGGTGAAATTTCACAAAAATTTAATGTACCACACGAATACCAAAGACTTACTCAAGGAGATCAACTCATTTACTATCTTGAAAGAGAAGGAATGGGCCCCCCAGCTTATGAACAAGACCTGATTGTTGCCAGCCGACCCAAATCCTTTATTCTTCCAAGGCTGGACCAGTTAAGCCGAAACCGGGGCAAGATAGACCGGGTAGCCCGATATTTTGAGTACAAACGAGATTGGGACGCAATGCGGTTACCTGGTGAAGATCATAGGAAGGAATTACGCTGGAGTGTCCGAGAGCAGATGCTTTGTCGAGCAGAACCCCACTCCAAGCCTCAGCACATATATGTTCCAAACAATTACCTAGTACCAACTGAGAAGAAAAGATCTGCCCTTCGATGGGGTGTTCGTTGTGACCTTGCAAATGGTATCATGCCCAGGAAGCTCCCCTTTCCTCTTTCTCCTTCTTAAAATCCTTTTTTACCTGTCTCTCACAGAATTGTTTGGGATAAACTGGTTCTTTGTATTTCTTTTAAATAGAAACAACTCACTTCAAAAATCTATGGAACATATAGAGTAAGAACTTCTCCTATCATTGGTCTTTCCTAGCTATTTATCAAGTGGTTAGATACCATTTAACTTCTGGCTCTCAATTCTAGTAGTTATAAGAAATCATGCCAGAGAAAGAAAAACAGGCCTGGTCTTACTGTTTTGTCAGATTAGTAAAATGAGTCAGTGGACACCATTTCTATTCCATAACTTTTTTCCTTTTGGCCAGTGTGAGTTGCTGTATTTTTATTAATGTGTGTTTTTAAAGTTCTGGGTGTTGAGCTTATCCATTAAAAAATTTTGGAAATTTGTGAGTTTGACCTTATTTTTACTAAATACTTCCCAAAGTAAGCTAAGTGATGACCTAGAACCTGGGCTACTGTTCTACTTCCATCTGTAGTCCCCACCTCAGAAATGACAGACAAAAAGAAGAAACAAAAACCTGCCATTTACCCACACAGTTGTAAGGAAAAGGGTAACACAGATAAATTATTCCCTTTAGTAAAAGAATATAGTAAATCCAGATAGATGTGTTAAATGTTTTTTACTAGATGTCAGTAACTACTGTATGATGACATACAGGATTCTACCCCAATTTTTGTTGCAGAATTATTTTGATGTAATTTGCCACTGAGATTTTCTTAGGAATTATATCTCTCTTGAAGACTATTTCTACTCTGCAACAGAATTTCAAACTACTAATAACATCTGGGATCAAATGCAGACATGAAATCCAAAATGAATTGAGCCTATTTAGGTACAGGCCTAACAACTAATTCTGTTCTAGATGTTCATAATCAGGGCTTCAAACCGGTTCATTCTTATGTTTACGTAAGAATCACCTGAGGAGCTTGTTAAATTTAGATTCTGATTCAGTATAACTGGGATAAAAATGCGAATTCTCAGCAGGCAGTTAAACTTGAATGAACCAAACTGGTTCATAATTCAGTGCAGAACTGAGGACCATATACAGTCTGAAGTTAACCAGTTTTAGTATTTGAAGGCAGAAGAGTAACAAGAATTTACATTTTAAAGGAAAGACAGTTGTTTAACACAAGTGAATCACCTCGATGTGAACCATTACTATCCAGTAAAATACTTTTTTCCCCATAGTTTATAAAGCTATGTAATTCATATATTCATCCCATTCTATTGCTAGGCATTTATAAAGGAAATAATCAGTGACTCAAAGATACATGTAGGATATGTTCATGGCAAATAAGTGAAAAATGCAAACTAAATGTCCAAGAATAGTGAAGTGGTTAAAGAGATTGAACCCAAAGAAACCCACTGCAGTCAAGTGCATTCCAACTCAACCGACTTTACATGGCACAGCAGAACTGCTCCACAGGGTTTCCAAGGCTGTAATCTTTACTGAGGAGCTCTGGTAGCATAGTGGCTAAGTCACTTGCCTGCTAACCAGACGGCTGGCGGTTCAAACCCACCAGCCACTCCTCGGAAGGAAAGTTGGGCAATCCTACTTCCGTAGTGATACTGCCTCGGAAACCCAAGGAGGGGTCACTATGAGTCGGGGCCGACTCGATGGCACATAACAACAACAACAACAATCTTTACTGAAACAGACTGCTAGGTATTTCTCCTAAGAAGCAGTTGGTGGATTCAAACCACCAACTTTTCAATTGATAGTCGATAGTCAAGTGCTTAACCACTGTGCCACTAAATAGTTGTTAGAAATAGGGCTAAATAGTTGTTAGAAATTATATGGAAAACTAACATAAAAATGCAAATTTGGTGGAACAGATCACAAACTATACAGTATGATCTAGATCATACAGCCATGTGCACATGACAAAGCACAATTTTTACTTTCCTCATACCACTAAAAGTTTTAATTGGTTATTTTTGCCTCACAGTAAAAAAAATTTCAATGATTTACCTTCCTTAGCCGCTTGTTATATAGATATCAAAGTTCTATATTACCAAACAGAAGTTGCGAAGGCAATTATCTATTTTAACTGCTTATATTTAACGTAAGAACTAGCCTGAAGAAGTTGGGCTGATTACATAGCAGATACGTGGCAAAATCAGGACTTGGTCCCAAATCTCTTGATTCCTTATAGTGCTTTCTCCAGCATTAACATACTCTTATTATCAGGGTGGCGTGCAGTGGTTCCCAAGCAGATATCTAATGTACCATCAGGGAAGGGGCCGGCAAATTACCAAAAAAAAAAATTCAAAAGTGTGCTAAGCATTGACCGACTGTAAACTAAATCAACCTCCGTAAAAATTCAATGTATTAAGTTAAAAAAGGGTTTAATCTCGAAAACATTAGGAACCAGTGAAATGATAGAGAAACCATTCTTCATTATAAACTTTATATTAAAGCAAAGGAGGTATCTAAAGGATCAAGAAACGCACTATGATCACTAATACTGAAAAGCAATCGTGGTGTGTAATCCCCAAAACAATTCGAAGACTGTCGCCATGCCTCCTTCCCATCCCACAAACTACTGGCATTCTGATCTCTACTAGCGTTTAGTTTTATGAGCAAGCAGAATTCTAACCGAGGCAACAATCTAGGAAGTCTTCTAAACTCCCCTCACAGAATGATCAAGAAACCTATTGCTGCGAATTTCTGCCAGAGGGTGGCGTAGCACCTAAGGCATTTGACTGCTAACCAGGAGGCTGGCGGTTCAAGCCCACCAGCCACTCTTCGGAAGGAAGGTTGGGTAATCTACTTCCATAGTGATACCGCCTGGGAAACCCAAGGAGGGGTCGCTATGAGTCGGATCCCACTCGACAGCAGTGAGTTTGGTTTTTGGTTTAGTACCAGACACAAAAGAAAATAAGTGGTCTTAATCGAGGTCCCACTTCCATACAGCAGTGCATTCCTGAAATGATCAAAGTATGGGGAAAGGGGAAAGCAACAAACCGTTCAGCTGTTTGTTCATGTCTCTTTGCAGAACCCAGAGAGTTAAACCACAAAACTATACATACCTTTTTCCCGGTCTTCTACACGCACCTTTTCGCAAGACAGGAAGCTGTCGCTTTGGGTTAGCTATGAGATGGGCCTCATGGGAGATGTAGTTCTAAGATGAAGTTCTTTGTGGGAAATGTAGTTTTAAGAGCAAAGTAGTGGTGGGGCGGGAAGGCTTGACGCTGAAACCTGTTTGACTTTTTCTAGTCCTGCCACGGTTTCTCCCCTCTCGACAAGGCAGACTCTGAGGTTTGTGGTAGTACAAGAAAAGAAAATAGGAGAAATTTAGTGCTGCGCTAAAGTAATAGGAAAGAGATAATTTTTCAAATGTCTGCTATCCTTATACAAAGACTAAGAGATTAAAAAATCCTGGCCCAATTTTGTACCTAGTTAAATTAATAGAAAGTTACCATAGAAAGACAACAGTTACGACTAGACTTCAGGTGAATATGATAATCTCAAAATAAACGAGGTGCCTGAGAGTGACCGAACAGAGCTGGGTAGTAGTGTCACTTCAGCACCATGGAGAGGTCATGAGTGTAGGATATCTATCTATCTACCTATCTATCTATTTATTTATTTGGCATGTTTTTGTATTCTGCCCCCATCCCCAAGTCTAGAGATGCTGGCCAAAATCTCAGAATTCCGGTTAGAAGATTGAGGAAATCTGGTGCTTTTGTCCAAATATAGCAGTCATTAATTAGTACAAAGGACTTATCCTGGTGTATAGAGATGAAAGTAGGTGGCAGAGGTGGTACCGAAAGGAAAAAGTTCTTTCCGAACTGCTTTAAAATGGAGCCACGTGTCAGAGTAAAAATTAAAATAAACAGGTATGTGGGAACATCACAGATAGGTAGGAAAAGGAACAGCAGTTAGAATTCGAATAATTGTGTCCCACAAATTTCGTGCTCAAATTCAACCGTCAGATCAAACTCACCCATTTTGTTCCTCCAGTTTCCTATCCAATTCTCTAGCCTTCCTTAAATTCCGGGGAGATGAGGGCACCAGAGCCTGAAGCAGGGTGGTGGGCATAGCCTCAAGGCATGAGAACTATTTGAGTAGTGAGGTGTGGGGAGGTAAAAAACAAAATTCATTGTAGTAGAGTCGATTCGACTCAAAACGATCCCATAGGACAGAGCAGAATTGTCCCATAGGATATCCAAGACTGTAATCTTTACGGGATGAGCCCTGGTGCACAGTGGTTAAAGCAATCGGCTGCTACTTGAAAAGTCAGTAATTCGAACCCACAGCCATTCTGTGGGAGCAAGACAGTGTCTACTTCCTTAAAGACTTAAGCCTTGGAAACCCTATCTGTCCTATAGGGTCGCTATGTGTAGGAATCTACTTAACGGCAGTGGGTTTGGCTGTTGATTTTAATCTTTATGGAAACAGTCTGCCACATCTTTTTCCAGCGGAGTGGCTGGTGGGTTCAAATCGCCTACCTTTCGGTTAGCAGTCAAAGGGTTAACCACTGCGGCACCAACTCTCCTTGGCTGGGAGGTGGGGACTCACAAATCACATTTTGCTGCAGCTTAGAGCTTGGGAACTCCCAAGCTTGATGAAAGTTCACTACCATAGCGCTCCCTCCCCAGTGTCTAACACCTGGAGCGAATGAGGAGGGAATGTCAAATCGAAATCTCAAAGATCAGTATAGCGGTTTCCCTCCACCTTCCATACTCCTCAGGCTTTCCGCTTTCCACATCCCCCCTCCTCCCCTCCGGGTCAGCGAGCTCCGCGCTTGCGCATTGCGCCCGTAGGCGGTTGGGTGGACTTAAGCCTGCCCCCTGAGAGAGCGGATTGGCCACTGGTGGGTCCGGACACTATCTCGCGCCAGTGGTGGGTGCACGTGCTGGGGGCTGGAGCAGCAATCACAGATATGGCGTCGTTATTTTGGGGAGGCGACGCAGGGACAGCGGAGAACGAGCGGCTGAACAGCCACGTAACCGCCACCAACCCGGGGAGGGGAAAAGGGTGGGGTTTAGAAAGGAGAAATTTGCTGGAGAAGGGAGGGAGAGCCCCTCTAGCGTTTGGCGGGGCTTCAAATGATGGAGGGGAGATGTGGGAAGGGTTTGGGAGAGGAGAACGAGAAAGGAGACCCCTAGACTGGCAAGACCTTTGGTTTGAAAGGGCAGAATGAAGACACGGAGGCACCTGGAAGCCAAAGGAGGGATAGCAGCTGGTGATCCCAACTAATGTCCCTAATTTTCTAGTCTCTCAATTTGGCCTTTAAACCTCGGCTGTCTTCCATGTTTTATCTGCCAACTTGCTTTCCTGTCTACCATCTGCTTTTTCGTGCCTATGACCCCCAAGTATTGCTGTTGTTATGTGCGATCAAGTCCGACCAACTCATAGCCACCCCTTCTTGGGTTTCCGAGGCTGTAACACTACGGAAGTAGATTGCCCAACCTTCCTTCTCAGGAGTGGCTGGTGGGTTTGATCCCCCAGACTTCTGGTTAGCAGTCAGGTGCCTTAGGCACTAGGCTACCAGAGCTCCTCCAAGTATTGCTATAGACCTAATGAAAAGAAAGTTAATGTACAGGGGCAATAAAAAGTCTCCTCCAGCTTTAGGAGAGTTCATGCAAGAGACCTAACCTGAAAGAAATCTTTTAATAACTAAAATTGCAATGGAAACAAAATCCTCTAGTGGTTTTCCCATATCCCTTCTAGATGCTGTTAGGGACACACTGGGCTGCTTATGGCTTACTTCCTAATTTTGGTTGAAATTTTTGTCTATCAATAGTTTCCAAACCTCATCCACCCCCGGAAGAACCTTCGGGGTATTAAGAGTACTACAGTCCCAAAAGGAGGTGAGTACTACTAGGGTAAAGCAGATTGACCTGTTCTCAGTTAATTGAAATATATTGCTTCTATCTTGTCTTGCCAACTGAAATACCTTTGGCTCCCTTAATTTCATGCCCACCACCCCCTACCACCTTGTGGACTTTTTACTCACTAGGTGACTCTTCTGTTAGTGCGCATTGCATGGTCGGGAAGAGAAATTAGAACAACACTCTTTACACATCTGCTCAGCATTTTTCTTTACATTTCTTGTTTTTCTTCCATCCTTTCAGATGTTTCTGTTAATTACACAGAAGAAGATGAAGAAGATGATGTAGGTAGGAGATAAATTCATTTGCATCTATCAACTAGCATTCTGTTTTCTGTTAATCATCACTTTCACAGCATGCATGAGTAGTACAATCTCATGTGGTAAAGAACAGCCTTTGCTTCTGTTTTCTTTATAAATAGTGAATACCAGAAGAAATACTAAATTAGGAGTGGGCCATAGTTCCCTAGAGAACCTAGAAATGGAGTTTGTAGGCATGGGTTAAGAATTTCCAGCTGGTAGAGAAGAATTAGGTCTCCTGGAAATGGTTGTAGGTTTACTTGATGTTAGAAGTTGTCTGCAGCAGCAGCGCAAAAGAAACGATGCCTATGAAAGAAGAAATTCTCAGTTCTTTCTACATCTTTCTTTTAAAAGAAAGAAGAGGGACAACTTAATTAGATTTCATTCAAGAGGCTGGATTTCACCCCTGCAACACTTTCTCTTTTTATTTTTGCTTTTCTAGTGGATTTAGCAGCTAATTCACTTTTAAACAAGTTAATCAGGCAGTCCTTAGTAGAATCCAGTCATCAAGTCGAAGTCTTACAAAAGGATCCCAGTTCTCCACTCTACTCAGTAAAGACATTTGAAGAGCTGCGGCTGTGAGTATTTTTACTCTGTTAAAATAGGAAAATGCAGGAAAGCACAGCACAAAACAAATTAATCTGTTAATAATAAAAACCACCTTGATTTCCTTTATGTTCTAATATTTAGTATTAAAATGAAATGTGTACATTTTGCATGCAGTTAACATATAGTTCAAAGAAGAACATTCCTGTATTTCCTAGCCAGTTGAGAACATTTTTGATGGTACAATATTTTAACCTTACTGTGCTTAAGGAAAAGGAGATCTGGTGCCATAGTAGTTAAAGCATTCAGCTGCTACTACCACAAGGCTGGCAATTCAAACCTATCAGCTGCTCCTCTGGAGAAAGATGAAAACAATTTGCTTCCATAAAGATTTACAGCCTTGGAAATCCCATGGGGGTAGTTCTGCTCTGCCCTAAAGGGTCCTGTGACTCGGAATCAACTCAGTGGTAGTGGGTTTGGTTGGTTTGGTGCTTAAGGGAGATAGTTAAGCAGCTGTTAGATTACTTCTCTCCATACCAGAATGCAGGTAAAGCCAATGATGACTCAAACATTCCCCACCACCTCTTTGAATGAGTTACAGGCCTCCATGTTCCTGATTATATTTTATTTCAGATGGTATTAAAATGAATAACATTCTCTAGGGACATATGATTTGGCATCAAGGAAACATAGTTTAACAGAAAGGGAAAGTTACTGATGCCAACTTATATAGAGGGTAAAAATCCAATATTCCAATGCCCTGATGTTTTCTAATTGGTAGGCATTGTCTGCTTGTGATTAAAACTTGGCTGCTGCTAATTGACAAATTAAGTGATCTCTTAGCTTTCTACTTGCAGGGAAAATATAACTCTCTTGGCAAACTGGTACACTTTTATCAGATTAATTTTTGTTTTTTTCAATAAGATGTAAAACTATAGTGTCCTACCATTGTCTTTAGCCTAGGTTTATAGCCAGGGATGGATTACCCAGTTGCAAGTACACACAAGATTACTTGTGCTTATTTACTAATCTATAGTGAACAGTCTCATATGTTTTTCACCATGTAGGCAACAAGTAATCCCGTGCTTACCTTGCTTATTGGGTATTCCATTTCTTCTCAGGGATTGTAGATTGGAAAAGAGGCTTTGATTCTTTAGGAAGGTGCTATGGCATTGAGAGCAAGACATGCCAGCCGTACCTACTGGAAGTAGAATCTTTGATGTGGTGAAAAAATGTGAAATTGTTTGCTCTAGATTAGTAACTAAGCACAAGTAAACCCATATTTACCTTACTGGGTAATCTGACACTGCTTATGGCATTGTCATTTTTTTGGTCAAACTTTATGGGCATACTTGTATATGTTTGAGGCTTTTGAGGTATGAATGATAAATTTTAAAATACCTCTTTTAATTGCACTTGTGAAGTAGCTTAATTTAGACATGTACCTTCTAAGTGTTTATTTCTTAGGCTTTAAGTGTGTTTGTTTGTTTGTTTGTTTGACAGAAAGGAAGAGTTACTAAAAGGGATTTATGCGATGGGGTTTAATAGACCATCCAAAATCCAAGAGATGGCTCTCCCTATGATGCTGGCACATCCGTGAGTTTCCAGGGGAGTGGTATTCCAACATGGTTGTTTTCAGTTTCTTATTTTCAGTTTACACCCAGGATCATGTATTTATTTTATGTCCAGTGATCCACTTTTTCCTACAGACCGCAGAACCTCATAGCACAGAGCCAATCTGGAACAGGAAAGACAGCTGCCTTTGTCTTGGCAATGCTAAGCAGAGTCAATGTGTTGGAATTGTTCCCACAGGTAAGGAAAGGCTGAGGGAGGAATGGGAATGCTTGTGATGCCAGTGATATTTTAATAATGAAAAGGCATTATTTCATAAAAAATCACAGTATGGAACAGTGATTGAGAGCACAAACTCTATAGTCTGACTGGTTCCAGTTCCACCTTCTCCACGTACTAGCTGAATGTTTTAGGCAAGTTGGCAGATCTCTCTGTCTCAGTTTCCTTGTCTGTAAATTAGAGCTAATATCTATAAAGACATGGAGCATAGTTCTGTTCACTCTTGAATCTCAGCACTTGACATAGTTGCCTGTCTTGCAGAAATCACTCAATAACATTGAATGGTTGAATGAATTAATGCCTCATAGGTTGTTGGGAGGATTAAATAAAATAAGGCACATAAAGTTTTTAGCACTGTGCTTGGCATAAAGTAAGCACTCAATAATGATATCTACATAGCTGTAGGACTAGAAGATTAGTCCACCTAGCTCAGTTAGCCGAGGAGGAAACCAAGGCTTAGAGCGGGAAGTATCTCACCCTTACTAAGCTCATATGAGAGCTCTGGTAGCATAGTGCCTAAGGCACTTGACTGCTAACCAGAAGGCTGGCGGTTCAAACCCACCAGCCACTCCTCGGAAGGAAGGTTGGTCAATCCTACGTCTGTAGTGATACTGCCTTCGGAAACCCAAGGAGGGGTTGCTATGAGTAGGGGCCGACTTGATGGCACATAACAACAACAACGAGGTCACATAGTCAGAGGGGGGGCTCTGCAGGGGCTGAAACCGAGCTCACCATCCTCATAATCTAGTTTCCCCTTGTATAAATCAGCTAGTAATCTCTCCCCTTTGTCCAGACTGCATTCATTGACTCATTTGAGAAGCTGATTGCCTGCTCTGCACCAAATGTTATGGAAAATAGAAGCATGCAGTCTGATCAGCAAAGTAAGCTGTAGATGCAGATGACTAATACCAGACGTGTGAAATCTTCTGCAGTTTAGACAAGTTCAGTGAAGTTTATATTTGAGGCTTAATATTCTCTAAAAATTCTTCAGTAAAAGCTGTGCTTGAACAAATGTTGAGATGTGCCTACAGGAAATATTTTTTGCACTTTGGCTTTTTGTTTCCCTTACTTCTCCACCACAGATCCCTAACAGAGGCACATAAGTACATTAAATATCACCAGTGTCTTCCATCATTTTCCTTTATAAACTACAACCATTTTGAAGGGGATAAATGTAACAAAGAGTTTTGGGAGATATTTTGGTCTAGGTGTAGAGAATGGATTAGATCAAGCAGGGAGTGTTCTGGAAGTAGACTTTTAGTAGCAGGCGAGAGTGATCAGGATAGTGCTTAACCTGGAATTTGTCTTGCATTCCTTTGCATTGATTCCTAGCCTCCCTACAGCCCATCCTCCTCCCCTGCCCAGCCCCAAAAAGGATAACCAGTAACTTATGTTTCCTTAAGAAACTTAGGTTTCAGAGAAGAGTGTGTAAAAGGCAGCCCTTTCTCCACCCTTCAGCCCTTTCCTGCACCCATACTCAACATGCACCTCAGATCTATCAACTGTTAAATTTTATTCAATTGAAAATATTTTTATTCAACCAAAATCTCCAGTTTCTGTTTTGTTTTTGTTTCCTGTCCAAGTTTGATTGCACTACAAATTTGAAAAATGGTTTGCCTAACCTTTTTCCTCTTACTTGCAGTGCCTCTGCCTGGCTCCCACTTATGAATTGGCTCTGCAAACTGGCCGTGTGGTTGAGCGGATGGGAAAATTCTGTGTGGATGTTCAAGTGATGTATGCCGTTCGAGGAAATCGAAGTATGTACCAGTAAACCATTCCTGACTTCTTTTTTAAATCCTAGTTTCATCCTTAATAAGCATATTGTGTTAAAACATCTCTGTTTTCCCGTCTCTAAAATGGGGGAAATAAAAACACCTGTGTCATAGAGTTATGAAAATTAAATGTAATGATTTAATTAAATGTGATATGCAGAGAAAGCACTATGCACAACATTCAAACGAGAAAGACCCGGTAAAATTTCTCTGTGTCATTTCCACATCTTGACACCCTTTTCTGGGAGATTTAATTTGTTTGTACAGCATAACTTTTATTTCATTAAAATATTACCTGCTTATAGTAGGAGAAAAAACTTTAAAACACAGAATATTGGAAAGTAAAAGTAAAAAGTAGTCTTCATTGCCCTCCAAAAACCTATTCCCAAAGATAACTATAGTATTATCCACAGACCTTTGTTGTTTGCTTTTTACTTTACCCTCTAGAAACATATGAATGCACATAAATATATTTGTTTTCATTGGGAGAGTCTTATAAAAATGGGAGCACTTTTTTTCACACAATTCAGAAACATACATGTTTTGGACATCTTCATATATACATGACCCCTTTTCATTCTTTTGAATAGCTGCATGATATTCCATAATTTATTTAATGTAGCTTGTTAATGACCATCTTGGAAGGAAGACCGGGCAATCTACTTCCATAGAGATACTGCCTCAGAAACCTGAGGGGTCACTATGAGTCAGAATTGACTTGACAGCAGTGAGATTGGTTTGGTAATCGCCGTAGGATCTCTGTTGACATAGTGGTTAAAGCTTTTGGCTGCTAACCAAAGGTCTGCAGTTCGAACTCATAGTCCTAAAGGGTTGCTATAAGTTGGAATTGATTAGACAGCAGTGTTTTTTTGTTTTTTAATTATTGATGGCCATTTTGGTGGTTTTCCATGTGGCAGAAGTTTGTAGGTTTTTCACAGCTGTGCCAGTATTTCTGTAGGACAGTGGGATTACTGCAGTGGGGCTTTTTAAGTGACCTTGATGCAAATATACGGCACTATTTACTCTCATTACCATAAACCTGGATACTCAGGAATTAATCCTAGAACTCTGCAAAGCCAAAGACCTCAATGACCCACAGTGTTTGCATTAGAAAATCATTATCAACTATACTTTTGCCAAAGAGTTCTCTGTTGCACTGCTCTGAATTGTGGACTGTTAGCATGAAACTGCATTTGAAGGAGCACTTACAAACCTTTCTCTCCAGTTCCCAGGGGCACTGACATCACCAAGCAGATTATAATTGGCACTCCTGGGACTGTCCTAGATTGGTGTTTCAAGCAAAAATTAATTGATTTGACAAAGATCCGTGTGTTTGTTCTGGATGAAGCGGATGTAATGATTGATACCCAGGGATTCTCAGATCAAAGCTTTCGTATTCAGAGGTAAACTTCAAATTTGTCCTTCCTTCCTGAATCTTCTGTCCTAATTCCTCATTTGTCTGTGGCTCCTAAGTATATAGTGCTTACTTTGCCACTGCCTCCACCTGTAAAACCACTCTGTGTTTTCATTCATTTCATCAGCTCAAGAGGCCTCCAGAGTCCTCTAATTTTCCAGCTGCTTCAGTTTGTCATCTTGCCCTACTGCTTTACTTGCGCAACACAGGCTTATAGATGGAATCCATTCATGGGTTCTATGCCAGATTTGCCAGTTGTTTTTTTATATTTCTAGCAAAATTGTAAAGATACTCTGTTAGTGCCTGATGGGGATTGTGTGAGGGTACAGTGGGTACTTTGTATAAAGCAGAGAACTTGGTACCTGAGAGCAAGAGACTGATATTCTATTTCTGACATGTATCTATTTTAAATAAATCATACAGTTTTCTCAAACCTCTCTATCAGAATCACCTGAAGCTTAAACTTACAGCTTACCAGGCCCAGCCTTAGACCTACCAAATCAGAATGTCTGGGAGTGGGCTTCAGAAATCGGTGTCTTTTATTTTTAAATAAAGTATTAGACATGGCTCACTGTGTTATACACAGCTTAGTGTTATATGCAAATAGTACTGAAAGACTTATAATGAAAAACAGTAGCCCTCTGCCCCAACCCCTAGAGACTAACTCTATCTTCTGATATTTACCTTTATGTCATTAAATCATATGTTTATTTTCTTTTTCTTGAAATATAAATGTTTAGTGATTGTCTGCTGACTTCCTATAAGAGGAAAACCAAAAAAAAAAAGTGCAAAACCCAAACTCACTGCCGTCAAGTCAGATCTGACTCACAGCAACCCCTCCTTAGGTTTCCGAGGTGGTATCACTACGAAAGTAGACTGCCCAACCTTCTTTCCAAGGAGTGGCTGGTGGGTTTGAACTGCCAGCCTTCTGGTTAGCAGTTAGATGCCTTAGGCACTACGCCACCAGAGCTCCCTATGAGAGGAAATAGGGATTTAATTCTTTGTCCTATCACCTCACTCTTATTTTCCTCTCCTCTACTGCTTATCATAATATTTAGGTAACATTAACAGTTAGTACTATGGAAGAAAAGGCTGGTGATCTTCTCCCATTAAGATAACAGCCAAGAAAACCCCATAGAGCCCATTTCCACTCCAACACATGGGGTCGCCATGAGTCAGAATTGACTAGATGGCAGCTAGCAGCAACAGCATCATTCATAGCATTGTGTCAGTTTGACAGTTGTTCACTACTAAACCAAGCAGTATATGATTATAATTACAATTTTCTTATATACCTTTTTTTAACCCTGTTGTTAGATGCCATTGAGTCAGCTCTTACTCATAGCAGCCTTATGTACAACAGAACAAAACACTGCCTGGTCCTGTGCCAGCCTCACAATCCTTGCTATACCTGATCCCATTGTTGGAACTACTGTGTCAGTCAATCTTATGGAGGACCTTCCCCTTTTTCGCTCTTTACTTTACCAAGCAGGTCACTGTGAGTTGGAATCCACTCGATGGCAGTGGGTTTATATTGTATTTAGTTGGTTTCCTGTGTAGGTATCTGTCTTAGTTTCTTAGTGCTACTGCAACAGAAATATCACAAGTAGGTGGCTTTAATGAACAGAAATTTATTTTCTCACAGTTCAGTAAGTCAGAAGGAGCTCTGGTAGCATAGTGCCAGAGGCACTTGACTGCTAACCAGAAGGCTGGCAGTTCAAACCCACCAGCCACTCCTCAGAAGGAAGGTTCCGTAGTGATCCTGCCTCGGCAACCCAAGGAGGGGTCACTGTGAGTCAGATCCGACTCAACAGCACATCACAACAGCAACATCTCCTTAGTGGTGGTGATCACCTTGCAGACCTGTCTGTTCGTTGACTTAAAATTGAGCCATGAGAGTTAGTTCAGTTCCAGGTCCGTAGGGTGACTTAGGGCCGTAGTCTCAGGGGTTCTACTAGTCCATATCCAGCTAGTAAGCCTGGCCTTTTTTTTTTTTTTTTAATGATTTTTAGTTTCATTTCACATTTTTTCCCCCACTCTGTCCAGGACCTTCTAATGTGATCCCTTTTAGAGAGGTTGGTATTGGTAGCCAGGCACCATCTAGTTCTGGCTTCAAGGTCATCAATGCCGAGGTTCACATAGTCACTTAGTCCTTTGGACTGATTGTTTTAGTGTCTTTAATTTTCTTCACTCTTCTTTGCTCCAGATTTGGAAAGGTCAGAAGTTGTACCTTTGTATCTTTAGTTTTTTGAGGATCCACCACACTGATTTCCCTAAACAGCTGTACCATTTTGCATTCCTACTAGCAATAGTTTCAATTTCTCCACATCTTCCCCAATATTTTTTCTTTTTCTTTTTAATCTTAGCCATCCTAAAGGGAGTGAAATGTTATCTCATTGTGGTTTTCATTAGCATTTATCTAATGGCTAATGACCTTGAGCATCGTTTCATGTGTTTGGTGATTATTTGAATATACTCTTTGGTGAAATAGGTATTTAGATCCTTTGCCCATATTTTGATTGGGTTATTGTGTTTTTGTTGTAAAAATTTACATGTTTTGGTTATTAGAGTCTTATCAGATATATGGTTCCCAAAGATACTCTCCCAGGGTGGTACCTTGTCTTTCTACTTTTTATTAAAGTCTTTGGTGAACAAAAGTTTTAACTTTTTATGAGGTCCTTTTTATCTATTTTGTCTTTTTTTTGTTGTTCATGCTTTTTTAAATTAGTATGTCAGACAGTCCATTTTTAAAAGCTAGGCCTGATGCCTTGTTCCTACATTTTCTTCTAAGAATTTTATGGTTTTAGTTTTCGCATTTAAAATTCCTTAATTATTTTCAATTTGTTTTTGTATATAGTGTCAGGCATGGATCCTGTTTTATTTTTCTGCATGTGAAAATCCATTTTTCCCAATATCATTTACGGAAGAGACTCTTCATTTCCCCACTGAATAGACTTAACCCCGTTGTCAAAAATTAGTTGACCGTGGATGTGAGGGGTTTATTTCAGGACTTTCCATTCTCTTCCATTGGTCTATGTGTCTATTATACCAGTACCAGGTTGTTTTGATTACTATAAGCGTGTAATATGTTTTGATCCAGGAAGTATGACTCCTCCTACTTTGTTCTTCTCTGTCAGTATTGCTTTAGCTATTCAGGGCCTTTTGCCATTCCATCTAAAGTTAAGGTTTGGTTTTTCCATTTCTGTGAAGAAGGCTGTTAGAATTTTAATTGGGATTGTGTTGAATCTACAGATCACTTTGGAATAGTACTGACATTTTTAAAATATTAAATATCCCAATCTGTGAACCTGGAACATCTTTCCATTTATATAAAATCTTGTTTAATCTCCATGATAGTTGGAGCTGTGTGTCAACTTGGCTGGACCACAATTCTGTGTGGTGTAAGCAATTGTGATGTGGCTTGTTCCAATGATGGGATAAGATGTATGTGTTTTGAGCAGCCAATCCATTGAAAAGGGTTTCCCTAGGGGTGTGGCCTGCTTCCAGTATATTTATGGACATCCTGGGAAAAGAGACACTCTTCTGTGGCTTGGGATTCTGTTGTGCTGCCTACAACTGTCCGTGAGTGCACAATCTACCATTCAGCCTGGAGATCATGGGTTCATCATTGGTTGGGGTCAACAGCCAGTAT
>NW_006921765.1:7165973-7167117 GCF_000298275.1 Orycteropus afer afer | reverse complement strand
CTCGGAAGGAAGGTTGGGTAATCTACTTCTGTAGTGCTACTGCCTTGAAAACCCAAAGAGGGGTTGCTATGAGTTGGGTCCGACTCCACAGCACATAACAACGACAACAGCTTACACTAGAAAAAGTGGTCAGAGAGCGAGATGAGCTCAGGGCTGCTGAGTCACAGCTTAAGCACCACATAAAAGACCTCAGTGTTTCCAGTTGTGCTCTAAAAGAAAGCCTTATTTCTTCTTGTAACAGAAGTGATACTGCCAAAAACCAAATCCAGAGTCTTATTGTAAGGGTGGCTGAATTACAACACCAATTAAATTACCAACCCAGAATGGTGTCTGAAGTTAAAGGGAGGGCATTGATTGGGAAAAAAATGGGATCCTGAAACCTGGAATGGAGACATATGGGCAGATAGTCAGGAAGATCAGGATGTAGAGCCTATAAATTCTGTTGACTCCCTCCCATCTGAAGGAATTACTGTAAAACCATTTTCTGCACAACCTCAGTTTGATGGGATTAACCCAGCTGTTCCTGCTGGGTCATTGCCTGAGGTAGAGGCCATGGAAGATATTGCTGAATGTTCTCAGGAACTGCCCCAACCACTCATTGTTGCTGCTAGACCTATAACTAAAGTTAAGTCCAAGTGTGAAATGTGAAATACAAAGTGTGACTGAGGAGGTGGTATGCTACACTTGAAGAGACCTACTTGATTTTGCTAACATGTACAGACAGAAACCTGGAGAATATGTTTGGGAATGGCTACTGAGGGTGTGGGGTAATGGTGCAAGGAATGTAACATTGGATTGGTCTGAGTTTATTGATGTGGGCCCACTAAGTACGGATTCTTCATTCACCGTTTCAGCTCGAGAAGTTAGGAAAGGATCTGATAGTTTATTTGGTTGGCTTACTGAAGCATGGATTATGCGGTGGCCTACCTTAAGTCAAGTTGAAGTACCAGACCGACCTTGGTATAATGTAGAAGAAGGTATCTAGAGGCTTAGGGAAATTGGCCTGTTAGAATGGATTTATCAGATTAGACCCCTAGAGCCAGAAATGGAGAGTCCAGAAGGCACGCCTTTCACCAGTACTATGAATAATAAATTTGTAAAGGGAGCACCAGCATCTTTGAAGACTGCTGTGATTGCCATTTTA
>NW_006921765.1:7159079-7164763 GCF_000298275.1 Orycteropus afer afer | reverse complement strand
ATTACTGGACACTGGCTCTGAACTGACACTAATTCCAGGAGACCCAAAGCATCATTGTGGCCACCAGTCAGAGTGGGAGCATATGGAGGTCAAGTTATTGATGGAGTCTTAGCTAACATGCATCTCACAGTGAGTCCAGTGGGTCCCCAAACCCATCCGGTAATGATTACCCCAGTTCCAGAATGTGTAATTGGAATAGATATACTGAGCAATTGGCAGAATTCCCACACTGGGTCCCTGACATGTGGAGTAAGGGTAATTATGGTAGGAAAAGCTAAGTGGAAGCCATTAAAACTGCCTCTGCCTACAAAGATAGTAAATCAAAAGCAATACTGCATCCCTGGAGGGGTTGCAGAGATTACTACCACTATCAAGGACTTGAAGAATGCAGGGGTGGTGATTCCCACCACATCCCCATTTAATTCGCCTATTTGGCTTGTGCAAAAAACAGATGGATCTTGGAGAATCACAGTAGATTATTGTAAACTTAATCAGGTGGTGACTCCAATTGCAGCTGCTGTTCCTGATGTGGTTTCATTGCTTGAGCAAATTAGTACATCTCCTGGTACTTGGTATGCAGCTATTGATCTGGCCAATGCCTTTTTCTTGATACCAATTTCAAAGGACCATCAGAAGCACTTTGCCTTCAGCTGGCAAGGCCAACAGTATACTTCCACAGTGCATCCTCAGAGGTATATTAGCTCCCAAGCACTATGTCATAATTTAGTCCGTAGGGATCTTGATCGCCTTTCACTTCCATAAGACATCCATTATATTGATGACATTATGCTGATTGAACCTAGTAAAGAAGAAGTATCGACGACTCTAGACATATTGGTGAGACATATGCATGATAGAGGTTGGGAAATAAATCCAACAAAAATTCAGTCAACTTCCACCTTAGTGAAATTTCTAGGGGTCCAATGGTGTGGGGCATGTCGAGATATTCCTACTAAAGTGAAGGATAAGTTATTGCATCTGGCTTATCCCACAACTAAAAAGGAGGCACAACATCTGGTGGGCCTCTTTGGATTTTGGAGTTAACATATCCCTCATTTGGGTGTGTTGCTGTGGCCTATTTATCAAGTCTGACCTACAGTCATAAAGTTGGATGTGCACAGCAGCACTCCATCATTAAATGGAAGTGGTATATCAGAGATCGGGCTCAAGCAGGACCTGAAAGCACAAGTATGTTGCATGAGGAAGTGGTCCAAATGCCTGTGGTCTCCACTCCAGTCACATTACCTTCCCTCTCCCAGTCTGCACCTATGGCCTCATGGGGAGTTCCTTATGATCAGTTGACTGAGGAAGAGAAAACTCGTGCCTGGTTTACATATGGTTCTGCGCGATATGCAGGCACCACTCAAAAGTGGACAGCAGCAGCACTGCACACCCTTTCTGGGACTTCCTTGAAGGACAGTGGTGAAGGGAAATCCTCCCAATGGGCAGAACTTTGATTCGTGCGTATGCCTGTTCACTTTGCATGGAATAAGAAATGGCCAGATGTGCAGTTGTATACATTTTCATGGGCTGTGGCTAATGGCTTGGCCAGGTGGTGTGGAACTTGGAAGGAGCATAATTGGAAAATTGGTGACAAGGTGTATGGGGAAGAGGTATATAGATAGATCTGACTGGGCCAAAGGAGTAAAGGTATTTGTGTCTCATGTGAACGCCCACCAAAAGGTGACCTCAGCAGAGGAGGACTTTAACAATCAGGTGGATAGGATGACACGTTCAGTGGAAACCAGCCATCCTTTTTCCCCAGTTACTCCTGGCATTGCTCAATGAGCTCATGAACAAAGTGGCCATGGTGACAAGGATGGAGGTTATGCATGGGCTCAGCAACAGGGACTCCCACTTACCAAGGCTGACTTGGCCACTGCCACTGCCGAGTGACCAGTCTGCCAGCAGCAGAGACCAACATTGAGTTCGTGATATGGAACTATTTATCGGGGTGATCAGCCAGCAATCTGGTGGCAGGTTGATTACATTGGACCACTTCCATCATGGAAAGGACAGCGTTTTGTTCTTACTGGAAGAGATACTTATTCTGGATGTGGATTCACCTTCCCTGCATGCAATGCTTCTGCAAAACTACCATCTGTGGACTTACAGAATGCCTCATCCACCATCATGGTATCCCACACAGCATTGCTTCAGATCAAGGGACTCACTTCACAGCAAATGAAGTGTGGCAGTGGGCCTATGCTCATGGAATTCACTGGTTTTCCGTATTCCCCATTATCCTGACGCAGCTGGCTTGATAGAACAATGGCATGGCCTACTGAAAACACAATTACGGTGCCAGCTAAGTGGCAATACCTTGAAGGGTTGGGGCAATGTTCTCCAGGAGGCTGTATATGCTCTAAACCGGCATCCAATATATGGTGGTTTCTCCAATAGCTGGGATTCACAGGTCCAGAAACCAAGGGGTGGAAATGGGAATGATACCACTCACTGACCCCTAGTGACCCACTCAAAACATTTTTGCTTCCCATCCCTGCCACCTTATGCTCCGCGGGTCTGGAGATCTTAGTCCCAAATGGAGGAACATTCTCACCTGGAGACACAATACTGATTGCATTGAACTGGAAATTAAGAATGCCACCTGGCCATTTTGGCTTCCTTATGCCTCTGGATCAACAGACAAAGAAGGGCATTGCTGGTGTAAGGGCATTACATCTGGTGTGATAGATCTGATTACCAAGGGGAAATTGGCTTGACATTACATAATGGAGGTAAAGAAGAATATGGAATACAGGAGATTCTTTAGGACATCTCTTAGTACTATCATGCCTTGTGATTAAAGTCAATGGAAGTTTACAGCAGCCCAATTCTGATATGACCGCTGACGGCCAAGACCCTTCAGAAATGAAGGTTTGGGTCACCCCACCAGGCAAAGAACCATGACCAGCTGAGGTGCTTGCTGAGGGCAAGGGAAATACAGAATGGGTGGTGGGAGAAGGTAGTTTTGAATATCAGCTATGACCACACGAGCAGTTGCAGAAACGAGGACTGTGATTATTTTTCTTCATTGTATATGTGCATCAAATATTTTTGTTTCCTTCTGTTATGAACTGTGAAATGTAAATAAGGTTAATGCTTTTCAGTTGTACGTGTGTTAATGTATCATGTTAGGCACAAATATGACTTTATAATTGTCCTTATTTAGAGATTATATATGGTTAAGAAGATGTGTACAACTGCCAAGTTGACAAGGGGTGGACTATGATAGTTGGAGCTGTGTGTCAACTTGGCTGGACCACAATTCTGTGTGGTTTAAGTAATTGTGATGTGGGTTGTTCCAATGATGGGATCAGATGTATATGTTTTGAGCAGCTAATCCATTGAAAGGGGTTTCCCTAGGGGTGTGGCCTGCTTCCAGTATATTTATGGACATCCTGGGAAAAGAGACTCTTCTGTGGATCAGGATTCTGTTGTGCTGCCTCCAACTGTCTGTGAGCATACTATCTACCATTCAGCCTGGAGATCTTGGGTTCATCATTCGTTGGAGTCAACAGCCAGTGTACTGCCTGCCATCCTTGACTTGTCAGCCCCTGCAGGAGCACAAGTCAGGAAAAGCCTCCCGCTTGATCCAAGAACTTTGGACTTGCCAGCTTCTATAAGCGTGAGCCATTTTCCAAGATAAATGTCTCTTTCTGACTCTCTATAAACTTTACTGCTTTTGCTTCTCTAGAGAACCCAGTCTAACACAATCTTTTTTAGCAGTGTTTTACAGTTTTTAGTGTATAAGCCTATTACTTCCCTGATTATGTTTATTTCTAGGTGTTTTACTCTATTGATACTATTTTAATTGGATCATTTCCCTGATTTCCCTTTCTGATTTCTCATTGCTGGTATATAGAAACCCAGCTGGTTTTTGTTTGTTGACCTTGTACCCTACAACTTTGCTGACTTCCTGTATTAGCTCTAGAAGGCTTCTTGTGGGTTCTTCATACGTTCAACTCATATGCCTGTCTTTTGTTTGGCTGGAAACCATGGGTGTGGGTTCAATTCCAGACTTGAAGGGCTGCTAGGGGCCATAGTGTCAGTGGTTCCACCAGGTTCTATCGGACCAGCAAACCTGGTCCCCCTCCTTTTTTCATTTAGATATTAATTACTTTTAAGTTTCCCTCTGTCTACTGCCTTTACTGGATCCCATAAATTTTGGTAGAGTCATATTCATGTGATTCTAAGAAATTTGTGATTTCCTTGACCCATTGACAGTATAATAATGTGTTGTTTAATTTTCAAATGTTTAAGTTTCTTCTAGATTTTTTTTTTCTGTTACTGATTGTTAATTTTACTCTGTTGTGGTTAGAGAAGATATTTTGTATGATTTAAATATTTTTAAATTAATGAGCCTTGCTTTGTGACCTAGCGTGCTCTAATCTGGAGATTAATCCATGTGCTCTGGAGTAGATGTATATTGTGCTATTATTGGGCAAAGTGTTCTTTTTAGGCCTGTTGGTTCTAATTGGTTTATAGTGTCAATCAGGTCATTTATTTCCTTGTGGATCTTCTTTCTAGCTATCTAACCAACACTGAAAGTGGTGAATTGAAGTCTCCAACTATTATTGTGTTGTCATTAGGTGCCAGTAATTTGGTTCTGACCCATAGCAATGCTATGTACAACAGAAGAAAACACTGCCTGGTCCTGCAGCATCCTCACAATCATTGCCATGCTTAAGTTCATCATTGCAGCCACTGGTCACTCCCATCTCATTGAGGATCTCCCCCTTTTTTGCTGACCCTCTGTTTTACTGAGCATGGTATTTTTTTCTCTATATTTTTGTAACCTCTAAGATAATATCTAAAAAAAAAGAAAGAAAAAATAAATACACAAAAGGAAAAGAGAAGAGACTGTATGGTTAAGGTTGTGTTTCAACTTGGTTGCACCTTGAATCTCTGGTTTGGCAGTTATGATATAGTCATCCCCCATGAAGAGATCTAGTATAATGTAATCATCTACATCACCTAGTGAGATCTGCTGTGATCTCACTAGTGAGACCTAGTGACATCAGTCAGTTGAAAGAGTTTCCTCAGGGGTGTGGCCTACATTGAAAATGTTTGGATGTTCTGGCAAAGCTCTCTCACATTTTGCTTCCTCTTGATCCTACATCTGGTTCTCATCATCATTCTTGGGATTTGAGCCAGCCAGTAGCTTGATGTCTTACCTACCCATCTTGGATTTGTAGCCCTTGCAGCTGCATGACTCAGAAGAAGCCTTCTGCCTGACATCTGACTCACAGATTTAAGACTTGCCAGACTCTACACTGAGTGAGCCATTGCCTTGAGATAAAAATAAATATATGTATATGTATGTGTGTGTGTACACGTGTGTATGTATACCAAAAACCAAACTCACTGCCATCAAGTCAGTTCTGACTCATAGCAACCCCCATTGGGTTTCCAAGGCAGTAAATCTTTGTGTGTGTGTGTGTGTGTGTGTGTGTGATTTGGGTGAAGATTTACAGAGCAAATTCACTTTCCATACAGCAGTTCACATACTTTGTTTCATGACATTGACCACGGTTTACCACAATGGAACAGCTCCCTTCCCACTTCCTCCCCATAATTACCTCTTCCCAGTGGCCATCCCTCCATGCACTCCTGCCCCCTGAGCTGTCTCCCTGTGCATAAGCAGCCCTTCTTTCTCCCATGATTGTTCTCTCCAAGGAGTG
>NW_006921765.1:7126253-7154409 GCF_000298275.1 Orycteropus afer afer | reverse complement strand
GTTTCAGTCTCTCTCCATTGAGAATAATGTTGGCTGTTGGTTTTGCATAAATGCCCTTTATTATGTTGAGGAATGTCCCTTGTATTCCTATTTTGCTGAGAGTTTTGATCAGGAGTGGGTGTTGGATTTTATCAGTTGCCAAGGTAGTAAATCTTGACAGAAGTAGATTGTCCCATCTTCCTTCTGTGGAGTCACTGATGTGTTTGAACCACCAGCCTTCTGGTTGTGATCACATGCCTTTGGCACTGTGCCACCAGCGCTCTGTGTATGTGTGTGTGTTGCTTCTTTAGAGAACCCAGTCTAAGACATCATGAATATTACATTTAACAATTTTCATTTATAAAATGCTAGGGAAAGTTGATACCACCTTAACTTCAATAATATACAAGAAATTCTCAAATATATCAGTCCTCCTGCCCCACATTTTGTTGTTGTCATCACTGATTCTATCTTTATATTTCATGTGCCTTGCAACATAATTTTATCCTTGTTCTTCAAGCATTTGTCATTAAAAACCATGATGGACAAAACAGAAAATAAATAAGTAAATAACTGTGACAGACAAAACAGAATTATCAAGTATGAAGACCTTATTACTGGTTCTTATCCATGCAACTTCCTTATTCATGAATAAGGAAGCCCAAAGAAGAGTTGATGCTTTTGAGTTGTGGTGCTGGTGAAGAATTTTGAAAGTACAATGGATTGCTAAATGAACTAACAGATCTGTCCTGGAGGAAGTGCACCTGAAATGCTCCTTGGAAGTGAGAATGGCCAGACTTTATCTCACCTGTTTTGGTCATGTTGTCAGAAGGGACCATTCCCTGGAGAAAGATGTCATGCTTAGTAGGGTAGAGGGTCAACGAAAGAGGGGGAGGCCTTCAACAAGGTGGATTGACAGGGTGGCTGCGATGATGGGCTCATGTATAACAGGGATCATGGAGCTGGCGCTGGATCGGGCAGTATTTCGTTCTGCTGTGCATGGGGTTGCTATGAGTCAGAAATGATTCAGCGGCACCTAACAACAACAACAGCAACATCCATGCAACTTATCTTTACTTGAGATCTTTCTTTTTTATATTAAATTACTTTATAGTGTTTTTTTCACTTCCATTTGCAGGACTTCCATTAGTATTTTTTGTAGGGCTGATCTGATGGATGTGAGCTCTCTCAGTTTGTCTGGGAATATTTTAATTTCATCCTCATTCTTTTAGGACAGTTTTTCTAGGTATAGTGTTCTTCAATGGCAGTTTTTTTCTTTCAGTACATTACATGTATTGTTCCATTGCCTTTGGACTCCAGTGTTTCTGAGGAGAAATTGGCACTTAATCTTACTGGGGATCTTTTACATATGATTGTTACTTTCTCTCCTTGCTGCTTTCCAGAGTCTCTCTTTATCTTATTTTTTGGAGCTTGATTGTGATGTGTCTTAGTGTAGATCTCTTTGGGTTTATGCTGCTTGAAATTCTTTTAGCTTGTTGAATCTATAGAATCATATCCTTCATCAGATTTTTCTGTCATTGTTTCTTCAAATAGTCTTTCTAATCTAATCCTTTCCCTGATCGCATTCTGGAATTCCCATGATGCATATATTAGGTCTATTGATGTTATCCTATAATTACATTAAATGGCACTCAGTAGTCTTGAGACTCTGTTCTTGTTGCTTTTTAGCCTCTGTAATTTTGACTATTGTATCCTTTACTTCACTGATTCTTTCTCCTGCCTGATTAAATCTGTTTCTAAATCCTTACCTTGTATTTCTCATTTCAGTTATTGTCTCTTTATGTCGCAATATTTGTTTTGTTTCTTTTTATCTGTTTTTTAAAATTTTCATTTTGTGCATTGTTTTCCTTATTTTTTTAGATCTTTGTCTATTTTTCCTTAGTTTTTTCTTTTTTCTTTTTATCATTATGCTTAATGTTGCTGCATTACATTCTTCCATTCTGTAATTATTTGGGCTTCTATAGATGCAGTGTTACTCCCTTCATCATATTCATTTGGATGGACCGTCATTCATTATCTTTTATGTGCTTTATGATTAGTTCCTTAGGGCACTGGAATTTTTGAGTGTGTCTGCTTTTTCAGTTCTCCCCAGTATTTTTATTTTTGTCAGTGCTGCTTTCTGAAAACTCTTTGGAGGCCTTCAGCCTTTGCTTTCCACTTCTTCCTCTTCTCTACAATAGAAACCTTCTCCATCCCTGATTAAATTGGGGTTTGAGAAATTAAGATCTAATTTTAAATTTTCAGTGTCTCCTAAACATACTGGAGAACCCACTGTGAACAGTCCGTCAACCAAAGGCCACAGGCATTCAGGTGAGATACTGTATACCAGTCAATCTGTCCACAGGGATACTCCATCTCCATCTGTCTCTCTGATTATTAATCCTTCCCCAACCATGTTTTCAGTCAGAAAGCCCACACCCAGTGAGCTCCCCTGCTGGGCTAGGTATAGTTTTCCAGTTTTGTCTGAGGCTTTTCCCCCTGCTCTGTGAGGACCACTTTTTATCTGAGTTGGCTTTCAGGGGCGGCACAGATCTACTTTCCTCTGTATCAGGAGTAGGAGGGTCTGGCACTCCCCAGAAGGACCTCCAAGAGATCTATCTGTCTTGTTGATTTCAGAGCCCTGGTGGCCCTGTGGCAGTAGAGGGAGCAATGTCTACTTAGGTGACCTCCCTCATGGCTCCACTGCAGTGGGCCTTGTATAGAAGTTCATATTAGCCCAGCAGCCAACAGTTACCAGGTAAGAAAGGGGCTAACACACTCTGAACAGACCCCCAGGGAGGTCTGCCTTGTTATTATCAGAGCCACTAATAGTATGTTGGCAGTGTATATGGGCTTCACTCAGGGTACCTGTTTGCTAGCACACAGCAAGCTCAGTCAGCAGTCCTCAGTGCCAGCCAGAAGAGAAGGCAGGCAAACTCGAACTAAACTCTAGGGAAATCTGCCCTGTTGATTTCAGAGGCCTGAGCCATGGGGTACATAAGAAGGCAGGTAGAGTCCTGGTTTTGTTGCTGGGTCTAGGGGTTTTATTTCCCAGGAGAGGCTCTGAAGTAGGTTCTTGTGTTTGCTCAGGAAAGAATTCAAGAGACCACACACCCACAGACACACCATGGCTCACTTCACAGTAACAAGCGGTTGTTGTTGTTGTTGTTGTTGTTGTTGTTTGCCGTCGAGTGGGCCCCGACTCATAGCGACCCCTCCTTGGGTTTCCGAGGCAGTATCTCTATGGAAGTAGGATTGCCCAACCTTCCTTCCGAGGAGTGGCTGAACAAGTGGTAGGAAGTTTATTAAGCAAAGTACACTCTCAAAGAGATAAAGAGCAGGCTTACTCCCATAGGAGGAGCAGCCCCAAACTCTGAACAATAGTCTTCTTATATTGTCTAAATATTGAGGCTGTACTTAGGTGGAGGATCTGCTAGTAAGCTTCCTTATTACTTTCTACCAATCTCATTCCTCCTTTTGTTTTCTTATTTCATTAATCTTTCTGGTTCAACCATCTTAAATTTACTGTAATTCTCCTTGATTGCCCACCAGAGGGAGGAGCACCATAACCACAATGTAAATTCATTATAATTTATTTATAATGACCCTTAAAGTCAAACTGGCCTGGATTCAAGGAAGCAGAAGTTGCCTTCCATGCCTCTCTGAGGTGGCACCTGCTGGTCATCTTCTATGGTATAAGTTGTGGTTGTCTCTAGCATCCGGTCTCCTCTCTAGCTTCCTGCCTTCTACGAAGAAAAAGTTTCTGCTGTTTTTTTTTTTTTTTTTTTTTTTCCTTCCTTCTTTTCTTCCTTTTCAGGCTCCCTGCTTATGTCTGACTTAACTACCTACTCTATCAGTTTGGGAGCAGGCTCCACTGCAGGGGGCCTTCTGTAGGAATTTGCAGCAGCCTTTCTGCTGACTGTGTCTAAGTAGGGGAGGTTCTAGAATGCTCTTAATGGACCCCAAGGAGATCTGCCTTGTTGAGTTTAGAAAAGAATCATGGGCTCCTGTCTCTTTGCACAAGGTGGGGGTTGGTTAGGGAAGCAAGTTCTTCTGGTGGGATTGCTTCCCCTGTTCATGGCAGCCTGTGGCCTTGTAGCTAGGGGGGGCGAGAGATGGTGGGAAATGAAATTTCCTACCATATGCAACTCATCTTTGACTGGTTGGTTCTTGCCCATCTGCCATTGCCTGCTGCTGTCTTCTGCTCCCTGATTCAGAGTTCCTCAAGGCCTAGAACCATTTTTTTTTTTTTTTGTATTTGTGGGGGAGGGTTGGAATGATGAATCCCCCTAGTTGTGCTTGTTTTTGAACTTCAAGCCTGTTTTCCATCATGAGTTCAGTGTACATTTTAGTTACTGCATTTTCCCTTTTTGCTGCAGACTTCATTTGTATTCAACTCTTTCTATTCCCAATAAAGCAGCTCTGGTGGCCTAGTGCCTCAGGCATTTGACTGCCAACCGGAAGGCTGGTGGTTCAAACCCACCAGCTGCTCCTCGGAAGGAAGGTTGGGCAGTCTACTTCTGTAGTGATACCACCTTGGAAACTCAAGGAGGAATCACTATGAGTTGGATCCCACTTGATGGTAGTGCATCATCGTCATCATCATCATTCCCAGTAAAGTTAATAGTAGCTTTGGTACTTTCTCTCCCAAAATTTACAGCACCTATGATCAGGTAGACTAATTTGTTTTCTTTCTCCCCATGTAACTTTGTGTGAGATTATGATCATGAGGAACATTTCAGATAGCACTCTTGGTTCCATGATTCTACCTTCTCCTAAGGAAAAATTGACATGAAAAACCTCATACTTTCCAGAATATGTATCTAAACTTTTCTCTTGAGTCCATATTCAGCTTATATACTTTTCTGAATTCTTGGTGGCAAGGAGAGGCAGGCGCTTGGCTCTCTCCTGGTGGTACAGCTCTCCTAGGCTGCCCTGTGGAGCAGTTGGGTAGGGAGCAGCTGGTGGCAGTAGGCACTAGCATGCTTGAGGTTGCCTGCAAGAGGAATGACAGGGTCACAGCTTGGTTATTGCTTTCTTCCCTTTTCTCTCACAGAGCTTTGCCTGCCGAATGCCAGATGCTTCTCTTCTCAGCAACCTTTGAAGACTCTGTGTGGCAGTTTGCTGAGCGAATTATTCCCAACCCTAATGTCATCAAGTTGCGCAAAGAGGAACTAACCCTGAACAATATCCGACAGTATTATGTGTTGTGCGAGGACAGGAAAGACAAATATCAAGCCTTGTGCAACATTTATGGTGGTATCACCATTGGCCAGGCCATCATCTTCTGCCAGGTAAACTGTGTTGAGATTCATCTCTATCATGCTAGATTACCTAGAAGCAGAAGTAGGGTGACCATAATAGTAATAAGTACCATGTAGCCAGTGACTTATGGTTCAGCATGTTTCATATGGTATCTAGTTTAATCTTTAGAACAGCTCTGAATAGGAATGATCTGTATTTTATGAATGAAACTTAGAAAGGTTAAGTAATGGAATAGCATCTTCAATATGATATTCAACAGTGAGTATCCTTTTTTTAATCCTTATTTTAGGGGGACTGTGTTTTGGATTCCTAGTGCTACTGTTACAGAAATACCACAAGTGGGTGATTTTAAAGCACAAAAATTTATTTTCTCACAGTTCAGGAGGCTAGAAGTTTGATTTCAGGGCACTGGTTCTAGGGATAGGGTCTCTCTGTCCACACGGGGGGGAAATCCTTGTCCCAGCTTCTCTAGATCTTGGCAGTCTCCACGTGGTTCTGTCTTTCCCCCATTTGTGCTTGCTTCTCTCTGTGCCTAATCTGCTCTTTTTATATCTCAGAAGTCATTAAGTTTAGGACAAACCCAACACTGGTTAACATAACAGAGAAAATCCTGTTTCTAAAAGGAATTGCATCCAGGGTATGGAGGTTTGGATTCCATCATGTATTTTGGGGGAGCAGAATTCAGTCCATAATAGACTGCTTCTAACATTTCCCCATGTAGATTAATATTTATCATAGGGTTTTTATGATAAAGAGAATAATAATGTTCTCTTTATTCTTAACTTATTATAAGTAAAGTAGCCACTCAGGTATTCCCTATTACTATCAGTGTATCTAACTATGTAACCTTGGGCAAGTTTCTTAACTTTTTAAGTTCTGGGGTGCCCCCCCCATTATTATTTTAAAAAATGAAATTAGGTAGCTACTCCATTAGCTTGTTGTGAAAAGCAAATGACTATAATGCATGTAAAAATTTTAGCAAGGTGCCTGGCACATCAGCAGCACATTTAGAGTATCTGTTGTTGTTACTGCATTTATCTCTTTTTGTAGCCCCATGCAAGATAGGGAGAATGTCCCAGTTATCTTCATTTCACTGATGAGGAAGCCAAAGCTCTGACGGGTTGACAGAATCTCCCATTTAGAAGCACAGGGGCTTGAGAATTCCATGCCATGTATGCTAAGGTTCCTCAGGGACTGAGGGGGAGGTGAAGCAGACACTCTTCTGCAGCTTCCTCTTTCCCCAACCCCACACTTCAGGCATGAGCACCTGCAAACAGCCAGTCTGCTTTAACTTCCTGTGCTGGATAGGTTTGTTTTTTCTCATAGACTCGCCGAAATGCCAAGTGGTTGACTGTGGAGATGATGCAGGATGGACACCAAGTGTCTTTGTTAAGCGGAGAGCTAACTGTGGACCAGCGGGCATCCATCATTCAAAGATTTCGGGATGGGAAGGAGAAAGTTCTTATAACGACCAATGTCTGCGCTCGGGGTGTGTGTGTGTGTTTGTGTGTTTAAAGTCAAGTTTATTGAGGTATAATATACATATGATAAAATTCACTCTTTTTGAGTGTATAGTTCTGAGTTTTGATAAATATATGCAGTCATGTGACTACCATCATAATCAAAATACAGATCATTGCCATCTCCCCAAAATGTTTCCTTGTGCTCCTTTATAGTTAGTGTCCTCCTATCACTTGGCCCCTTGGCAACCATTGATCTGATTTCTGTCTCTATAGTTTTGTCTCTTCCAGAATGCTATATAAATTAAATCATACAGTAGGTAGCCTTTTGTAACTGACTTATTCCACTTAACATAATGCTTTGAGATTCATCATTGTTGTCAATATATTCTTTTTTCATTGCTGAGTAGTATTTCATTTGGTTTTTAGTATTTCATTGAATAGTTGTACAACAATTTGTTCATCCACTCACCAGTTGATGGATATTTGCATTGTTTCCAGTTCAGAGCTATTTAGAATAAAACCATAATAAACACTTATGTATGGTTTTTGCATAGAAAATGGTTTTCATTTCTCTTAGATAAGTACCTAAATATTACGTATGTATGTAAATTTTATAAGTAACTGCAAAGCTCTTTACCAAAGTGGCTGCACTGTTTTACATTCCCAGCAGCAATGTGAGAGAGTTCCAGTTGCTCTGCATCTTTGCCAGCAATAGGTATTGTCACTATTTTTTATTTTAGACATTCTAGTGGTGGATAGTGGCATCTTACTGTGGTTTTAATTTGCATTTCCTTAGTGACTAATGGGAGCTCTGGTAGCATAGTGGCTAAGACACTTGCCTGCTAACCAGACGGCTGGCGGTTCAAACCCACCAGCCACTCCTCAGAAGGAAGGTTGGGCAATCCTACTTCCGTAGTGATACTGCCTTGGAAACCCAAGGAGGGGTCGCTATGAGTCAGGTTTGACTCGACGGCACATAACAACAACAACAACAGTGCCTAATGATGATGAACATCTCTGAAATGCTTTTAATTTTAAAGCTATTGACTACTGGGGTAAAATCTTTTTTTTTTTTTTAAGAGAAGGGCTTTTTCACTTTTTTCATCCTTCCTATCTCCTTGCCAAACTCCATTATTCTAACCATGTTTCCTAATTATTTCTTTTTTAGCAGATAGAACTGAGAACTTGCCATGTTAGCAGTAAGTGCTGAGTATAGCACTTTGCAAAAATAGCCTGAAAAAAGATGAGGTCCCTGTCTCTCAGGAGCTTGTCACCTGGTCTCTTGACTCTATACTATCTCTATCCAGTATAACTTTCTACAATGATGGAGATATTCTATTCGGTCCTGTCCAGTTGGTAGCCACTAGCTAAATGTGGCTATTAAGTACTTGAAATATGACAAATGTAACTGAGATGCTGAATTTTTTATTTTAAAATAAAATTACCCATGGGGTAATGGTGGTCATATTGGACAGCATATCTCTAGACCCTAGAAGACACAAAAGAGCTCCAGAGACAAGGCACAGTGCGAGGACTGGGATCATAACGCAGCCAGCTTGTTGGATGGAAGACACTGGGAATCACCAAAGTCTTACAAGACTCTTCTTGGGTTTTAAAGACTTTGAAGGAAAGGTAGCAAATTCAGTTGGATGAGAATTTACAGTATGTTTGGGAAAATAGCAAGGCCTTGCGACTGGAATGTTCAGTTTATGGGTTAGGAGATGATACTTTAGGTGGTTAAAGGTCTTGAATTATTTGAATTTTATCCCATACTATTTGGCCAGTTAGGTTCTGAACCCAAGTGCTCTGGATGTTGCTATGGTAACTGTCATAAGAAAGAGGAGTGAGAAATGAGATGGAGAGTAAGCCAGTCTGGAAGTTGTAACAGTTGAGGAAAGAAAAAAATTTTAAAAACCTGTCTAGAATAATGGAGTGAATGAAGCTGGGACGCTGTGATCAATAAGGAGACAGACGATTAAGGGTGCATTCTGTAGGTGCATGCACACACACTTTGTGCATATTTAAACTTCTTTAGAATAAGCCTCTGCTGACACTCTTATACATCACAGGCACGCTGTGCAAGCAAACTGCCTGACCAAGGTATCTGTTTCAGTTATGCAAAGCCAGATTTGATTTATAAATTACCTTAGTTAAATGAGAATTCCCTTAGTAAGTGTGGCTCTTGAAAAGCTACGTCCTAAGAAAAAATTTCCAAAACACTACAATGTTTTTTCCTATTCTAGGGATCGATGTGAAGCAGGTTACAATTGTTGTGAACTTTGACCTTCCTGTAAACCAAGCAGAGGAACCAGACTATGAGACCTACCTCCACCGCATAGGGCGGACTGGACGCTTTGGGAAAAAAGGCCTTGCCTTTAACATGATTGAAGTGGATAAGCTGCCCTTGCTGATGAAAATCCAGGATCATTTCAGTGAGTAGCACAGCCTCCACACTGTAAACTATAGATCTGCTTAACCTGGCAGAGTGGTGATGTGTATAGTGGAGCTTGAGCCCAGAGGCTTGTGGTTTTGTGGAGGCTGTAGGCAGATGGCTTCTCATTCACAGGTCTAAGTTCCTCAGGTGAGACATTTGATAAGATAATTCTTTGATAGTGTTAACACTTTTAAAATCAAGTGGAATTAATATGAGCTCAGACTTGCATCTCATTCTGTAATCAGGTGATTTTCATGTCCTGTAAGAAACACCTTAGATAAGTTTTTTCTTATGATATGGAAAGGACATGGGCTTTTCAGTCAGACCTAGGTTTTCAATTCCTGTTCTGCCACTTAGAGCTGTGTGACCTTTATAGACCATTTATTGCCAGCATTTTTTACCTCCTCTTCCCCCTACATATAACAGACCTCCCCTGAAGCATTTTTGAGCTTGCTAGTGGTGGTGTAGTGCCTAAGGCATTTCACTGCTAACCAGAAGGCTGGTGGTTCAAACCCACTAGCCACTCTTCAGAAGGAAGATTGGGCAATCTACTTCTGTAGGGATACCGCCTCAGAAACCCAAGGAGGGGTCGCCATGAGTCGAAATCGACTTGACAGCAGTGAGTTTGGTTTTAGTAGCAAGCTTGGTTCCCGAAGAATAAGCTTAAAAACCAGATGGTACTAGGTGGAATTATTATGTTTCTCCAAGTTACAGTTCCTCTGGGAATGAAGTTCCATTATATTTGTCTATCCACCCCTCCAGCATTTACTTAGCTTTCATAATGCACTGTTCCTACAAAGAAAATTAAGATACCACGTCCTCTCTTAAGGCACACACAGTCTAACCAGGGAGAAGATGCTAGCTCTAATACATAGTGGCATGTGCAACACTAGAGATATGTACAGAGGACTAATAAGGAAACACAGGACAGTTGTTTCTGGCTGACAGTGTTGGAGAAGGCTTCATAGGGGAGATGACGTTCAGTTTACACCTAAGGTGATTTAGTAAGAGGTCTCTAGCAGGATATTAGATCATTTCAGGGAGAAAGAATAAGAAGACCAGGCAGAGAGATGACCCAGCCTGGAATTGCCTATGTGAGGTAAAGACAGGAAAATGCCTCCTTACATAATGTAAAATAGAATTACCTATAGCTCTGGTAGCATAGTGCCTAAGGCACTTGACTGCTCACCAGAAGGCTGGCGGTTCAAACCCACCAGCCACTCCTCGGAAGGAAGGTTGGGCAATCCTACTTCCGTAGTGATACTGCCTCAGAAACCCAAGGAGGGGTCGCTATGAGTCGGGGCCGACTCGACGGCAAATAACAACAACAACAACAATAGTTTCTTTGAAAAGTACCTCAGCACTCACCTTCTCAACCTGTTCAGTTTAAAGGGAATAGGACTACCCTAAACAGAGCAATAACATCCTTTGAGATTATAGTCTGACCCCAGCCTGCTCTTTTATACTTCCCCTCCCTCTTGCCCTATAGCATAGTCTTAAATTCTCAAGCTGCCTGCTATCACTCATTGAGCCTCCCTATTGAACAAGGCAGGCTTTGATGACCTGCCAGGGCCTTTGGACTGGCAGACTGCACTCCGACAGAAATGTGATAATTCCCTAAACTGGGAAGTCCACTTCTCAAAGTGGAGCAAAGGCCCCAAAAGCCACATATATGGCCAGGGAGCAGACTACAAGGAACACACGAATGACTTCAAATACATCCCTTGTTTTACCTTTTAGGACAGTGATACTTAACCTTTGTTGGAAGAAATGGACACTCTCCCTAGGAAAATTCACATAGGTGTGTACATAGTTTGGAAGACAATTTTTAAAAGGTTTGCGGAGTGATTGTAGCCTATCCATAGGTTAAGGTCCCCTATTTTAGGATAACCAGAGAAGGTCAGGAGGCAGGAACAAATATGGCCTACGGTTACTATGGGAACTGCTTACCAACCTAGTTTTGGGAAGTGACCCCAGTGGAGAGTCCCTCTCTTGCCCTCCCCTACTCCCACTTCATTCCCCCTAACTCAGCCAGGCCCCTTCACAGGCTCCTCCCTTTTGCCTGAAGGTATGTAGGTCTCATTGTCTGGTATAATTAATGTTGTTTTAGTTGGAAGTGGCCAGTTATTTTAGTACCATCCATTCTTTATCTAAAGAGCATTCCTATCTCAAGGCTTTCTCAAAGTGTCACAGAAGCCTATTTTCAAAGGTATCACTGTCTTCAGAAATTCAGAGTTGTGTGGAATGAAGTTCCCTTTAGGTTCTGGAATAAGACTAGCCCATTCTCTTTTATTCTTCCAGACAGCAATATTAAGCAACTTGACCCTGAAGACATGGATGAAATCGAAAAGATTGAATACTGAAGAAAGAACTTTATCATTTGTGAATTATGCTAGCTTATGTGAAAAATGTCCCAGCAGGTTTTGAAAGTAAATTTTTGTGTCAAACCTTCAAGCCTTTTTCAATAAAAAAACTGTCACCTCTGGTCAGGTAGAATGTTTTAAGACCTGAGGTCTTTCTGAAGTTAAATGGATGTAAACTCATGATACTTTTGAATAAAAAAAGCAAGATTGTTTCTTATTTCTAATCTTTTTGAAGTTAAACATGCATGTGCTACTGACATGTTTTTGGATTTGGTTTATATAAGCTGGTGTCATACCTCTTGTGAACATCTTACAGTGCCACGAGATGGCGGTAGAGCCTTACTTTTTTGTAATTTGAGCCGGTGTAACCCCAGTAAACCAAATCCTTTCCCACTGAGTTGATTCTAACTCATAATAGGACATAATAACTCGTAACAGGACACAGTAGAACTGCCCCCATAGTGTTTCCAAGATTGTAATTTTTATGGAAGCAGACTGCCTTATCTTTCTCCCATGGAGCAGCTGGTGGGTTCAAACTGCCCTCAGATAAGCAGCTGAACACTTAAATAAATGAAAAAGACTTCAGACCTCGCTCACAGATGCCCTTTACAACCATAATGTCTTTCCTTCCCTCATTCGTCTCCACTCCTTCATGTGCATGTGTGTACACACGCGCACACACACATACACACAGGTACAGGGTAAAATCTTTACAAAGTGAAACCATTTGGAAAATAGGACATTTTGCTTTTCTTTAATGTTTCCAGTGACATGGAATTTCAAAATATTTTCTATTTCCTTCTTATATCTTTGGATTAGAGAAGGTGTACCCTATCAGTTCTTCAGTATTCTCTGAATATGTGTCTTTACTCTAGGCATTTCTTGAAGAAAAGTGCAGGGTGGGCATACCCACTTGTTCTATTAAAGTAGCATGCCAGGGAGCCAAAAGGTTTTGCTTTTATGAATTTAAAAGTTTATCTGAGAATCCTGGGTGTTTTATTGCAAAACCCTTTGAGATACTTTTCATTTCTCACATTTGCTACTCAGAAGTGAACTAATGAGTTTGAGAAAACAAGCAGTAAATTGATACTCTCCCAGAAAGCTGTGCAGGTGTTGCAGCCCACACCAGAGCCCAAACTTCGGCTCTGTTGTACCAAAAGCAGCAGCTTCAGGCATGTTCCCCTGGTATGGATGGTTGTCTCTGCATATCTTTGTGACATTCCACTTGCACTTCACCTGGCCATGTTTTATTCCCATGTGCAGGGTTCAGAAATGCATACAAATCATCCACCTTCCACTGCAGAGATTTATCATGCAACCTCTGTGCAAAACTCTACAGAAATAGAAGTGGATAAGAAATTGCAATAATCTCAGAATGCATTGCAGAGATGAGCAGACATCAGCCAGCATCATAATAGATGGTGGTACAGGAGGGCATGTAAGTTGCTAGTGTAGCAGAGAGAAAGGACCCTGAGCATCATCTGGGCTGGCTTCCCTGAGGAAAGGATATGTAGATTTCTCTCTCTGTCTCTCTGTCTCTCTTTCTGATAATTTGTTTTGTTTTTGTTGAGGACATACACAGCACAACATACACCAGTTTAACAATTTCTACATGTACAATTGAGTGACATTGCTGACCTTCGAGTTGTGCAATCATTCTCTCCCTCCTTTTCTGAGTTCCTCTCCTGTTGCTCATTGCTCCGTAAGTTTCCTGTCTACTCTTTTGAGTTGCTGTTGTCAGTTTGATCCCATATAGATAGATCTTGGAAGAGCACAATGCTCAAGGCAGACATTCTTTATTGGTTGTTGTTGTTGTTATGTGCCGTCAAGTCAGCCCCGACTCATAGCGACCCCTCCTTGGGTTTCCGAGGCAATATCACTACGGAAGTAGGATTGCCCAACCTTTCTTCCGAGGAGTGGCTGGTGGGTTTGAACCGCCAGCCGTCTGGTTAGCAGATCTCCTTTTATAAGAGAGATTTGTATTCTCCTATGTTTAGTCAGTATACCAAAAAGAATTGGTCGACATTCAGCCATTTCAGGAAGTAGCATATGATCAAGAACCAATGTTGTTGAAGGAAGAAGTCCACGCTGTACTGAAGGCATTGGCAAAAAACAAGGCTCCAGGAATTGACGGAATACCAATTGAGATGTTTCAACGAAAGGATGCCACACTGGAAGTGCTCACTCATTTATGCCAAGAAATTTGTAAGACACACATGGGGTCACCATGAGACAGAGATGACTCAACAGCAACTGGTTTGGTTTTAGTCTGATTTCTCATTATGTTCTTAGTACCACCTAACATAGGTGTACTGGGGCAGTGTTCCAAACCCAGCTCATCACCAGAATTATCTAGAGAACTTGGGGAAAAAAATTCCAAGTTCCTGTGCAGATAAACTATATTCTCTGAGGGTAGACCCCAGGAAGATGAACTTGTGTGAAGGACCTGAATGCATAGGTAAAACAATAGGTAATAATGACCACTCTCTCAGGAAGGACACACCAAAGCAAAGAGGCCTGCAGAAATAGAATATGTAAAAAATGGGGCTCCCACTGCTTAATTTCCACTTTGGCTTTGGGGTACAGAATCTATTTTTACAGCTCACAGTTCTTATATCTGCCTGCCTCACTGGGCTGTAAGCTTGTGATCAGCCTTATTTTCCACTCACTGCATAGGGACATATGCACTAGCACATAATAGGTGTTCAGTAAGTGTTTATTCTTCTTGAATATTTTCCTTTTGTCATTTCTTCATTCACTAACATTTTTCCTTGATGTTTTCCATTCTAGTTTTGAACCTGAGTTTTATGACACAGGGTGAATAAATGTAGGCAATGAGTGTATGCGGATATTTTGCACTCTTATTATTTGAGAACTGACTTGGACTTTCGACCATGCTCAGCAAGTGGCCTTGGCTATCCTATATAAAACTTTACCAGTTCAAACGTCTGGTAGAACCTCTACCACTTGCCTTCACAGTGTCTCTGATAATTTCCATTTGGCAACTGTTCCTTTTATTGTTGTTATAATAACCAAGCTGTTAACAACAGGATGAAAAGTTAATATATGAATAGTACAAAGTATGCAATCAAAATCATACAAGCCCACTCTAAAAACTGATTAGTGCAAATCCATATTTCATTTATATTCTTAAGAACACATGACTGATGAGACTCCATAGCCAGTTCATTGTCCATCTTCACTTTACTCACATCTATACTAAAGATACAATTAACAGAAGCTGAGAGGTAACAGAATACTGTTTTGTTTTGTTTTGTTTTTTTAGTGGAATATCCATAGTCTTCTCCATGATGATCTCTCACTTGGAACTGCTCTCCTTCTCAAGTGTGATGAATCTGCCCAGGGTCTGCAAATAGCAGACAATGTTTTGCCTTGCCCTCTGCCTCTCCCCTCACATCCTTTTGCTTGACCATCTCGGAGATAGCAAAGCAAACCCCGTTGTCTGCAGGCATTACGGCTGTCTCTTAACCCTAACTGTCCAGTATTTGGTGAGTCAACAGTTCCAAAGGTATCTTGCAGGGAGTAGCTTCTTGCGCAAAACTGGAAGCAATTTTCACATCTCTGTACAGGGACTGGCCAAGGTCATCTCTCTCAGTCAGTGCCTGCCTGAGGAAGAGGTGAATGAGAAGCAAGAAATAACCATATGATTTCAGTACATCTGTGAGCTAGGCTAATCAGCTGTGTATTACTTGGCACCGAATGTTAAACCAAATCCATTAGGTTGATCTTGGCCCGCTCTATGCTGTTTGCATGTTGAAACTTATGACTGCATTGAGCAGGACTGTGATGTCCAGTGGGAGCTATGAGGGAGTACCTTGCCTGGGGCCCAGCTCTGCACTGTGAGGTCCTGGTTCTCAGACAACTATTAATAAAAGGCAAATGCACCAGTTTCTGTCCAGGAGGGTGTCTGGCAGCCCCTTGTCAAGAGACATAATTGCTTTTGGTCATAAGAAAATGGTCATAAGCAAAGCTGGGTCCTTCTGAAAACTGTTGGTAGTCTCTGCACATGTGATCAACAGGAAACTTAGAGGATTGATAGGGATGAACTGTGCCTATGCAGACATGAGGGGGAAAAAAAGCTTGTTTGTTGATCTGTGATTTTGCTCAGTCTCCTTCCCATCAACTAAATAGAGACATTGATCAGAAAGAGGATCCAGACAGAGACAACACAAATATTAGGATCAAAGCTGAAATGAGAGTTCAAAACAAGCTCCACAACCTGGGCCTACACTTGCCCTCTGAGCCAGAGAGACTTTCTGCTGTCCCACTGTTGCAGAGAACTAGTATATGTGATCCAAAATGGTGTCAGGAGCCCAGCATGTGGGCACATACTAGTTTTACCAAGGGGCTAACAGAAGAATTGTTAATAGCTGCTGAGTAGGCTCTAATTCATGGCAACCTTATGTGTAACAGAATGAACCAGTCCTCTGCCATCTTCACAGTCATTGCTGTGTTTGAGCACATTGTTATAGCCACTGTATCAATCCGTTTCACTGACATCTCCCTCTTTTTCATTGATGTCATGGCTTGGGTCAGCACCCCTTAGTCTTCAAAGTGACACGTAGTCTTTGGAATTACTGCTTACAAATAATAATTGACCAGTTTATTTTATCTTTTTAACTTTTTAAAATACATTTTATTGAAATATAATTCATGTACAGTGAAATAATCCTAAAGTGACATGTTGACCAGATTATTCTAACAAGTGAATATCATTCAATGCATATAGCTATCATTTGTTGAACATTAATATAGTATCCAGTTTTTCAATACCAGAATTAGAAATAGTGCTACAGTGACATTCCTTATGCCCATCAGTTTTAATTATTTCTTAGGTCTTGAAAGGAAGATTGGGCAATCTACTTCCATAGAGGTACTGCCTCGGAAACCCAAGGAGGGGTAACTATGAGTCGAATTGACTCGATAGCAGTGAGTTTGGTTTTAGAGACTTTTAAGGTTGAGTACCAGGTCAAAATACAGAAATATTTTCATGGCGCTTGATGTATAGTGCCAAATTGCTTCCAGCAATTATGACTATAAATTTGCACAGCCCATCAATATTTTAGAAGTCATTTTCACCTCACCTTGTCAGCAAGGGATATTTTCGTTTTGAAATACTTTGTAACTTTTTTTTAGTATAAACAAGATTGAGTATTTTTTATGTATGTGGTTCATTGTTTGAAAAACATCTGTAGAACCCTTTCCATATTTAACTTACATAGTCTCACCGTTTTCCTTGAGAACATATGTGAAATATGTGTATGAACTGATTTTTCCAAATAAAGTTATTAACCTTTTTTTCCTAAAAAATATTTTCCCACTGTTTGCCCTTTTTATTAGATTATGGCTTTTCTCACACATAAAATATGTGTTGTAGTGAAATATATTTCATGATTTTTATTTACTGCTGCTAGAATATTAGCACTACTCTAGAAAGCTTATAGTCAATTTTATTGTCAGTTTTTATAGGGATTATATCTTTAAAAAGATTTTAGTTTAATTAATCTGATGAAATATACCAAATTGATCATATTTTTCCTTTAAAAACAGAAAAGTTAACTGATACCAAAACCATTTATTGAAAAATCTTTCTGTTTTCCATTTTCTCCTGATATCTCCTATACCAAAAAAACAAACCAAACTTACTGCCATCGACTCATGTTCCAGACTCATAGCGAGTCCGCCTTGGGTTTCCTAGGTGATATCTCTACAGAAGTAGATTGTCCAATCTTCTTTCCAAGGAGTGGCTGGTGGGTTTGAACCGCCAACCTCCTGGTTAACAGTCAAATGTCTTAGGCACTACGCCACCAGAGCTTCCAATATCTCCTATAGCATATTAAATTTCTACACACCCAAACACACATATAGATCACCTGCCTATTCAGTTTGTTGACTGTGGTGGCTTGTGCACTGCTGTGATGCTGGAAGCTATGCCATCGGTATTTCAAGTTTAAGCAGGGTAACTCATGCTGGAAAGGTTTCAGTGGAGATTCCACACTAAGGCAAACTGGGAAGAGCGGCTTGATGATCTATTTCCAAAAATTAGTTAGAGAAAACCCTATGGATCACAACAGAACATTGTATAACTTACTTGCTTTGGACATGTTACTAAAAGGGATCAATCAGAAGAGGAGGACATCATGTGAAATAGAGGGAGGGCCAAAAAGAATGAGGCTATGTGTTGTAAATCCTAACTTCTATAATATTAATGAGGCAGGATTAGAGGCAGTTATGTTAATGAGGCAGGATACAATCTACAGGATTAGGTTGTATCTTGAGTCAATCTCTTTTGAGATATAAAAAAAGATTAAATAAGTGAGCAGAGATCAGAGAGGCCTGACTACCACCAAGAAAGAAGTGCTGGAAGCAGAGTGTGACTTTTGGACCCAAGGTCCCTGCACTGCCCACAGAAAGATTAATGCCAAGAAACATGTAGATCTCCAAGCAACACAGGCCTACAGATGTTGAAAGGAGACAGGAACCTTGCTCTAGAGCCAACAGAGAGAGATAAAGCTTTCCTCTAGAACCAACATTCTGAATTCGAACTTCTAGCCTCTGAAACAGTAAGAAAATAAACTGTTTTTAAAAGCCAACCATTTGTGGTATTATAGCAGCACTAGATAGCTAAAAATTTGGCACCAGGAGTGGGGTGCTGTTCTAACAGATACTTAAAATGTGGAAGCAGTTTTGGAATTGGGTAATGGGTAGAGGCTGAAAAAGTTTTAAGGGGCCTAATAGTAAAGCCTAGATTGCCTTGATGGAATTATAACATCAAAGGCAATTCTAGTGAGCATTGAGAAGAAAGTGAAGAGAGCTGTAAGCAGCTGCAGAGATATGGCAGCAGCAGAACCAGGAGACCAGTCAGTGTGAAACAATGCAAGAGTCAGCCCACAGAGCAAGAAAGCTGAGTGTGTTCAGGCAGGAGGCTTCCTGGCAGAGTGGAGTGCCTCCAACACTTGTTGACAGAGCTAGGCTTGCTAACCACAAAGTGAGAGAGCTGTGTGCCTTTGGGCTGAGGCTTAGTGGCCAAGTAAGATGCCTCTAGGCACTTATCATTAGAACCAAAGAGCTTTGAAACTCTTGCCCAAGCAGGACAGAGGCCAGGCCATTCCAAGAAGCCAAGGGGCCAAGATGCCAAGGAATCAGGAAGTAGAAGCTGCAGAGAGGAATAACACAGGAAGTGGAGCTGCCTTGGTCTCAAAGGGTAAGGCCATGATCTCTGAAGTATCGAAAGATAGAACCATTGCCTGCAGGCCTCAATGGGTGGGGTCATAGTCTCTTAGGTTTCAAAGAATCAGATCTTCACCAACTCGGTTCCAGCATGTGGGGCTGCCGTCATAAGTGTCAAGGGGATGGGGCCAGATCTACTGCCCAAAACTGAAGGGGTGGGGCTGCCATGCCTAATGGGTAGAAGAATGGGACCTGCCAAGGCTCAAGGGGTGGGATCACCATTCAGGTGGATGAAGAGAATGGGTAGTCCAAAGTCAAGGGAGCAGAGTTGCCATTCTAGTGGGCCTGAAATGTGGCACTGAAGCCCAGGGCTGAGGGGCCTCCATGCAGAATCCAGAGAGCTTAGCCAACACCATCTGTGGCACAGGGCCATTGCCCAGATGATCCCAGAGAAATTGTTCTGCTGGATTTTGGACTTGCTTGCTGCCTGTTATTTCTCTTATTTGGAGTGGAAATGTCTAGCTTATGCCTGTTCCATTATACTTTGGAGACAGATAGCTCGTATTCTAGATTTCACAGATTCACAGATAAAGAGGAATTTTAGGAATTGGAGTTGATTGAAAACTTTAGGAGCTCTGGTGGCATAGTGCCTGCTTGAACAATTTCTCTTAGAAAGATCAGCACGAGGCTGGTCCCCATGAGGCGGAGGTCAAAGATGTCCCAAATGTCCAAACTACCATGCCACTCCATCATCTCAGACATTAACCCCTCCTCCTCCTCCCAGTAATTTCCCCAGTCTTAGGGTTCTGAATTTCGCTGTAACGCCTCACAGAACTCACAGACACCCAAGGGTTCGTCTCACGTAGCGGTGGTGGAGGCTGGCAGGCTGGCGAGTCCCAGGTCCGTGAGTAGGTCTGGCGGATCTCCCAACTCTCGGGGTTAGATGAACCTCGATCAGCAGATCAGACGGCGGCTGCTGTCCCAAATCCAGGGGTGAGATGACGATAAGCCAAGGATCAAAGCTGGAGCAAGCGGCAAGCGAATCTTCCCAGGAGATTCGTAGGTAAAACCCTCCGGGAAGCTAAGGGTGGTGATTTTTTTTATACCCTCCAGCAAGGCAGGACTCAAGATACATTCCACTTGTGTTGTCCCAACAGAATTAACCTAAATCCCATCACAGAGTCGATTGCCAGTCATTGTAGGGAATGACTACTACCAGCTGCCCAGCCAAGTTGATACCTGACCTTAACTACCACACCACCCCAAACAGGCATGGATAATGGGATTTACGAAACACCACAGAATGGAGGACAATGGCTAGAAGGGCCACATCAAGCAATTCACTGCAATCCTGTAGTACAACACTGTCAGTGATAGGATAATATCCATATGCCTACAAGGAAGACAACTTAATACAACTATAATTCAAATTCATGTGCTAAGGCTAAAGATGCAAATGGAAGATTTTTACTAACTACTGCAGTCTGAAATTGATCAAACATACAATCAAGATGCTGATAATTACTAATGATTAGAATATGAAATTTTGAAACAAAGAAGGCTCAATAGTTAGAAAATATGGCTTTCATGATAGAAATGACACCAGAAATTATGTGATAGAATTTTGCAAGACCTACTATGCTAGGAAGGACCTCTGGAAGCATAATGTCTAAGGCACTTGAATGCTAACCAGAAGGCTGGTGGTTCAAACCCACCAGCCACTCCTCGGAAGGAAGGTTTGGGCAATCTACTTCTGTAGTGATACCGCCTCAGAAACCCAAGGAGGGGTCACTATGAGTCGGGTCCAACTCGACAGCACATAACAACAACAACACTGTGCTAGGAATGACAAATTGAAGAGGAATGAGCATCATATTCATCACCAAAAAGAACATTTCAAGGTAAATCCTGTAGTACAACACTGTCAGTGATAGGATAATATCCGTGTGCCTACAAGGAAGACAACTTAATACGACTATAATTCAAATTCAAGCACTAAAGCCAAAGATACAAATGGAAGATTTTTACTAACTACTGCAGTCTGAAATTGATCAAACATACAATCAAGATGCTGATAATTACTAGTGATTAGAATATGAAATATTGAAACAAAGAAGAAGGATCAGTAGTTAGAAAATATGGCTTTCATGATAGAAATGACACTAGTAATGATGTGATAGAATTTTGCAAGACTGGTAACTTACTCATTGTAAATAAAATTTTCAACAACATAAACAGCAAACAACAACAACAACAACATACATATGGACCTTGCTAGATGGAATATACAGGCATCAAACTGACTACATCTGTGGAAAGAGATAATGGAGAAGCTCAGTATCAGTCAAAACAAGGACAGGGACTGACTACAGAACAGATCATCAACTGGTCATACGCAAGTTCAAGTTGAAGCTGAAGAAAATTAAACCAAATCCACAAGAGCCAAAGTAGAAGGTAAGTATATCCCACTTGAATTTAGAGACCATCTCAAGTATAGATTTGATGCACTGAACACTAATGACTAAAAACCAGACAAGTTATGGAATGATACCAAGAATATCATATGTGAAGAAAGTGAAAGGTCATTTAAAAGACAGGAAAAAAAGACCAAAATGGATGTCAGAAGATTCTGAAACTTGCTCTTGAACATAGAGTAGCTAAAGCAAATGGAAGAAATGAAGTAAAAGAGCTGAACAGAATATTTCAATGGGTGGCTTGAAAAGAAAAAGTAAAGTATCATAATGCAATGTGCAAAGACCTAGATTTGGAAAACCAAAAAGGAAGAACATGCTCAGTATTTCTCAAGCTGAAAGAACTGAGGAAAAAATTCAAGCCTTGAAGTGCAATATTAAAGGACTCTATGGGCAAAATACATAATGATGCAGGAAGCATTAAAGGAAGATAGAAGGAATACCATAGTCACTGTGCCAAAAAGAATTTGTCGACATTCCATTTCAGGAAGTAGCATATGATCAAGAACGATGGTATTGAAGAAGGAAGTTCGAGCTGTACTGAAGGCATTGGTGAAAAGCAAAGCTCCAACAATTGACAGAATACCTATTGAAGTGTTTCAACAAACAGAAGCAACACTGGAAGTGCTCACTCATCTATGCCAAGAAATTTGGAAGACAGCTACTTGGTTAACTGACTGGAAGAGATCCATATTGTGCCCAATCCAAAGAAAGATGATCCAAAAGAATGTGGAAATTTTCAAACAATATCATTAATATCACATGCAAGTAAAATTTTGCTAAAGATAATTCAAAAACGATTGCAGCAGTACATCAACAGGGAACTGCCGAAAATTCAAGCTGTATTCAGAAGAAGATGTAGAATGAGGGAAGTCATTGCTAATGTCAGATGGATCTTGCCTAAAAGCAGAGAATACCAGAAAGATGCTTACTTATGTGTTATTGATATTCAAGTAAATTCCACTGTGTAGGTTATAACAAATTTATGAATAACAGTATGAAGAATGGGAATTCCAGAACACTTAATTGTGCTCATGCAGAACCTGTACATAGACAAAGAGGTAGTTGTTTGAAAAGAACAAGGGGATATTGTATGGTTTAAAGTCAGGAAAGGTATGCATAAAGGTTGTGTCCTTTTACTGTACTTAATCAATTTGTATGCTGAGCAAGTAATCCAAGGTGAAGAAGAACATGGCATCAGGATTGGAGGAAGACCTGTGATATGCAGATGACGCAATGTTGTTTGTGAAAGGGAAGCACTTACTGATGATGATCAAAGACTTCAGTATGGATTACACCTCAATATAAAGAAAACAAAAATCCCCACAATTGGACCAATAGGCAATATCATGATAAACGGAAAAAATATTGAGATTGTCAAAGATTTCATTTTACTTGGATCCACAATCGATACCCATAGGTCAAGAAATCAAACAATGAGTTGCATTGGGAAACTCTGGTGGAAAAGTGTTAAAAAGCAAAGATGTGACTTCAAGGACTAAGTTGCACCTGACTCAAGCCATTATATGTTCAGTCTCCTCATATGCATGTGAAAGGTGGACAATAAATCAGGAAGACTAAAGAAGAATTGATGCCTTTGAATTATGGTCATGGGGAAGAATATTGAATACACCATGGACTGCCAGAAGAATAAACAAATCTGTCTAGGAGAGGCACAGTCAGTGTACTCCTCAGAAACAAGGATGGCAAGACATCATTTTACATACTTTGGGCTTGTTATCAGGAAGGACCAGTCCCAGGAGAAAGATATTATGCATATAAAGCAGAGTGTCAGTGAAAAAGAGCAAGACCCTCAACAAGATGGTTTGATACATTGGCTGCAACAGTGGGCTCAAACATAGTAATGATTGTGAGGATGATGTAGGACCAGGCAGTGTTTTGTTCTGTTGTGCACAGGGTCACTATGAGTTGGAACCAACTCAGTAGACCTAACAACAACATGATGTTAATGAAGCAGAATTAGAGGTGTTATGTCAATGAGGCAGGATTAGGCTGTATTTTTAATCAATCTCTTTTGAGATATAAAAGGGATTAAACAAGAGATCAGAGATCAGAGGGACCTACTACCACTAAGAAAGAAGAGCTGGGAGCACAGCTTGTCCTTTGGACGTGGGTCCCTGAGCTATGAACCTCCTAGACTCGGGAAGATGGGCCAAGACACATGTAGATCTTCTAGGAACACTGAGCTTACAGATGTTGAAAAGTGACAAGGACCTTCCTCCAGAGCTGACAGAGAAACACTTCTCATGAAGGGACATTCTGACATTCTGAATTTGGACATACTGAATTTGGCCTTCCAGCCTCCTGAAATGTGAGAATATAAATTTTTGTTTGTTAAAGCCATCCATTTGTCCTATTTCTGTTACAGCAGCATTAGATAACTGAGACAATCACCATGAGTCAAAATTGACTCCATAGTAGCTCTCTCTCTATCTGAATACACATAATAAGAATCTGGGTATCTACTTAATTCCAGTTTCTTCTTATGCCAATACCACAGTTTCAGGTGTTATTGTTATAGGATGTATGCTAATTTAAGGATGTGTTCCCCTTACTGGTGATTCTAATTCTCTCCTATATATTTTTTAATATCCTTACCAGTTTATTTTTCAAGATTAATTTCAGACCTGTTTTATCAATATCCAAAATAATCTCTGGATTTTTATTTGACTGCATCTGTTTCACAGTAATGATTTATTTAGTCCATAAACTAATTTGTGTTTTTTTTTTTTTTTACTATATTTATTTAATCTTTCCTCTGTTTGAAAAATGAGGAGGTATGCTAGGAGCAAAGACACAGGGAAGTGGGTGTGGCTTGGACCAAGAGGCTGTATTTGCCAGGGGAGAGGGTACTGGGAGGAAGTGGTCTCAGCAGAGTGCATCCAGGTGGAGGAACACCTCAACAGCAAGCAGAGCCACTTCATTTCCTCAAATCACCAGGTGCTAGTTTGTCTGCTAGCAGCAAAAATTCTGCCAGCAGAAAACCAGGCCACATGAGGGGAAAAGTGGTGTCAGGAAACCTGGGTTCCTTCACGTCACTTTACCTGTCGTAGCCTCATCCCCCAAAGTCCTTTCTAGTTCTAACATTCTTTTAGTCTACGTATAGTGGAAGGTGCAACCGGCCCACTCATACTGTGAGGACTTGAAGGCAAAGATAATTTCTAATTGAACTTGTTCTCAGTCGGTCATAGGACGTAATGCAGGGCCTCATACTTCCTAGCTGTTCCATAACTATGAGGAAGAGGGAAAAGAGGAAGAAATTCTGTACCCTTAATTTATAGAGCCACCACTGTCTGTCACTTTATAATACAACTTGCCTGATGCTGTTTTGTTGGAAGGTGTGTTGACTGTATTTTAAATACCAGCAGTCACCCATAGTGGACAGGTTTCAGTGGAGCTTCCAGACTGAAACAGACTAGGAAGAAACGCCTGACAATCTACTTCTGAACCTTAGCCAATGAAAACCTCATGGATCACAACAGATTATTATCTGATACATTACTAGAAGATGAACCCCTTAAATTGGAAGACATTCACGATGCAAATGAACTTGAGCATGCCTATGATGGTAAAGATGGCCCAGATCTGGGCACCATTTCATTTTGTTGTACATAGGATCACCTTCAGTTGGAGCTGACTCAATGGTAACTAACAATACCAACAACAATTTATAGAAGTATTTGCCTTGTGCAATGTGTTTTATCTCAGACTTCAATGTGTGTATGAAACTCCTGGAGGTGTTGTTAAAATGCAGATTCTGATTTAGTAGGTCTGGGATGGTACTGATGCTGTTGGTGTCCGGACTGTACTTTGAGTACTGAAGTTTTAGAGCACAGATCTAGGTGAGAATTACTGGCTGAGAAAAAGGAGGTTGGAGGGACTACAACCTGGTCACAATCATGCTTTATAAGGATGTATATGGACAAGGAACTTGGAAACACAAAAACATTTGATATTGTTATTGGGGTAGTAAGGTTATGGGAGGAGTCCCTGGGTGGTACAAATGGTTAAGAACTCAGCTACTAACTGAAAGGTTGAAGATTATAAACTACTCAGAAGCACCTAGGAAGAAAGGCCTGGTGATCTCCTTTTGAAAATTAGCCATTGAAAATCCTGTGGAATACAGTTCTACTCCGACACACTTGGGGTCACCTTGAGTCTGAATTGACTCCATGGCAACTGATTTTTTGTTTCTTTGCTTAATGGTTTTAAGGTTGTTGGTGACTTTCTGCTACATATTTGTTGCTATGAAGTCTTTGCAAAGAATAAAAACTTTAAAGAAACTTAGTAAAGGAAAAATAAGGCATCTCTTCATCCTTCTGCTAAGGTAGGCCACACTGAGGACCTCATAGGGCCAGATGTCTCTTCTCTGAGCAGTTCTGCACTCCTGAGGTAAGATTTCACTCTGATGGGGAGGTTTGCAAACTATTTCCAAATAGCTTGCTTGAGTGGCTCTCATTCAGAAGCATTTGAACCTATCACCACAATCCAGAGGCTGAAATGTGACAAACTGCCCCACTTCTGGTGCAAATGCAGCCTTTAGACAAGTAAGAAAACCCTTCACTCCCCAACCAAGGTTTACCTACAGTCAGACCAAATGACCAGTGACACCGTCCACACCCACTGTGAGTCTTCTAGAAAGTCTGTGCCTAAAAAGTTTGCCTTTCTTACTGGAAGAATTTTTATTAGGCCAAAGCGTTGACAAGTTTTTCATTCCCAGAATCTGCTAACACCCTCCCCCTAGACCCTTAGATTTTTTAGTACTTTTCCCCTCCTCATTTTTAGAGGAAGGAAAAACTGTCTTGAACAGGCAGAAAGTTTTATCCAAGGTCTTTGGCAGTGACTCTGTGTTCTGGAAAAGATTTATGTCTTCATTCCCTGGCACTGCCTAGTGTTAGCTCACTTAAAACAACTGAATAAATGAGTTCACTTTATCCTGTCAAAATGGAGCTGAGGGCACATGGTACCCAGCTGGGGCCCACAGGGACCTGAGGCAATGTTCCCGTCTCAGTCACTTGTGCTGAGCTCAGCCGTTTTTATGTCTGTCTGAGATCATTAAAACAAGGAGGGCAGGGAGCAGAGAGACCGTGGGATGAATGGTGTGATGGAAACACCACTTGGAGTGTAGAGGGCTCAGCCCAAAGCATGAGTCTAGGAGGTTCATTTAGGAGGCTGCCTCTCCATATGTCTCTAGGTCCGTGGGCAAGAAGAACAGTTGGTGTGAGTCTGAGCTCCTTGAAGGGCAGGAAAATACAACTGTAGCCTCTTTCATCTGAGCCAGAAAGGTTCGTCTATGCTAATGATCACAAGAATATTTTGAAATTTCACCCATGGTATCTTTCTTTCTTGTTAACTCATTTTTTGTTTTCTTTCTTTCCTGCTGTTCTTCTACCATTAAGATTGGGCCTATGGCAGGGTACTACTGCTCTAGAAAAAGAACATGAGTTCTATCTTGGATGGATTTCCAGGGCAGTCCCAAGTCTGCCCCTCTCACAAGGCTATGGTCTCAAGATGCACCTAAGGTAGCATGATCAGAAAAGTACCAGCTGCCCTGAAGACTACTCTGTGTGCCTGAGAAGAGGGAGGTAGATAAGCTGGAGGGCCTGGGACTCTGCCCTGCCCATCCTCCCACACACCAGGGCTGGTCCTCCTTCTACAATCCTCTAGGGCCTCAGCCTAGAATGTGAGAAGCCCAAGCACAGAGATTGTGCCTGGCTTCATTTGGAGGAAGAAGGAAGGAAATGAGTTGATGGGTTAAATGGTTAGTTGATCCTCAGAGATCCTGGGCAGTTTCATACTTAATAATACCATTTTATAAAAGAGGAAAACAAGAGGCTGTGATTTGCCATCATGCAGCAGAGCTGGGATTTCATGGCAGGTCTATATGAATTCTTGTTCGCTGCCCTTCCCCTGGATCAGCTCTGCCCAAGGTCAGTCATTCCCTTAACATCTTCACCATCTTTGCCACATCTTAATACCTAAAAACACTTATAAAAATAAAACTAAACTCAGACTTACTTAAAAATGTAACTGATTTCATGTGCTAGTTATTATTATTATTATTATTTTTATGATTTGGGTGAAGGTTTACAGAGCAAATTCACTTTTCATACAGCAGTTCACATATATTTTGCCTCATGATATTGACCACAGTTTACCACAAAGCAACAGCTACCCTCCCACTTCCTCCCCACAGTTACCTCTTCCCTGTGTCCATCCCTCCATGCACTCCTGCCTCCTGAGCTGTCTCCCTGTGCATAAACAGCCCTTCTTTCTCCCATGATTGTTCTCTCCAAGGAGTGCACCTACCTCAGGTAAATGTTCAACTCATATGCCTGTCTTTTGTTTGGCTGGAAACCACAGGTGTAGGTTTAATTCCAGATCTGAAGGGCAGCTAGGGGCCATAGTCTCAGTGGTTCCACCAAGCTCTATTGGACCAGCAAACTTGGTCCCCTCCTTTTTTTACTCTCCAAATGACTTTGAGTTTTGTTCCATATTGTTCTCCCTCTCTATCAAGGATCTCCTATATAGATCCCCTTCCAAGTGGATGATAATGGTAGCCAGGCACTATCTAGTTCTTCTGGTCTCATAGTCGTATAGGCTGCAGATCGCATGGTGTACCAGTCGCTAGGACTACTTGTTTCCATGAATTTTGGTTTTCTTCATTCTTCTTCTGAGGAGAGACTCATCCTTGCATCTAGATGGTAGCTTGCTAGCTTTTAAGATCCCAGTCGCTACTCACCAAAGTAGGAGGTGGAACAATGGTTTGTATAGTATATTATGCCAATTGAGCTTGATGTCCCCTGCGACTATGGTCCCAAGCCCACAGGTTCAACTACTCGGTCCCTCTTGGTAGCTGGCTGTGACCAAGCAATGACCATAACCTTGCTCCTTGTCAGCTCTACTATACACCTGGGAATTCTGATCATTCACACAAACTTGTAGGACCATTGTCTGCCAACCCTATAT
>NW_006921765.1:7114173-7119473 GCF_000298275.1 Orycteropus afer afer | reverse complement strand
AACAACAACAACAACAACATATATATAAGATAAAAAATTCATAAGGTGAAATTTGTTCATCCATGTATCACTTTGTATGACAACTCATACTAGGGCTGTTGTTGTTTTTGTGTGTCATTGAGTCCATTCTGACTCATAGCAACCGTACAGGACAGAGTAAAACTGCCCTGCAGGATTTTCTAGGCATGGAGGTGCTCTGGTAGCATAGTGCATAAGGCATTTCACTGCTGACCATAAGGCTGGAAGTTCAAACCCACCAGCCACTTCTCAGAAGGAAGACTGGGTAATCTACTTCCATAGAGATACTGCCTCGGAAACCCAAAGAGGGGTCGCTGTAAGTTGGGACCGACTCAACGACAATGAGTTTGGGTTTTTCTTTTTTTTTTGGTAGTCCTCATGGGAGCAGATCACCAGGTCTTCTTTTCTCTTGAGGAGCCACTAGTAGGTTCCAACCAGGGCTTCTAACTTGTTCATTCTTGTTCAGTCCAGTCTGAGAATTTGCATGTGTATAAGCATACAAAGGAGCTCTGGTAGCTTAGTGCCTAAGGCACTTAACTGCTAACCAGAAGGCTCGTGGTTCAAACCCACCAGCCACTCCTCAGAAGGAAGGTTGGGCAATCTCGTTCGTCAGTGATATTGCCTTGGAAACCCAAAGAGGAGTCGAAATGAGTCAGGTCCAACTCAATGGCACATAACAACAACAACAACAAAAGTGTGCAAAGAGCCAAGGTCTCCTCATTTTTTCTGTGACCCTTGGGTGGAATTCAACAGTGATGGGGAGGATATTTATGGCTCTATATGAAGAAGATTCCAGTAGCCAGAGTTGCCTAACAGAAGAAGTCTTACAGAATAGTAAAACAGTGAGCTCTTCATCTCCTAGAGCATCAATGTCCAACAGAACTTTCTGTAGTGATGGAGAAGTTCCACAATGCACTGTGTTGGGAAACAATGGGTCTCTTGCGTTTCTATGCATCTTGCCAGCAGATGTCATGGCTGCTTTTGTTCCAGACTCCTCAAGGATGTTTGTATAGTGTGTAGCCTTGGAAGGTAGAGATCATGTCTTCTTCCAGAGGAAAGGGCAGCATTCCTATTGTTCAGTATAAAAGATTCAGGTTCACAACCAACTGCATGTGATGGCTTCAGCTGGCCCTCTTCACTCTCTGCCTGGTGGAATTAGGACTCAGGGAACTGGAACAAAAAAAATACTGATACTCTGCTTACTGCTATCTCTGTGAGCAATAAAATCCTTTGTCTCCACTCTGGAGTCTCTTTTCCGCAGCCATCCATGAAACTGGCAGCTAATTTGTTAGTTTGCAACTAGGGTAAAAAATCTCAGAATCTTTACAGTTCTTGACACTTTGTCCTAGATGGTAGCCACTAGGCACATATGGCCACTGAATACTTGAAATGTGGCTAGAGTGACTAAGGAACTCAGTTTTTAACTTTACTTAATTTAATTTTAAATAGCCACATGTGGCTAGGGAATACCATATTGAACAGCATAGTTTGGAGTGATCGAGCATTAACTGGCAAGGCCGTTGGTCAGGGATATGTGGAGGGGTTCCTGCATTGAAAGGGAGTGGAGACTTAGATGATCTCTAAATCCTTTTCAATATTTGACACTTGATGACTCTGTAGCTCTAGGAGGAGTGGAATTGTTGAGGGGCTAGGAGTGCAGAAGTGTCCTTTCTTCTTAATTACCACCAAAAAGATTTCCTGGTAAAGCAGGAAAGAAAAGAAAAATCAGGCCTGGTTCAGAGATTGGGATGAGGAGGTGTTCCTGGCATAGCATGAGCATTTTGGAGGAATATTAGAAGCCAGAGGGAGAAGACCTAGCAAGAGAAGATGAATAGACCAAGGGCCCTTTAAGAATTTGCTTAGCTCTGCCCTCTCTTTTTCCCTATCTGCCCCTGGTCTGCTGAAGTCTCCTTTTGGCTCTTCCCAATTCCCCATACTCCTGTCTTTCTCACCTCCTGGCTCAAACAATATCTTCTTTGATTGCTGGCTAAGGCCCTGCTGACAGGTCAGGTCACATGTATCTAATCATGAGGAACTGGGGCCCAAAGGATGATAAACGGTGTCTCTCATTTCAATAACATTTGCACAGAATATTGGAAACAGCTTTGGGCTCCAGCTAGCCATGCCAGAGTCATTGGGGGCCTAGTGTTTGGGGGAAGAGAGTTGAGATGAGGGAACACCAGGGCAAGAGTCTATTTTCCTAAGGCATTTGACGGCTTGCTACCCAGAAGTCTAGTAGTTCAAACTCACCAGCCACTCCACGGAAGGAAGATTGGGCAATCTACTTCCGTAGAGATACTGCCTTGGAAACCGAAGGAGGGGTCGCTATGAGTCAGGATCGACTCGACAGCAATGAGTCGTCTAAAACTAACTAACCTAAAAGTTAGCAGTTTGAACCTACCCAGCAGCACGATGGAAGATATGCCTAGTGATCTACCTCCATAAAGATTACAGGCAAGAAAACCCTATGGAGCAGTTCTACTCAGAGACACATGGGGTCACCACGAATTGGGATCAGCTCAACAGCAACTAGTTTGGTTTTTGCCACCTCAAGGTTGACAAAGCTAGTAAACTTAGTTCAATGACACCTTTTGCCTGAAATCCTAGGATTTGATGATGGTGGGGAGCATTCTGGAGTTAGAAGACTTGGATAAGGCCAGGCAGGCCTGGATTACCCCAGAGGCAGGCTGCATATAGGCTAAGAGCTTGGATCCACAGGGCCAGAGGAAAAATGCAACAAGAAAAGCCCATAAAAAAGATATTTTAATTTCAGTATGCATGTAAGTTTTACATAACTTTGAAAAATAAGTGAGAAAATTGTTTTATGATGTAGGCTTATTTTTATTTTGAATTATGTATTAGAGAAGTAGCAGCAGATGTGGAACATACTCATCCAGAAAGAAGGGAAAGAAGTAAGGTTGTGGATGGTAGACAAAGAATAAGGTTTTGGAATCAGGCAGACTTAGGTTTTGAATCCATGCGCCACAGCTCTGTGACATTGGGCATACTCCTTATACTGTCTGAACCTCAGTTTCTTCATCCATGATGTAGGCATAACAATAATAGTAGCCACGTAATAATGTTATCATTGGTTTGAATGAGGCAGTGCATATAAAAGATGCATCAAAATGCTTGGCACCTAGTGAGTAAAGTTAGTTCAATAAAAGTTGTTACAATTTGTCTTAGTCTGCTAGTACTGCTATAACAGAAATACCACAAATGGGTGGCTTTAAGAACAGAAATTTATTTTCTCATAGTTATATGGCAAAAAGCCCATATCAGGGTTTCAGCTGTGTTGATTCCTTCCTTGTAGGTAGTCCTGAGAGTTCCTTGGTTCCTTGGCTTGTAGATGATCCTCACATGGCATCTGTCTTCCCCCACCCTTCTCCATTCAGGTTTCTGTGTCTAATCTGCTCTTTTTATAACTCAGAAGTGAATAGGTTTGGAACCCATTCTGCTTGGGCATGGTGTAATTAACATAACAAAGAAAACCATATTTCCAAAAAGGATGACATCCACAAGTATGGAGTTAGGATTCCAACCATATTTTGGAGAAAACAATTTAATTCATAGTAAACCTAAAGTGTGGGCATGCAAGGATGTTAGGATCTATCTGAATATCTAACATGAAAGAATTTGTCTCCACAGAAGACAAAATTAGAGGAAATGATAACAGGGCAGAAAATGACCAGACATAGGAAGAACTCCATGGACATGAGGGTGGACAGGGCAAGAAGGCAGCTGCTCAAGTTAGAGTACTTATACGTCCCTAGATCTGTCATAATCATAGGGACACCCCTTGAAAGAGTCAGACCACATGAGGTAAAAATCTTCTACTTACCATTTCCTGGCTGCAACTTGGGCGAAGTCCCTAACATCTCTGGGTCCCGTTTCCTCACGTGTAAAGTGAGATTAAAAGTATCACATGCCTCATAGGAGTATTGTGAGATATAAGTGGAATAATTCAAAATAAATGCTTAGTACAGTGCCTGGCACATAGTTGCTCTTATTACATTTATATTTTAAATTTAATAAATCATTTAAGTGAATAATGAAAACAAGTATATTTGGAAAATAGTAAATAAGACTAAGCAAAAACTGAGGGGGAACACTCATAATGTCATAATTACACATGACTACGTTAATTACATGGCCTGTAATTTATCCACCCAAACAATTCTCCTCACAAATATAAACATAAATAAATGACATTACATAATACACACTGTTTTTACCTTAATTTTTTACTTAAATATATATACTTAAATACTACTTTATGTAAAAAAATCATGTTTAATCGTCACTTTTAAAAGCGGCAGAATATTTCATAGTATGACTTCATCATAATAAGTATAACTCCTACAACTGAACCCTGAAGTTGTCCTCAAATCTTTACCATAATAAATTACATTGCTGTTAGGTGCCATTGAGTCATCTCCAACTCATAGCGATCAACAGAACGAAACAATGCCTGGTCCTGTGCCAGCCTCACGATTCCTACTATACCTGAGGCCATTTGTTGCAGCCACTGTGTCAATCCACCTTGTTGAGGGTCTTCCCCTTTTTCATTGCCACTCCACTTTACCAAGCATGATATCCTTCTCCGGAGAATGGTCCCTTCTGACCAAAGTAGATGAGACAAAGTCTGGCCATTCTTGCTTCCAAGGACCATTCCAGCTGCACTCCTTCTAGGACAGATTTGTTAGTTCTTTTGGCAGTCTTCACCAACACTGCAACTCAAAGGCATTAACTCTTCTTCATTCTTCCTTACTCATTGTCCAGCTCTCACATGCATATGAGACAATTGAAAATACCATGGCTTGGATTAGGTGCACCTTAGTCTTCAAAGAGACATCTTTGCTTTTCAGCACTTGATAGAGGTCTTTTGCAGCAGATTTGCCCAATGCAATATGTTGTTTGATGTCTCGACTGCTGCTTCTATTGGCATTGATTGTAGAACCAGTAATATGTAGTCTTTGACAACTTCAGTCTTTCCTTTTTTTTATTGTGATGCTGCTTATTGGTCCAGTTGTGAGGATTTTTGTTTCCTTTATATTGAGGTGTAATCTATACTGCAGGCTGTAGTCTTCAATCTTCATCAGTAAGTGCTTCAAGTCATTTTCACTTTCAGCAAGCAAAGCTGTGTTGTCTGCATTGTTGTTGTTGTTGTTATGTGCCGTCAAGTCAAACCTGACTCATAGCGACCCCTCCTTGGGTTTCCGAGGCAGTATCACTACGGAAGTAGGATTGCCCAACCTTCCTTCCGAGGAGTGGCTGGTGGG
>NW_006921765.1:7106142-7113213 GCF_000298275.1 Orycteropus afer afer | reverse complement strand
TATATTTAATAGCATCTCCTCTCATTTCCTATTTCCAGCATACTTCCATCTCCCTCTAAAACAATCCACATTATCAGCCTGTTTTATCTCATTCTACACCTTTCGCTGTTTTAACACAATCTGGTACACATATATGGACTGGATTGTCATTTATTTTATGACTACCATGTACATTTCTCTACAAGTGCTTTTCTTACCTGGCAAAATATCATGAAAATCTAACTTTTTCTTTATAATTGTTGCATAGCATTCCAGTGTATGAATTCATGTATATCACTCAACCATTATTAGTATGTTTACCACTTCAAAAACTGAAAAAAAAAAAAATCTTGTATGCACATCCTTTAATATTGAGGTTTGTTCATTTGTTTTCTGTAGTACTGATTCCCAGAGATGGCACAGCTGGGCCAAAGAGATGAGTATTTTTTGTTCTAATGTGTGTTACCAGGTTACCTTTCCAGTGGTCTATGGTAATTCACATATACATAATTCACTGTGACTAAGAATGTTATTTCACCCACATCTTCTCTAGCCCTAGGTGTAATCATTCTTGTTAGCTTTATATAAATGAAAAAGTGATATCCCATTTTTTAAAATTTGCACTTCCATGAGTAAGGTTGAGCATCTTTCCATAAATTTATTGGCCATTTGGATTTTCTCTTCTGTAAATTGCCTATTCATATGTGGAAAAAAAAAAAAAAAAAAGGCATGACATCAGAGGTCCTCTAATTTCACAAAGGAGGAGGGAACCCAAGATCAATAGCAGTCCAAGGCTGATCCCTATGAGGTAGCAGGCAGACATCCCTCCATTCTTCAACTTTTTAATTTTAGTTTTCTTTTTTAGCAATTCTGATTCCAGCCATCCTTCCCACTGCACCCTCTACTTCTCTGATGGATTTGGTAATGTGTTACAGTGGCCATACAGAACTCACACACCATACTCACAATTATGGAATTTATTAGGAAAGTAACAGGTAAAACTTGGACTCAGGATCAACAGGCTACTACTCAGGATCAGGATCAGAAAGCATATAAGCAAAGTCTGGAAGCCTCCCAAAGAGAGCATATCCCTCCCTCCTTCAGTGCAGAACAGCTCTCTCAGCTCCTTTTGCTTGCAAGCAAACAGGCCCTTGGCCCTGTCATGCTCATTCCTTGAGAATAGATCTGATCTCTGTTCTTTAGCTTCACCAAGTGCCCAGAGGCACCACACTCCACCATGTCTTGCTCCATGGGCAAGGAAGCCCACTGTAGCCACCTCGCTTTGTGGGCCAGGAATTCCACCATGTTATCCCACCATGTTTCACTGCTACATACAGTGTTACTGCTCTCTCCTTCCTGGGTCTAGGAGGTTCTTAGAACAGGTACCCTGGGTCCAAAGGATCCTCTCTGGTCCTGGCTCTTCTTCTTGATGGTACTGAGGTCCCACTCCTCAGATTCTGGGGATGGCAAAAAATGATCAGTCCCCAAAAAGGGTTCAATGTACTTTATTTGCATGTTCCCACCCCTACAAGCATTCCATGCACACCTAGTAAAACTGTCCAATCCCCTTGCTGGGCCATAAGCACCTTATTTTCATACTCTCCCCCAATCATTTAGTGTGAGTTATAAGAATCATGGCTAGAAGAGCCATATAATAGTAATTCACTGCACCATGGTATGTTTTACTTAGTTTTACTGGACTGTTTCTCTTTCTAATTGATGTGTAAGACTTCTTTGTATATTACAGATGTTACGTCTTTATCAGTTGTATGGATTGAAATATTTTCTGTAGTCTGTGATTTGTCTTTTTACTTTGTACATGATATCTTTTATCCTTCTAGGATTTAAACATATTATCTGTCTTTTCCTATACAGCTAAAGCAAATGTAAGAAGCAACAGGATAAAAGAGCTGAACAGAAGATTTCAAAGAGCAGCTAGAGAAGACAAAGTGAATTATTATAATGAAATGTGCAAAGAGTTGGAGATAGAAAATGAAAAGGGAAGAACACGCTTGGCATTTCTCAAGCTGAAAGAACTGAGGAAAAAATTTAAGCCTCAAATTGCAATATTGAAAGATTCCATGGGCAATATGTTGAGTGATATAGGAAACAACAAAAGAAGATGGATGGAATACACAGAGTCACTATACCAAAAATAATTGTTAGAAGATTATCCATTTCAGGAGGTGGCATATGATCAAGAACCAGTGGTATTGAAGGAAGAAGTCTAAGCTGCACCAAAGGAAGTGGTAATAAACAAGGCTCCAGGAATTGACAGAATACTCACTGAGATGTTTCAACAAATGGATTTCATATTATAGGCACTCACTTGGCTATGCTGAGTGATTTGGAAGACAGCTACTTGGCCAACTGACTGAAAGAGATCCATATTTGTACCCATTCCAAAGAAAGGTGATCCAACAGACTGTGGAAATTATCAAACAATATCGTTAATATCACATGCAAGTAAAATCTTACTGAAGATAATTCAAAATGGTTGCAGCAGTATATCGACAGAGAACTTCCAGAAATGCAAGCTGGATTCAGAAGGGTATGTAGAGCAAGGGATATCATAGCCAATCTTGACTCAAAGCAAAAAATACCAGAAACATGTTTACTTGTGTTTTATTGACTATGCAAAAGCATTAGATTTTGTGGATCATAACAAATTATGGATAACATTGAGAAGAAGGGGGATTCCAGAAAACTTTAATGTACTCGTGAGGAACCTGTACATAGACCAAGAGGCTGTCATTCAAACAGAACAAGGGGACACTGCGTGGTTTAAAATCAGGAAGGGAGTGAGTCAGGGTTGTGTCCTTTCACCATACTTATTCAATCTTTATGCTGAGCCAATGATCCAAGAAGCTAGACTATATGTAGAAGAACGTTGTATCAGGATTGAAGGAAGGTTCATTAACAACCTGAGATACACAGAAAACACAACTTTGCTTGCTGAAAGTGAGGATGACTTGGAGCACTCACTAATGAAGATTAAAGACTATACAGTCTGCAGTATGGATTATACCTCAATATAAAGAAAACAAAAGTCCTCACTACTGGACCAATAAGCAGCATCACTATAGATAAAGAAAAGATTGAAGTTGTCAGAGACTTCATATTGCATGGTATTATAGTCAACGCCAATGGAAGCAGCAGTCAAGACATCAGATGATATATTGCATTGGGCAAATCTGTTGCAAAAGACCTCTTTGAAGTGCTGAAGAGCAAAGATGTCTCCTTGAAGATTAAGATGCATCTAACCCAAGCCATGTGTTCTGGTACCTAGTACCACTCTGACAAAAATATACCACAAATGGGATGGCTTAAACAAACAGGAGTTTATTCTTAAAATTTGGAGGCTTCAAGTCCAAGTTCAAAGTGCCAGGCTCTAGGGGCTGGGTGAAAGCCCCTCATTTGGGGTCCACCTCTGCCTCCTGATCCCGGCCCACTGGAGCTAGAGTCATTTCTTCACTCAGACAGCTGAGGCTGAGAAGCCCCAAGGTTGACAAGTAAAGAGGCACAGTCCTGATGTTACAAACCACATGGCAGGCCATTAACTTAAGTCCATTGTAAGTCCCAAGGCAGCAGAGCATAATAGCCTGCTGAGCAACAACATGGCTACATGCAGGGTCCAAGCATACCATAGGCTAGAGACCATTCTCAAAGCTTCTCCTTATATACAGGAAGCAGACCACATCCCAAAAGCAGCTACTCAGCTGCTTGTGGTAGATCCCACCATGGAGTTGATTGCCAGTCTCCTCATGGGGAATAACTACCACCAGCTTCCCAGCCACTCAACCAGGCCCAGCCAAGCTGACACACAAACATAACTACCACACCGTGGTATTTTCAATCAATTCATATGCATGTGAGTGCTGGACAATGAATAAGGAGGACGGAAGAAGAGTTGATGCTTTTGAGTTGTGGTGTTGGTGAAGAATGCTGAAACTACCATGGATTGTTAAAAGAACTAACAAATCTGTCCTGGAAGAAGTACATCTGGAATTCTCCTTGGAAGTGAGAATGGCCAGACTTTGTCTCACCTACTTTGGTCATGGTGTCAGAAGAGACCGTTCTCTGGAGAAGGATGCCATGCTTGGTAAAGTGGAGGGTGAACAAAAGAGGGGAAGGCTCTCAACAAGATGGATTGACATGGTGGCTGCAACAATGGGTTCAGGTATAGCAGGGATCATGAGGCTGACACAGGACCGGGCAGTGTTTTGTTCTGTTATACATCAGGTAGCTATGAGTTGGAGATAACTTGATGGCACACAACAACAACAATTCTTATACAGCTTCTGGATTTTCTGTTTTGTTTAGAAAAGTCTTTTCTTCAAGCCTCTTGTTGTTAGATGCCATCGAGTTGATTTCAGTTCATTGCACTGCCACGTGACAGAGTAGAACTACCTGTATAGGGCAGTAATCTTTATAGGAAGGGCCCTAGTGGTGCAATATTTAAGAGCTCAGCTGCTAACCAAAGCATAGGCTTGAACTCACCTAGTGGCTCTGAGGAAGAAAAGACCTGGTGATCTGTTCCTATAAATATTATAGCCTAGGAAACTATGGGGGCAGTTCTACTCTGCTCTATGGCCTCACTAAGTTGGAATTGACTTGACAATACACAACAGCAAAATCCTTATGGAAGCAAATTATCAGGTCTTTCTCCACAGTGTGGCTGGGTTGGTTCCAACCACCAACCTTTCAATTAGCTGTGCCACCAGATCTCATTCAAACATTGAAACAGTAAAGCAGTAATGACAAACTGTCATTATTATTTTTTATTTGGGTTTCATGACCATTTTGGTTTATGGAGTTGTAAATGTATATTAATAGCAAATTCTTTTTTAAAAAATTTTTATTGTGATTTGGGTGAAAGTTTACAGAGCAAATTCACTTTCCATACAGCAGCTCACATACACTTTGTCTCATGACATTGATTACAATAACCTACAATGCAACAGCTCCCCTCTCACTTCCTCCCCATAGTTACCTCTTCTCTGTATCCTTCCCTCCCATGCACTCCTGTCCCCCAAGGTGTCTCTCTGTACATACACAGTCCTTCTATTCTCCCATGATTGATCTCTCCAAAGAGTATCTACCTAATGTAAGTGTTCAGCTCATATGCGTGTCTTTTATTTGGCTGGAAGCCACAGCAGTGGGTTCAATTCCAGACCTGAAGGGCAGGTAGGGACCATAGTCTCAGTGGTTGCATCAGGCTCTATCAGAGCAGCAAATCTGACCCCCCCTTTTTTTAATGATTTTTAATTTTGTTCCACATTTTTCTCCCACTCTTTCCAGGATCTCCTACATAGATCCCCCTCTGATTGGTTGACATTGGTAGCCAGACACCACCTAGTTCTCCTGGTCTCATAGTCCTATAGGCTCAGGATTGCATGGTGTACCAGTTGCTTGGATTGTTTCCATGCATCTTTGGTTTTCTTCATTCTTCTTTGCTCTGGACAAAGAAAGACCCATCATTGCATCTGGATGGCTGCTTGCAAGCTTTTAAGATCCCAGTTGTTACTCACCAAAGTAGGATATGGAACAATGTTTTTGTGTAGTATGTTTTTGTGTAGTATAGTGCCAATTGAGCTTCATGTCCCCATGACCATGGTCCCAAGCCCACAGGTCCAACTATTCGCTTCCTCTGAGTAGCCAGTAACAAACAAATTCTTGTGTTTGTATAAAAACTGCATGAGAAACATGGGAACATAGAGGCTGAGTTGGGAGAAAGAAGCAGTTTTAAATATGGGTGAAGGTTGTTGTGTTGTTGTTGTTAGGTGCCATCGAGTCATCTCCGACTCATAGTGACCCTATGCACAGCAGAATGAAACACTGCCCAGTCCTAAGCCAGCTCCATGATTCTTGTTACACTAGAGCCCACTGCTGCCGCCACCATGCAATCCACCTCGTTGAGGGCCTTCTCCTCTTTCATCAACCCTCCACCTTACCAAACATGACATCTTTCTCCAGGGAATGGTCCCTTCTGACAACGTGACCAAAGTATGTGAGATGAAGTCTGGCAATTCTCGCCTCCAAGGAGCATTCTGGCTGCACTTCCTCTAGGACAGACCTGTTGGTTCTTTTAGCAGTCCATGGTACTTTCAGCATTCTTTGCCAACACCACAACTCAAAAGCATCAACTCTCCTTTGGTCCTCTTTATTCATTGTCCAGCTCTCACATGTATATGAGGCAACTGAAAACACCATGGTTTGTGTCATGCGCCTTAGTCCCCAAGGAGATATCTTTGTTCTTCAGCACTTGAAAGAGGTCCTTTGCAGCAGATTTGCCCAGTGCTATATGTCATCTGATGTCCTGACTACTACTTCCATTGGCATCGATTGAAGAACCAAGCAATGTGAAGTCTTTGACCATTTAAATCTTTTCTCCATTTATTATAAAGCTGCTTATAGGTCCAATTGTGAGGATTTTTGTTGTCTTTATATTGAGATGTAATCCATACTGCAGACTGTATTCTTCAATCTTCATCAGTAAGTACTTCAAGTCATCCTCACTTTCATCAAGCAAAGTTCTGTCATCAGCATATCGCAGGTTGTTAATGATTCTTCCTCCAATCCTGATGCCACATTCTTCTTCACATAGTCCAGCTTCTCAGATTATTTGCTCAGCATACAGATTGAATAAGTACAGTGAAAGGATACAACTCTGACGCACTCCCTTCTTCATTTTAAATCATGCAGTGTTCCCTTTTTCTGTTTGAATGACAGCCTCCTGGTCTATGTACAGGTTCTTCAAGAATACAATTAAGTGTTCTACAATTCCCATTCTTCTCAATGTTATCCACAATTTGTTATGATCCACACAATCAAATGTTTTTGCATAGTCAATAAAATACAAGCAAATGTCTTTCTGGTATTCTGTACTTTGAGCCAAGATCCATCTGACATCAGCAATGATATCCCTCATTCCAAGTCCTCTTCTGAATCCAACCTGCACCTCTGGAAGTTCTCTGTCAATATACTGCTGCAAACGTTTTTGAATTATCTTCAGTAAGATTTTATTTGCCATATTAATGATATTGTTTGATAATTTCCACATTCTGTGGGATCACCTTTCTTTGGAATGGG
>NW_006921765.1:7099196-7105615 GCF_000298275.1 Orycteropus afer afer | reverse complement strand
TTAGCTACTCCTTGCTCAAGGGCAAGTTTCAGAGTCTCTTCTGACATCCATTTTGGTCTTTTCTTTCTTTCTTGTATTTTTAATGACCTCTTTCTTTCTGCGTGGATGATGCTCTTGATGTCATCCCACAATTTTTCTGGTTTTTGGTCATTTGTGTTCAATGCTTCAAATCTGTTCTTTAGATGGTCTCTAAATTCAAAAGGGACATATTCAAGATCATATTCTGGCTCTCATGGACTTGTTTTAATTGTCTTCAACTTCAACTTGAACTTGCATATGAGCAGTTGATGGTCTGTTCCACAATCAGCTTCTGGCCTGGTTTTGGCTGAAGATATTGAGCTTTTCCATCACCTCTTGCCACAGATGTAGTCAATCTGATTCTTGTGTACTCTGTCTGGCAAAGTGCACATGTACAGCTGCCGTTTGTGTTGTTGGAAAAAGGTATTTGCAATGAATAAGCCATTAGTCTTGCAAAATTCTATCATGCAATCTCCAGCGTTATTTCTGTCACCAAGGTCAAATTTTCCAACTGCTGGTGATTCTTCTTTGTTTCCAACTTTTGCATTCCAATCACCAGTGATAAGTAGCACATCTTGATTGCATGTTTGGTCAATTTCAGACTACAGAAGTTGATAAAAATCTTCAATTTCCTCACCTTTTGCTTTGGTGATTGGTGCATAATTTTCAATAATAGTCACATTAACTGGTCTTCCTTTTAGGCGTATGGATATTATCCCATCACTGACAGCATTGTACTTCAGGACAGACCATGAAACATATTTTGTGATGATGAATGCCACGCCATTCCTCCTCAATTTGTTATTCCCAGCATACTAGATCATATGGTTGTCTGATTCAAAATGGCCAAAACCAGTCCATTTCAGCTCACTAATGCCTAGGATATCAATCCTTATATGTTCTATTTAATTTTTGACAACTTTCAATTTTCCTAGATTCATACTTTGTACATTCCATGTTCTGATTATTAATGGATGTTTGCAGCTGTTTCTCCTTAATTTGAGTCCTGCCACATCAGCACATGGAGGTCCTGAAAGACTTACTTTATCCATATCATTAAGATTGGTTCTACTCTAATGAGGCAGCTCTTTCCCAGTTCTATTTTGAGTGCCATCCAACCCAAGGGGCTAGTCTTCCTGCACTGTGTTGGACAATGTTTCCAAGCTACTCATAAAGTTGCCCAGTAATATATCAGACAGTGTTTCTCTGCTATTCATAAGATTTTCCCTGGCCAATTTTTGATAAGTGGGTGGACTCTTCCTTCTTCCTAGCCTGTTTTAGTCTGTAAGCTATGTTGAAACCTGTGCACCATGTGCAACTCTGCTGGCATCTGAAACACCAGTGGCACAGCCTCAAGCCTCACAGCAAGGTACAACTTCACAGAATGACAAATTGACAGGCAAGTTTGTTTCCCTTAGCTGTTGGAAACCTCTGCATCCTCCTCTTACCTAATTCCTACCTGAAACCTGCCACTCTGTGGTCTCTGAGGCCACTCCTGGTCCCTTCCTTTCCTGAGTGAATGTTAGCAGTATTTTATAGACTGAAAGATTATCTTGATTACCTCAAAGACAGATTGTAAAAACATTATCCTAATTTTTCCTCATGAAACAGTTTTGTTACATTTACATTTTTCATCTAGTTGAAATTTATTTTTAATAACATGAGGTAGAGAGATAGCCTTTGTTCTCTTTCAGACAGATAGCAAATTATGCCAACACAGTTTGTTAAATAACCTGTATTTCCCCCCACTCCTTCCTGATAACATGTCTAATGCTTCTATAGAATGCTTTTAAGGAGCATTCTGGCTGTACTTCTTCCAAGACAGATTTGTTCATTGTTCTGACAGTTCATGTATATTCAATATTCTTCATCAAAACCATAATTCAAATGCATCAGTTCTTCTTTGGTCTTCTATATCTTTCATTGCCCACCTTTTGCATTCATATAGTTGAAAATACCATGGCTTGGGTCAGGTGCACTTTAGTCCTCAAAGTGACATTATTGCTTTTTAACACTTAAAGGAGTCTTTGCAGCAGATTTGCCCAATACAATACATCATTTGATTTATTGCCTGCTTCTTCCATGAGTGCTGACTGTGGATCCAGGTAAAATAAAATCCTTATCAAATTCAATATTTTCTCTGTTTATTATGATGTTGCTTACTGGTCCAGTTGTGAGTATTCATATTTTATGTTGAGGTGTAATCCATACCCAAGGTTGTATGTAGTCTTTGATTTTATCAAGTGCTTCAAGTCCTCTTAGCTTTCAGGAAGTAAGGTTATGTCATCTGCATATCACAGGTTGTTAATGAGACTTCCTCCAATCCTGATGCTACATTCTTCACTGTAGTGCAGCTTCTTGAATTATTTTCTTGGCATACACAGTGAATAAGTATAGTGAAAGATACAACCCTGACACATACCTTTCTGCTTGAATGATTACCCCTTGGTCTGTATACACAGGTTCCTCATGAGCATGATTAAGTATTCTGGAATTCCCATTCTTTGCAATGTTATCCATAATTTGTTATGATCCACACAATTTGCATGGTCAAAAAAACCACAGTTAAACATCTGTTATTTTCTGCTTTCAGCCAAGATTCATTTGACATCAGCAATGACATCTTTTTTTCCATGTCCTCTTCTAAATCTGGCTGGAATTTCTAGCAGTTCTCTGTCAATGTATTGCTACAACTGTTTTTGAATTATCTTTAGCAAAATTTTACTTGTGTGATGTTAATGATATTGTTTAATAATTTCTGCATTCTGTTGGATCACCTTTGTTTGGAACAGGCACAAATATGGATCTCTTCCAGTTTGTTGGCCAGGTATTTGTCTTCCAAATTTCTTGGCATAGACAATTGAGTATTTTCAGCATTGTATCCATCATTGAAACATCACAATTGGTATCCCATCGACTCCTGGAGTCTTGTTTCTCACCATGCCTTCAGCTTGGACTTCTTCCTTCAGTACCATCCATTCTTGATCATGTGCTATCTCCTGAAATGGCTGAATGTTGACCAATTTATTTTGGTACAGTGACTCTATGTATTCCTTCCATCTTCTTTATTTTTTTACTTTTATTGTGGTGAAAACATATGCAACAATGCATTCACCAACATAACAACTTCCACATTTACAGCTCAGAGACATTGATGACATTTATCATATTGTGCCTCCATTATTGCTATCCTTTCCCACTACCATCAGCATAAACTCAATGCTTGGCTAAAAGAGCTTTTCCCTTTCCCCTTACTCCTACCCCTGGTAACCACTAATAATCTTTGGTATATCGCAGCTCTGGTGGCATAGTGCCTAAGGCACTTGACCACTAATCAGAAGGTTGGAGGTTCAAATCCACCAGCCACTCCTCGGAAGGAAGGTTGGGCAATCTACTTCCATAGAGATACCGCCTCGGAAACTCAAGGAGGGGTCGCTATGAGTTGGAGACAACTCTGTGGCAAATAACAACAACAACAACATATATATATATTTTTTCAACGTATCTAGAAATGTGACCCCCCCTCTTCTCCCATCCATGGTAACCAACAAAGAAAGTTCCCTTTCATGTGTGAACCTTTCCTTGACTTTTTACAATAGTAGACTAATATAATAATTGTCCTTCTGTGATTGACTTATTTCACTCAGCATAATGTCCTCCAAGCTCATCCATGTTATGCGGTGTTTTGCAGATTCTACATTATTCTTTAGTGTTGCATAATATTCCACTGTGTGTATGTACCACAGTTTGATTATCCGTTCCTCTACTGATGGGCACTTAGCTTGTTTCCATCTCTTTGCTATTGTGAATAGTGCTGTGATGAACATGGATGTGTGTATATCTATTCATGTCCTGCCTCTCACTTCTTTAAGATAGATACCCAATAATGATATTGTTGGATCAAATTCCTTCCATCTTCTTTTGAAGTTCTCTGCATCATTCAACGTTTTGCCTATAACCAAGGAAAAGAAAAACAAAATCCAAACTCACTGATATCAAGTCAGATTCAACTCATAGCAACCCCTCCTTCAGTTTCCGAGGCAGTATCACTACAGAAATAGATTGCCCAATCTTCCTTCTAAGGAGTGGCTGGTGGCTTTGAACCACCAACCTTCTGGTTAGTGGTCAAGTGCCTTAGACACTATGTCACCAGAGCTCCTATAGAATCCTTTAATATTGCAGCCTGAAGTTTGACCTTGAATATTTTCTTCAGTTCTTTCCACTTGAGAAATACTGAGTGTCTTCCTCCCCTTTGTTTTTCTAACTCTAGGGCTTTGTGCATTTCATTATGATACTTTACTTTGTCTTCTTGAGCCTCCCTTTGAAATACTCTGATCAGTTCTTTTATGTTATCATTTCTTCCCTTTGTTTTAGCTACTCTCCATTCAAGTTCAAGTTTCAGAGTTTTTTCTGACATCCATTTTGGCCTTTTCTTTCTTTCCTGTCTTTTAGTTCACCTTTTGCTGTGTATGTATGATGCCTTTAATGTCATTCCACAACTTGTCAGGTCTTTGGTCATTAATGTTCACTCTGTCAATTCTACGCTTGAGATGATCTCTAAATTCAGGTGTGATATTCTCAAGGTCATACTTGGTCACTCGTGGACTTGTTTTAATTGTCTTAGATTCAACTTGAACTTATGTATGAGCAATTGAAGATCTGTTCCACAGTCAGCTCCTGGTTTAATTTTGACTGATGACATTGAGCTTCTCCATCATCTTTTTCCACAGATGTAGTTGATTTGAATTCTGTGTATTCCATCTGGCGAGGTCTATGTATGCAGTCATTTATGTTGTTGAAAAAAGGTATTTCAAATGAGTAGGTTATTGGTTTTGCAATATTCTATCATTTGATCTCCAACCTCATTTCTATTATGGACATAATTTACAGCTAGTTGTTTTTCTAGTGCACCTCTAACAGAAGATACCACGAACAGGATAGCTTTAACAAACAGAGATTTATTCTCTTATGGTTTAGGAGGCTTCTTTAGAAGTTCAAGTTCAAAGTGCCAAGCTCTAGGGGCTGGGTAAAAGCCTCTCAACCTTGGGCTTCTGCTCCTGGCCCACTGAAACTAGAGGTGTCTCTTCACTCAGGCAGCTGCTGGCTGCTGAGGCTATCAAGCCCCAGGTTGACAAATAAAATGACACAATTCCAATGCTACCAAACAACATGACTAGCCACTCACTCAAGTCCAGAGACAGTCCCAAGATCAGTATGGCAGGCTGCTAATTGAAGACTTGGCTACATGCAGGGTCCAAGTGTGCCAAAAAGCTGCATATCATTCTTATATACTGGAAGCAGACTACATTCCTAAAGCAGCTATGCAGCTGCTAGCAGCAGATTCTACCCTGAAGTTAATTGCTAGTCTCATTGTGGTAGTTAAGTTTGTGTGTCAACTTGGCTAGGCCTGGTTGAATGGCTGGGCAGTTGGATGAAGTATTCCCAATGATGAGACTGCTAATCAACTCCATGGTGGAATCTACTGTGAGCAGCTGAGTAGCTGCCTTAGGGATATGGTCTGCTTCCTGTACATAAGGAGAACCCTTGGGGAACAGTCTCTAGCTTATGGCATGCTTGAACTCTGTGTGTAGCTGTGTCGTTGTTCAGCAGCTTGACATGCTCTGCCAACCATGGGACTTTCAATGGATTTGAATTAATGGCCTGCTGTGTGTTTTGGTAACACCGGGACTGTGTCTTTTTACTTGTCAACCTTGGGCTTGTCAATTTCAGCAGCCATTAGCTGTCTGAGTGAAGAAAAGCCTCTAGCTTCAGTGGGCAGGGAGCAGGAGGCAGAGCTGAAGCCTAAGGTTGAGGGGCTTTCACCCAGCCCCTAGAGACTGGCACTTTGAACTCAGACTTAAAACCTCCAAATTGTTAGAGAATAAACTCCAATTTGATAAAGTCATCCCATTTGTGGTATATTGCTGTCAAAGCAGCACTGGGTAACCAGAACACTCATTATGGGGATTAACTAAACCAGCTGCCCAGAAACTCAAAACCATGCCCAGCCAGGTGACAAAAAAACCTTAACTACCACATTAGTGATTCTACTTCATTGTTTCCAACTATTGCATTCCCATCACCAGTAATTATCTATGCATCTTAATTACATGTTTGATCCATTTCAGACTACACCAATTAGTAAAAATCTTCAATGTCTACATCTTTGGTATTATTGTTGTTGTTGTTAAGTGCCGTCGAGTCGTTTCCTACTCATAGCAACCCCATGCACAGCAGAACGAAACACTGCCCGATCCCGTGCCAGCCCCACAATCCCCACTATGCTTGAGCCCATCATCGCAGCCACCGTATCAATCCATCTCCTTGAAGGCCTCCCCCTCTTTCGTCGACCCTCCACCCTACCAAGCATGACATCCTTCTCCAGGGAATGGTCCCTTCTG
>NW_006921765.1:7084809-7094906 GCF_000298275.1 Orycteropus afer afer | reverse complement strand
TGGAAAGTGAATTTGCTCTATAAACTTTCACCCAAATCACAATAAAAAATTAAAACAAAACAAACAAACAAAAAAACTTGCAAGCAGCCATCTAAATGCAACAATGGGTCTATCCTCGTCCAGAGCAAAGAAGAATGAAGTAAACCAAAGACGCATGGAAATAATTACTCCAAGGGACTAGTGGACCATGCAAACCTCATGCTATATGCCCATGAGACCAGAAGAACTAGATGGTGCCCAGCTACCACTGTTAACCACTTGGAAAGGGATCCGTGCAAGAACAAATATGGAACAAAACTCAAAATCATAAAAAGATGAGTTTTACTGGTCTGATAGAGCCTGGTGAGACCCCTAAGACTGTGGCCCCTAGTTATCTTTCAGTTCTGGAATTAAACTCACTGCTGTGGCTTCCAGCCAAACAATAGACAGGCATATAGGGTGAAGATTTACATCAGTAGGTATACTCCTTAAAACTATCAATCATGGGAGAACAGAAGGACAGTATTTGCACAGGGAGAAAGCTCAGGGGGCAGGAGTACCTAGGAAAGGACACAGGGAAGAGGTACCTACAGGGAGGAAGTGGGAAGAGAGCAGTTACAATGTGGGGAATCTCAGTGAATATTGGGAAACAAAATGTGTGTGTGTGTGTGTGTGTGTGTGTGTGAACTGCTGTTTGGAAAATGAACTTGCTCTATAAACTTTCACCCAAATCACAATAAATTGTTTTTTAATGTGCATTTCAATGTTTTGACATATGTATATGTCTGTGAAACTATCACCATAATCAAGATACTGAAAATATCAGTCACCCTCAAAAGTTTCCTTGTACTCCTTTAATTCCTCCTTTCCACACCTCACTGTCACTCCCAATTCCCAGGCAGCCAGTAATCTGTTTTCTGTCACAATAGATTCTTTTTTTTTTTTTTTTTAGAATTTTGTTTAAAATGAATTATATAGTAAATGCTCATTTGTCTGGCTTTTAAAACTGAACATAATTATTCTGAAAGTCATCCATGTTGTCGCATGTATGAATAGTTTATTTCTGAGTAGTATTCCATTCTATGGATATACCCCAATTTATATATCTGTTCACCTATTGATGGACATTTGGGTTGTTTCTATTTCTGAATATTACAAATAAAACTGCTATGAACATTTTTCTATAAGTCCTTAGATAGATATATACTTCTGTTTTGGGGCATAAAAACCTATGAATGGAATGGCTGGGTCACATGGTAGGTATATGTTTAACTTTTTTTTTTTTTTAAATGTTTAATTTTTTTAAGGAACAACCAAACTGTCTATTTGAGAGTTCCACTTGTTCTACATCCTCACCAACACTTGGTTTGGTCAGTCTTTTTCAATTTAGACATTCTAGTAGATATAACAGTATCTCATTTTGGCTTTAATTTGAATTTCTCTATCGACTAGTGATGTTAATTATCTTTTGATGTGGTTATTTGAAATCTATATATCTGCTTTGATGAAGTTCCTGCCCAAATCTTTTACCCATTATTTAACCCATCATTTAATGGGTTGTTTGTGTTTTTTTTATCATGGATTTTTAAGAGTACTTTATATATTCTAAGGAGCTCTGGTGGCATAGTGCCTAAGGCATTGGACTGCTAACCAGAAGGCTGGCGGTTCAAACCTACCAGCCGCACCTCAGAAGGAAGGTTGGGCAATCTACTTCTGTAGAGTTACCACCTTGGAAACCCAAAGAGGGGTCACTATAAGTCGGGACTGACTTGACAGCAGTGAGAGTTATATATTCTAGATACAAATCTTTTATTGAATATGTGTTTTAAAAATATTTTCTCCTAGTCTGGGCCTTACCTTTTAGCCTTCTTAACATTATCTTTATTATTATTATTATTATTATTGTGATTTGGGTGAAAGTTTACAGGGCAAATTCCTTTTCCATTCAACAGTTCACACATAGTTTGTTTCATGATGTTGATTGCAATCCCCATAAGTTAACTGCTCTTCCCACTTCCTCCTTGTGGTTGTCTTTTCCCTGTATCCTTCTTTCCTATGCATTCCTATCTCCCTGTGCAAATGCTGCCCTTCTGATTTCCCATGGTTACTGTTCTAAGGAATGTACCTACCTGGTGTAAATGTTCATCTTGTGGGCCTATCTATTGTTTGCCTCGAAGCCATAGGAGTGAGTTTAACTTTAGGCCCAAAAGGTGACTAAAGGCCAAAGTTTTGGGGGTTTCATGATCCTGCAAGTAAGCCTGGTCTTTTTATGATTTTGAGCTTTGTTCCATATTTTTCTCCCACTCTATCTAGGATCTCCTATTCTGATCCCTTTCTGAGTGGTAGCCAGGTACCATCTAGTTCTTCTGGTCTCAGGCTCATGTAGGTTTAGGTTCCCTTGGCCTAATTGTTTCCATGCATCTTTGATTTTCTTCATTCTTCTTGCTCCAGATAAGGAGAGACCAATTGTTGCATCTTCGATGGCTGCTCACAAGCTTTTAAGAAAGCAGTCGCTACTCACCAAAGTAGGATGTATAACAGTATTTTTGTGTAGTATGTTATGCCAATTGAGCTTGATGTCCCTTGCAACTATGGTCCAGATCCCAAGGGCCCAGCAACTCCTTCCCTCAAGGTGTGTGGTGTGGTTAAAAAGTTATCATAACTTTGTCCCCTTTTAGCTCTATTATATATATGGATATTCTTACAGCACATACAAATATGTACATCAAAATATCTTATCTATGGTCATGGGTATATTCTCTTTTACCTAGACATATCTGATCATTTAGCCTATCTAACGTTTGTTATTACTGATAGTGCAGTATTGTGTATTTTAAAGTGTTTACCTTTGTTGTCCATATCTCTTGTATACCTCTCCAAGTCTTTCTTTTCCTTAGTGTTATTGTGCTGATCACTCACTTTTGGTATATTGCTTCACCCAAATCAATACTTGTATCTTACCTATCTAACAATTTTCCCTCCTCTCCCCTCCCATCCCTGGTAACCAACAAAGAAAGTTTCCTTCCATATTAACATTATCTTTTGAAAAGCAAATTTTTTAAATGTTATAAAGTCCAATTCATTTCTTTTTCCTTTTTATAGTTTGTGGTTTTTTATGTTGTATTTAAGAAATCTTTGCCAAATCTAAGGTCACTAAGGTTTTCTCTTATATATTCTTCTGGAAGTTTTATAGTTTTACTTCTTATATCTATAATCCATTTCAAGGCAATTTTTATATATGGTGTGAAGTAAGGGTTAAGGTATATATATATGTATGTGTGTGTGTGTGTGTGTGTATTGCATACAGCTCTTCAGTTGCTCCAGTAACACTCATTGAAATTTATTGTAGTTTCCCATTAAATTGCCTTGGCATCTTTGTTGAAAATCAATTGCTCACATATATATGGATTTATTTCTGAATTCTGTATTTTGTTAAATTTATATATTTGTCTGTCTTTGTGCCAGTATCACATTGTATTAATTACTATAGCTTAATAATAAGTCTTGAAATAAAGTATAAATACTCCAACTATATTCTTTTATTCAAAGTTGTTTTGCTATTCTAAGTTGTTCACATATCTATACAAATTTTGGAATTAGTTGGTCAAATTATTATTTTTTTTCAGTTGGTCAATTTCTATGAAAAAGCTTGCTGGGAATTTGGTTGTAATTGTATTGAATCCATAAATCAGTTAATCAATTTATATATGTAGATCCGTTTATTTGCTAATGGGGTGAATTATGTCCATTGATTTTCAAATATTAAACCAATCTTGCATTCTTAAGTAAGCTTCATTTAGTCATGATATATTATCCTTTTTGTACTATGTAGGATTTGATACACTAATATTAAGGATTTTTACAGTGATGTTTATAAGGAGAATTTTTCTGTGCTTTTCTTTCTTGAAATGTCTTAAATGAGTTGAAAATTGTTCTCTAGTCTGTATTTGCTGAAAGAGTTTGTATATGATTAGTATTAGTAATATTTCTTCCTTAAATGTTTGATAAACTTCATTAGTGGCATCATCTTAGCCTGGAGTTTACTTTGTGGAAGGTTTACTATTACAAATTCAATTTCTTTAATAGATGTAGGGCTATTCAGATTTTCTATTTCTCCCTGAGTCAGTTTGGTAAATTGTATTCTTTAAAGAATTGTTAACTTAATCTAAGTCATTGAATGTGTTGTGATATTGTTTATAATATTCTTTTGTTCTTTTGAACCTCCCAAATTTTAATACAGTGTGCTTTCATTATTATTCATTTTAAAAATTCCAAATGTTTGGGGATTTTCTAGATATCTTTTTGGTTTTGATTTATAATTTACTTTTGCCAGAGGAAGGAGATCTGGTGGCATAGTGACTAAGGCATTTGACTGCTAAGCAGAAGGTTGATGGTTCAACCCCCCAGCCACTCTGCAAAAGGAAGGCAGGGCAATCTACTTCAGTAAAGATTTCCCACCTCAGAAACCCAAAGGGCGTCACTAAGAGTTGGAATCAACTTGATGGCAATGAGTTTAGTTTTATTTTGGTTTGGTTTTGCCAGAGAACATACTCTGTCTGATTTCAGTCTTTTAAAAATACATTGAGATTAATTTATGGCCTAGCATGTGCTGTATCTTAATTGAAGGTAGTATGTATCATGGAAAAGAATATGTATTCTGCAATTGTTGGTTGTAGTGTTCTATCAATGTCAAATGTTAATTTGGTTGATAGTGTTGTTGAATTCTTCTATATCCTGATTTTATGTTTTTAAATCTATTTGTTCTATCAGTTACTGAAAGGTGTAATAAAATTTCCAACTATTACTATGGATTTTTATATTTCTTCATTTTGTTCTGTTAGTATTTGCTTTGTATATTTTGAACCGTTGTTAACAGTTGCATACACTTTTGTTATTGTTCTGTCTTCCTGACCAATCGTTATTTTATCACTATGACATGTCCTCCTTTATCTCTAAAAAAAAACCAAACTCACTGCCAAGTTGGATCTGACTGATAACGACCCCTCCTTGGGTTTCCAAGGCAGTATCACTATGGAATTAGATTGCCCAACCTGCCTTCCAAGGAGCAGCTGATGGGTTTGAACTGCCAGCCTTCTAGTTAGCAGTCAAATGACTTAGATACTATGCCACCAGAACACCTATCTCTAGTAGTAGTCCCTAAATTTTGTTTGTCTGATATGAATTGAACCACACAAGCTTTGATGTGTACAGATTTTTCAGTTCTTTTACTTTCAACCTATCTGTGTCTTTCTTTGTATTTAAAATATGCCTCTTGCAGACAGCATTTAATTGGATCTTCCTTTTTTATTCAGTCTGACAATTAATGCTTTTTATTTTATGTTTCATTTATTTACATAATGTTTAGTTCATTAATATTTAATGTAGTATTTAAAGCTTGTGCTTAGGTGTACTATCTTGTATTTCTATTTGTTTTGTCTGATTTTTTGTTCCTGTTTCATTTTCTCTGCCTTCTTTTGGGTTAATCAAATACTTTTCTATATTTTATTTTATATTTTCATTTGGATTTTTAGCTATACTTTTTTTAAACAAATTTCTTTTAGTGATTGCTCTAGAGTTTACAATAGACATTAAGTTATTATAGCTTAGAATTAATATTGGGTCATTTCACTAAGAACAAGAAAACTTCACAGTAGTATAAGTTCACTCCCTCCATTCTTTGTGCCCTTGTCATCATATATTTTGCTTCAATCTACATTATGTATCTCACAACACAGTTACTATTTTTGATAGTCACTTATCCATATATTTGCTATTTCTGGTGCTCTTTATTCCTACTTGTAGATATAAATTATTAGATTTTTCATCATTACTTTTTAAGCCAAAATACTTCCTATAGCATTTCTTGTCATATAGGTCTACAGGCAACAGATTCTCTCAACTTTCATTTATTTTGTTTACCTTCTTTCAAGGATCATAACTTTGTACTGCCTGTTGGTCAGTACCTGAAAACAAATAACACACACACAACCCTGCCATTGAGTCGGATCTGACTCATAGCGACCCCTCCTTGGGTTTCTGAGGCAGTATCACTATGGAAGTAGATTGCCCAGTCTTCCTTCTGAGGAGTGGCTGGTGGGTTTGAACTGCCAACCTTCTGGTTAGCAGTCAAATGCCTTAGGCACTCTAATTTGAACCGCCAGCCTTTTGGTTAGCAACTGAGTGTGTTAACCATTTGTACCACCCAGGGACTTCATAGCTGTTTAAGGCAGGAGGAGTAAATTCAGTACTAATTACTCTGTTATTGCTGCAAGCAGCCATCTCTTCTATTTTATCTTTCTAAAATTCCTTTTATTCAGGCGGTGTTGGCTTCTTAAACTTATCTTCTGATTTTCTTTCCTCTCCTTTTTTAAAAATCTACTTATTTTGTTTTACTCTCTAGTAGATTTTCTCAACCTTATCTTTAACTCTTCTATTGAATTTTAACTTTTGGTATTATTTTTAATTTCTGAGAACTCTTTCTAGTTCTTTCTTTAATTCTTATAAATTTGTGATGTTTCTGGGAATCAATGTGGGCAGTAATGATAAGTTTTGGAAGAAACGCTGCATTCTGAGCTTTGCATTGCTTTTCATTTTTCTTTTGTGTATTTTTGCTTTGTTGTTGTTGTTGTTGTTATGTGCCGTCGAGTCGGCCCCGACTCATAGCGACCCCTCCTTGGGTTTTCAAGGCAGTATCACTACGGAAGTAGGATTGCCCAACCTTTAGTCCCTGCCTTTCATGTTGAGGGCTGTCCTCAAACGTCTAGCAGTACTTGAGCATCTTTTCATATTTAAAAGTGGGAATCTAGATGGCAGAATTTTTTCTCTGGAGTCAGGGCTTGTCCACATAGTAGTAGTTGCTGTTGTTAAGTGCTGTTGAGTCAGTTCAGACTTAGCAACCCTACATACAACAGAACAAAACACAGCCTTGTCCTGCATGATTCCATCATTGCAGTCACTGTGTTAATCCATCTCATTGAGGGTCTTCCTCTTTTTTGCTGACCCTCTACTTTACCAAGAATGATGTCCTTCCCCAGGAACCTGTCCCTCCTGATAACATGTCCAAAGTACGTGAGATAAAGTCTCACCATCCTTGCTTCTAAGGAACATTCTGGCTGCATTCTTCCAAGACAGACTTTTTTTTTTTTTCTTTCATTTCTCTGGTAATCCATGGTATATTTAGTATTCTTCACCAAAACCATAATTCAAATTTATCAGTTCTTCAGTCTTTCTTATTCATTGTTCTGGTTTCACATGCATATGAAGTGATTGAAAATACCATGGCTTGGGTCAGGTGCACTGTAGTCCTCAAAGTTACATCTTTGCTTTTTAACTCTTTGAAGAGACCTTTTGCAGCAGAATTGCTCAATGCAATACGTCCTTTGATTTCTTGACTGCTGACTCCATGGGTGTTGATTGTGGATACAAGGAAAATGAAATCCTTGACAATTTCAGCCTTTTCTCCATTTATCATGATGTTGTTTATTGGTCCAGTTGTGAAAATTTTTGTTTCATTTATGTTGAGGTGTAATGCATACTGAAGGCTGTAGTTTTGATCTTTGTCAGTAAGTGCTTCAAGTCCTGTTGGCTATTAATAAACAAGGTTATGTCATCTGCATATTGCATGTTGTTTCATGTTCTTCATATAGTCCAGTTTCTTAGCATACAGATTGAATAAGTATGGTGAAAGGAGACAACCCTGATGCACACCCTTCCTGATTTTAAACCTTGTTCTGTTAAAAAAAAAAAAATGAAAATGAAAAAATGAAATTGCCTCTTGGTCTATATATAATGAGCACATGTAGGTGTTCTGGAATTCCCATTCTAAAGAATCTTATCCATAATTTGTTATGATCCACACAGTCAAATGCCTTTGAATAATCAATAAAACACAGGTAAACATCTTTTGGGTATTCTCTGCTTTCAGACAAGATCCATCTGATGTTGTTGTTATAATATGCCATCAAGTTGATTTTGACTCATAGCGACCCCTCCTTGGGTTTCTGAGGCAGTATCACTATGGAAGTAGATTGCCCCATCTTCCTTCCGAGGAGGAACTGCTAATCAGGTCAGCAGTCAAATGCCTTAGGCACTATACCACCTGAGCTGTGATATTTCCTCTTTTCATATCCTCTTCTGAAACTACCTTGAATTTCTGGTAGTTCCCTGTTGATGTACTGCTGCAGTAATTTTTTAATTATTTTGAGAGAGGCAAAAGGAGAAGCTTAGCTTATACAAAGTACCCCCAAGAAAATTCCATCTCCTTCCCTCTTCTCCTGGTGGAGTCCTTATCTCCTGGGTCTCACCACATCCCCCCTCCCTGTCCCTGGCCTATTGTTTCTCTTTCTCTAGCTTTTGGTTCTGATTCTCTCATTCCTCCTCTCCCTCTCTAGGCCTGGCTCCCACATTTTCCCTCAATCCTACCAGGCTCTGTTCTGCTCCATTAGTTCTGTCACTTCTCAACAAGCTCTCTTCACAACAGCCGAGTCTGGCCTGATAAGATGGCAGAATAGGCAGAAGACTGCACAGACCCTGTTCAACAAAGAAAAGGGGAACCAATTAACACAGATACACAAGATAATCCTGGACCCCTGAGCCTTGAAGGGAAGGATATAGAAGTGGACTAAACTCTAACTAGCAAAAGAATTTGCATGAAAACACCAAAAAACGAGACATACTAGCTGCAGACTGGCAGTGATTCTGACAGCACAGACAGCTTGGATATTGCCGAGTGGTGGTAGGACCTAAGAATTAACCTAAATATCAGCCTTGCTAGCCAGGGACTGCACAGAAGACTGTTCTGGTGGTTGGTGAATAAAAGGGGAAGCAGCAAAGAGGAAAGCAGGCTGAGCTGTGGACTTTTGCCTGTCCGGAGGGTGCAGCCATTTTGAATGTTTACAAGCAGTTTGACCATTTTGGACATTTAAAGTGATGGCATTCTCCCAGATTCCAGGGACTTAAGAACAGACCTGGATGACTGGAAAGGTGTGACATTCCCCTTGTTACTCTTATACCCCACACCCTCTTGGTGAACAAGGTGTGGCCATCTTTCACTCCCACCCACCTTCTATGCCAGCAGGAATTCCATCCTAGTCTGTGTGCTTGGAGGGAGCCTGGGTGCTCTGCCCTACCCCTATTATTTTTCTTTTTTCTGTTTTTTAGTTTGTTTGTTTTTGTCAGCTTTACAACTACTCCTATTATTATTACTTTTTTTTAAAAAAAAAACTATTATTCTTTATTCTTCCCCTCCCAGGTTCTAGTTTTCAGCTTTTTTTTCTTTTCCCTATTCCTGGTTGCAATCTTCTTTTCTTTTCTTTCTTGTGGTTAACCCTATTCCTTGTTTTTCTTTTTGCATTTTTCCAATTTTCTTTCTTCATTATTCTCCCTCTCTACATTTTTTCTCTTATTGCCCTCTCCCCAGATATTGCAGGTTTTTCTTTTCTTTTCTTTTTCCCTTTTTTTCTTTTTTTGGTTACTGTTTTTGTGTGATTACACAGTGTGTTTTCTGTCTATTTGCTTTTACTTTTTTGGTGGTTATTCAATTGATATTTTTCTCTGAGTGGAAGACAACAGTCCCCATACAACACAACTACACCCATACCTCCTGCAGTTTCACTTACTGAGTGAGATCCACCACTTCCTTCTATACCAATGGGCCAATGATAAACAACCACCAAGAAGAGCCTGACCCACCCTTAGCTGTTCTTCACAAACAGTTAACATAGATCTAAATACAACAATGTCACAATGTCTCAGAGACAAAAGACCATCACAGTCAACACAAAGAAGCAAGAGAAAGTGGTAGAAACAAGGGAGGAGATACAGATCCAGAACACATCTCTGAGAAAGAAGCAGCATTGGAGCTCTCTGATAAAGGAATTCAAAAGAACTATATTTAAGTATCTTCAAATAATTGAAAGACAGATCAAGGAAAACTCTAGACGAATTCTGGAAGAAAATACAAGAATAAAATGACAAAATAAATGAAAAATTAGAAATGATTCTAAATCTACAGATAGAAATTCAGAAGATTAATACTAAATTGTCAGAAATAGATAACACATTGAATGGGCAAAAAAGTAGAATTGATGCAATGGAAGACAGAACTAATGAGATTGAAG
>NW_006921765.1:7064312-7076090 GCF_000298275.1 Orycteropus afer afer | reverse complement strand
CTAGGTGTCCATCAACTGAGGAATGGATAACCAAACTATGGTACATACACACAATGGAATATTATGGAACGCTAAAGAATAATGTAGAATCTGCAAAACACTGCATAACATGGATGAACTTGGAGGACATTGTTGTTGTTGTTGTTATGTGCCATCGAGTCGGCCCCGACTCATAGCGAACCCTCCCTGGGTTTCCGAGGCAGTATCAGTACGGAAGTAGGATTGCCCAACCTTCCTTCCGAGCGGTGGCTGGTGGGTTTGAACCGCCAGCCTTCTGGTTAGCAGTCAAGTGCTTTAGCCACTATGCTACCAGAGCTCCCTGGAGGACATGGGAGGTACAGACAACAATGATGAACCCTTTTGCACATACAGTACTGCAATGTCAGTGAAGGCAAACATAGGTATACAAGTGCATAGATGGGTGGACAGGCTGAAGTATTAGGTATGTCTATGAAGCAGGGAGTGTACTCAAGACCATGTACAGAGTTGTCAGACAATGGTCCTATAAGTGTATTTGTATGATCTGTAAGAATTCCCAGATGTATCATAGAACTGGCAAGGGACACGGTTGTAGTCACTTCTTGATCATAGACAGCTACCCAGAGGGACTGAGTAGTTGAACCTGTGGGCTTGGGACCATAGTCACAGGGGACATCAAGATCAATTGTCATAACATACTACACAAAACATTGTTCCACCTCCTATTTTGGCAAGTAGTGACTGGGATCTTAAAAGCTTGCAAGCAACCATCTGGATGCAATGATGGGTCTCTCCTCATGCAGAGCGAAGAATAATGAGGAAAACCAAAGATCCATGGAAACAATTAGTCCTGGCAACTGGTACACCATGAGATCCACAGCCTATATGACTATGAGACCAGAAAAACTAGATGGTGCCCAGCTATCACTGTCAACCACTCAGAAGGCGATCTATGTAGGAGACCCTGGATAGAGAGGGAGAACAATGTGGAACAAAACTCAATCATTTGAAAAAAAATAAGGCAGGGGGAGTGTCTGGTTTGCTGGTCTGACAGAGCTTGGTGGAACCCCTGAGACTATGGCCTCTAGCTGCCCATCAGGTCTGAAATTGAACCCACACCTGTGGCATCCTCTCAAACAAAAAACAGGTATAGGAGTTGAACATTTACCTGAGGTAGATACACGCCTTAGAGAGAACAATCATGGGAGAAAAAAGGGCTGTTTATGCACAGGGAAACAGTTCATGGGGCCGGAGTGCATGGAGGGATGGACACAGAAAGAGGTAACTAGGGGGAGGAGGTGGGAGGGGAGCTGTTGCATTGTGGTAAATTGTAGTCAATGTCATGAGACAAAGTGTATGTGAACTGCTGTATGGAAAATGAATTTGCTCTGTAAATTTTCACCCAAACCACAATTTAAAAAAAAAAAACGAAAACCGTCTTTGCTCTGCTCATACCACTTACATAATCCTTAGCTTCCCTCTGTTACTAGGACAGTATTTTGTGCAGAGAATGGAGAGCTGAGGGGAAAATAAAAGAATGAGAAAGAGAGAAAGATTTTGAAAAACAACAGCACATAGTCATACTGGTACTCTTATTCTTAGTATATAACATAGAAATTGCCACAGTCAGCTCCTTTAGCCGTCTGTATGACAATAAGAAGGCTGTAAAAATGGAATGGCTACAAGCCAGAAACAATCTTCAAGCTAGGTTGTTTGGGGCTGAATTTTTCTGTGGGCTAAAACTGAAATTTATTTCTACATTATTGAAAAGAACTATCCTCTTTCAAGAAAAATCATTCTTCCAAGTGACTTCCCAGAATTGAGAAAAGATTTGGAACAAGAGAAGAGTTTGGCCACATCATTCAGCAAGCTGTTTCTCCCTCCTGCTTTTGGTAAAGTGTGTATCTTTAGGGCTGTATGCCAAGGTATTTTAAAGCTTGAAAGGAAATGTAGAGACCCACCCCACAAAAACACACCTCACTGGAGCCTATAACACTGCTAAATTTTGCTTCACAGTAGTCTGAGTGAGGATCAACATTATGTTCTGTCCTTGTGTCTAATAATCACTGTTAACCAGTGTCTTTGTTAAAACATTTCAGATAATTCCATTTATAAGAAAAAAGCGTATGTAGCCCTTTGCATAATATCTTCTTCTTACCAGCATGAGAGACTGCCTCCCTGACCAATATTAAAAGAAAAGAAAGGTACATCTTCATTAGAGTCCTCTAGCCTCCTTCCTAATGAATCTTCCAGGATGCTGGCAGCCAGGTTCATTCTCCTCAAGTGGGAGTTTGGAGGACTTTTCCGTGGGGACACTGCCTCCCAAAAAAGACATGCAGATGCATACCAGTATTTGGAGTCTCCAAACAAAATGGTGGCTTGTGTGTTGCTATGATGCTCAAAGCTATGCCACTGGAATTTCAAATATCAGCAGGGTCACTCATGATGGACAGGTGTCAGCAGAGCTTCCAGACTAGGAAAAAGGACCTGGCAATCTAATTCTGAAAAAAAATAACCTGTGAAAACCTTACGAATAGTAGCAGAACACTGTCTGATGTCATGTTGGAGAATGAGCCCCTCAGGTAGGAAGGCACTCAAAATATGACTGGGAAAGAGCTGTCTCCTTAAAGTACCATTGACATCCACATCAACAATCCACAGTCAACATCCAAGGAAGCAGCAGTTAAGAAATCAAATGACACTTCCAGCCAAACGATAGGCATATGGGGTGAATATTTACATCAGGCAAATACAATCTTTGGATTGATCAATCATAGGAGAACAGAAGGGCAGTGTTTGCACAGGGAGGCAGCTCGGGTTTGGGAGCACATAGGAGGGAAAGACACAGGGAAGAGGTAACTACGGGGAGCAAGTAGGAAGAGAGCTGTTACACTGTAGGGAATTGCAGTCAATGTCATGAAATAAAATGTGTATGAACTGCCGTATTGGAAAATGAATTTTCTCTTTAAATTTCACCCAAATTACAATAAAATTTTTTTAAAAAATCAAATGACATTGGACTGTGCAAATCTGTAGCAAAAAAAAAAAAAACCTTGTTAAAGTGTTAAAGAGTAAAGATGTCACATTGAAGATTAAAGTGTGCCTGACCTAAGCCATTGTATCTTCAATAACCTCATATGTTACGTGAAAGCTGGACAATGAATAAGGAACTCTGAAGAACTGATGTACTTGAATTGGTGGTATTGGCAAAGAATATTGAAAATAACATGGACTGCCAGAACAACAAACAAATCTGTCTTGGAAGAAGTATAGCCAGAATGCTCCTCAGAAGCAAGAATGGCCAGACTTTCTCTCTTGTACTTTGGTCAGACCCTAACCAAAGTATATTATTCTGAGTAAAGTAGAGGGTCAGCAAAAAGGGGAAGACCCTCAATGAGATGGACTGGCACAGTGGTTACAATGATGGGCTCAAGCAGAGCTAAGATTATAAGAATGATGAAGGACCAGGCAGTGTTTTGTTCTGTTGTCCACAGGGTTGCTATGAGTTGATACCAACTCAATGGCACCTAACAACATCTACATGTCTTTCTGTCTATCTGTCTTAGTTATCTAGTGCTACTATAACAGAAATACCCTCGAGTGCATGGCTTTAACAAAAAAATTTATTTTCTCACAGTTAGGCTGTTGTTGTTGTTGTTATGTGCCGTCGAGTCAAACCTGACTCATAGCGACCCCTCCTTGGGTTTCCGAGGCAGTATCACTACGGAAGTAGGATTGCCCAACCTTCCTTCCGAGGAGTGGCTGGTGGGTTTGAACCGCCAGCCGTCTGGTTAGCAGGCAAGTGTCTTAGCCACTATGCTACCAGAGCTCCCCACAGTTAGGCTAGAAGTCCAAATTCAGAGCACCGGCTCAAGAGGGTTGGCTTTCTCTTTTTTGGCTCTGGAGGAAGGTCCTTGTGTTTTCACCGTCTGCTGGAGATCCCCTGTGTCTTGGCATCTATCTTTCTCCCTCTCTCCCTCTCTCTGTTACCTGTTTAATCTCTTATACCTCAAAAGAGATTGATGCAAAATACACCCTACACTAATCTTGCCTCTTAACATAGCAAAGACAACCCATACCCATGCCCACAGGCATAGAGGTTAGGATTTACAACGCATATTTTTTGGGGACATAATTCAATCCATTAACAGGCACCAACCCCAGAGTGGGACACTCTGGCACTCCTGCTCTACACGTTTCAGCTTCCTCTGATGGATGGGCCTCTCTGACCCAGGCTGGCAGGCCCCGCTTCAGAACACCCAGTCTGTGCTGAGCAGTCGCCGCTTGAGGGCCAGAGGCCAAGGTGCAAGAATCTGGGCCCTGGGGGCTGCCCGTCTGCTCCCCTGGACTCTTGGGAAAAGCTGGACCGCTGTGCACACCGCAGAGACCAAAGGGCCCCGTGGCATTTCTCCCTGCCCTTCTCTGGCTTAACCAGGCCTCCCGACCTCAAGCAGAAGGGCGGCCCCGGAAATCTGCAGGGCTGAGAGGTGGTAGGTGCTTCGGTTTCCAGATTGCCGCCTTCCCCAGCCCTGCCGCCCTCGCCTCTCGGAGAAGCGCCGCAGCCCAGCACCAGGCATGGATGACCTGTTCGAAATGAAGTTAAAAGAAAAGAAACTGAAGAAGCTGGCCAAGAAGTCGAAGAAGGAGTCCAAGGCTGAAATGTCCAAAGTTAAAAAGGCCCTCGAGCAGAAAAATGTGGAGTTCGCACGTGTATACGCCGAGAACGCCATCCGTAAGCAGAAAGAGGGTGCACAGGCTGCGCAACGCCTCCCGCGTGCATGCTGTGGTCTCCAAGGGCCACGCGGCCATGGTCACGAAGGAGGTGAGTGGCTTGGCTGCGCCGCGCACTGACTCCGTGGCCAGAACAGGGCAAGGCTATGGGCAAATCGGGTGGCTCCAGGGCCGGGTGTCGCTCATGGTCCCCTAGCGCAGGGCGAGAAGAAACCCTGTCTGGCGCACAAACCTTTTCTGCTTGGCCGCGGGGAGCGCGCTGCCAGCCCTTAAAGCCCAGACCCTGCCTGCGCCTTGGACCCCTGGCTCCTGGCCCTCAAGAGGGACCTGTTCAGCCCAGGCCGGGTGTTCTGGAAGGGTACTACCCACCTGGTTCAGAGAGGCCCCATCAGCAGAAGAAGTGGAAACACAGAGCAAGAGCCTTCCCCTTGAGCCAGTGCTCTGAATTCAGACTTCTAGCCTCCTAAAATGTGAGAAAATAAATTTCTGTTTATTAAAGCCATCCATTTTGGCATTTCTAGCATGGTGACACTAGATAACTAAGACATCTATTTATCTAACTGTGGTAAATGTAATATATCTAACAAAACATCTGCCATTTTAACATGTACAATTCAATGACATTCTCCTTTTTTTTTTTTTTTTTTAATGTTTTCAGTGGCAGCCTTCTGGGATTTGAGAAAATATAAGGTGGGTATAGCCCTTACCTAAGGAGCTCTGATGGTTAAGTATTTGGCTGCTAACTAAAAGGTCGACAATTCAAACCCACCACTTGTGAAACCTACCACACATGGTGCAGTATAACAATGAGGCTTCGCTGAAGATTTACAGCCTTGGAAACCTTACGGAGCAGTTCTACTCTGCCCTACAGTGTCGCTGAGTCAGAATCAACTCGATGACAGTGGGTTTGGTGTAGATAGCTCTCATAATACTAGGAACTCACAGCAGCTTTCACATGCTTATCATTGATTTTATAATCTCTCTTTACCTAAACCTGACAGGTCAGATCTGAAAGGCAGGGAGAAAGCTGTAAATCAAAGACTGCCATTCTGACTATAACCCAGGTGCATTAACATCTGGACAAGAAGAAGGGTCTGTCTTTGGAAACTTCCTTCCATCCTTCAGCAGAGAACATAGAGGGAGACCTTTGGGAGGGAGGTAGTATAGTTGAAAGATTCCATAATAGCAGTCAGTAAGATAAAGTCAACGAAATTGGCCATATTTCAGAAAATAGAAACATTCTAATTTTTTTTTTTGACTAATGCTAGAAAGGGAGCTCTGATAGTTTAGTGGCTAAGGCACTAGACTACTAACCAGAGGGCTGGCAGTTCAAACCCACCGGCAAGTCCTCAGAAGGAAGATGGGGCAATCTACTTCCATAGTGATGCTGGCTTGGAAACCCAAGGAGGGGTTGCTATGATTCGGGTCTGACTCAACGACACATAACAACAACAACAACAATGCTAGAAAAGAAAATTCTGTCAAATGCTTTAAAAAATAAACTCAAACAAAACCCCCAAAATTCTTTTCCCAATATGAGCCATTTGACTGCTAACCAGAAGGCTGGTGGTTCAAACCCACCAGCCACCCCTCAGAAGGAAGGTTCAGCAATCTACTTCCATAGTGATACCACCTCAGAAACCCAAAGTCGCTATGAGTCAGATCAACTCCACAGCAGTGAGTTTGTTTTTTGTTTGGAATATGAGCCTAGCTTCTACCACGGAACATCCTGACCCTAAGAATGTTCTGCCATATGAATGTACTTGTGAACAAACTGTGGCTCCAAGAGTTTCAATCTGCATAGTGGGGAGCTGTGGCAACCAAGCAGTTACCACAGGTGTTGGACTTGGCAGAGAGAGCAGCATATCAATTAGACAGCAGAATTAGAGTCACCGTCTGGCACACAAGCTCCTCAAGTGACCCCATTACCTCCTGGCCCTACCCCTTATTTACGTTGAATGAAGATGGCATTTCCGATATATTGGATCAATTTTTTAATGACATGGTCTTAAATTTAAGCAAAGGGAGGGAGAAGGTGATATGTTTGGTTAAAGGTATCTCCCAAGTCAGAACTCAAAGAGGGGATAAATTTCTGACATGATTGCTTGGAACCGGAGTGTTTCCTATTAGAGCAGGAAAGTGTGGTTCCCCAGGGAAGAGACAGATCATCATGCCAGCTATTGGGGAGCAAGTATGATTAATTCCTGGTTGAGAGGTGGCTCTGCTGGGAGACTTCCTGGAGACACTTCTTGCCAACCCCCTACATGGTTTTCAAGTCGAATTTCTGTATGCAGACAGCTTGTTAGCTGATCTAGAGGTTTATTTTGTGCAGGATTTGAACATAAATGACAAAATACAGTAGTTTGGGATATGGTCATTAAAGACAGATAAGCTATGAGTATCTTGTTATGATCAAGAGCATCATCTTCTCTCTCTTCTAAAACACTCTTGCCTAGTCATTGTTCGAAAAGGAAAATCAGAACACCTAGCTGCTAACCAGAAGGCTGGCGGTTCAAACCCACCAGCTACTCCTCAGAAGGAAAGTTGGGCAATCTACTTCTGTAGGGATGCCACCTCAGGAACCCAAGGAGGGGTCGATATGAGTTGGGTCTGGCTGGATGGCAGTGAGTTTTTTTCGCATTGGATATAATTGAGTTGGCAACCAGTGCAGGGAGAAAATGATAAGAAGAGGAGCTACCGCTGCATGAAAGTTTCTGCAGGATTACTTTACACCAGTGGTTCTCAAAACTGGCTGTATAATACAATCACCTGGGGAGCTTAAATAATACTGGTGCCAAGGCCTCACTCCAGAACAGTTGAATCAGAATTGTTGAGGGTGGGGCTTGGCATATGTATTTCTTAGAAGCTCCTCAAGTGATGTTTATGGGCAACCAGGATTGAGAATCACTGCTTTAACTAAAAAAGGTCTAAAATGTAGTGTTTGTGAACTTTGAGAATGTTTCTTAGGATTATGGAATTTTGGAGACACAGAGAAAATAAGCCAAATGGATTTCTCCTCTTAGTATAATTTTTTGTTTTGTTGGTCCTTCAGTTCAAGTATGGAAGAAAGATGGGGAAATCTACTTCTGTAAAGATTTACTGCCTCAGAAACCCAATAGGAGTCACTGAGTCGGAGTCGACTTGATGGCAGTGGGTTTGGCTTTTTTGAGGGTTTCAGTTCATGTGGCAGGTTGCTCAGTGGCCCACCTCATGTAGACACATTACATATTCCATCAGCTACACCACTACATCTGGATTCTAGGAACAGGATGGTGTATTCCATCATTTTGACTCAAACAATCTACTGCTTAAAATGCCGAATAAAATAAAATCTGAACAAAAACATCCAGATTGAAATTCCTAATACAATAAGTACATCTTTACTGGAGGATTTGGTTGCAGCATCACCCACCTTGAGTAGGTTCCTTGTTCACTCAAGCATGATGACCTGTCTGAGTTAAAGATCAGTGAGTCCAAACGATGGTGGCCACTCATCTCTCATCATCCTTTTCTCACCAATCTGGACTCTGATGCATGCTATGTGATGAGAATATGTTTGGAATTTGATGGAATTGTGGACACTTCTTCAACATCCCTTTTTAGACAATTGATGACTGGAGTGTCCTCTCAAACAGCATCATCTATTCTAAAGACTAGAGGGAAACAAAATCCTACAGATGGTCACTCAGAATTCCATTCTTTGCCTCCCTTCAGATCTTTGAGAAAGTGTTGGAAGAGTTCACTGAGAAGAGTGAAAATGATTCAAGTATCAATGAGGAACATCTGTTCACAGCAGATCCGGTATAAGTATCACTCTAGATTTTTCCTTGAAACTTTTGTTCTTCTGATGGAGAAAAACTTTAAGAGAACATACTTGCCACATCCATTTAAGGCAGAAGAAAGATGCATGGTGTTCTGGTGGCTGTATCTATTTTGAAGAGTGTCTTTGATAAGGGACTCCATTTCTCTGATGCTTCAGCTTCCAGCTGCTAGAACGTGATTGAAATGAACACGCAGCACAATTTCTGACACTTGGGTGCATGGGGCCTGTCTTTGAGAAAAGCCAGAGACAGGCCCAGTGTTATTGCCTCCTGATGAACCTCTCCTCACAATTCATTGACTTGAAGCTACCTATACAATGGTCCCAGTTACTTGTCCTTCCACAAATAGAAATGGCAGATGAAGCTTTTTTTTTTTTTAACTGATAGATGTTTTCTCTTATTTCATAGAACACTGAAAATTCTGATCCTACAAAAGGTGTCTTAGAGATATATCTGTCTTTGTTTATGAAAAAGATAGTGTTTCTCATTTGATTGTGTTAATTATACTTTGGTTTTAAGAATTTATTACTTCTTGTTGTTGTTATTATGTGCCAGTAAGTCAGACCTGACTCATAGCAACCCCTCCGTGGGTTTCTGAGACAGTATCACTACGGAAGTGGATTGTCCAACCTTCCTTCTGAGGAGTGGCTGGTGGGTTTGAACCACCAGCCTTCTGGTTAGCAGTCAAGTGCCTTAGGCACTATGCTACCAGAGCTTCCAATTTATTACTTAGAGAGGCTATTATTGAGTCCTTAGATTACTTATTCAACTGTTTAGCCAACAAATATTTACTGAGTGCTTTTTCTGTGGAAGGCCACATGCATGTTTTCTCCAAGTAGCTCTGATGACGCTCCTTTGGGTGCCTTCAGTGCCAGAAAGTGCTGTTCAGGAAAAGGAACTCTGCCATATCTGTCATAAGTAGGTGAAATTTAAGATAGGTGAGGATTAAGAGGTTGAGGGAACAAGATTTAAAAAAAAAAAAAAAAAGAATAGATGCTAATAGATATTCTTGTGAATTGTAGAGGGAAATAAAAACCCAAAATCAAACCTGTTGCCATCCAGTCGATTCTGACTCATAACAACTGCCCCAGAGGGTTTCAAAGGCTATAATCTTTACAGACGCAGACTACCACATCTTTCTCCCATGGAGCAATTGTTGGATTCCAGCCACCGACCTTTTAGTTAGCAGCTGAGCACTTAACCACTGTGCCACTGGGGCTCCTTTTGAGGAAAATAGGACTCCAGAAATTTAATGATAACTACTCTGATAGAAGGGAGCTTTGGTGCTGTAGTGCCTAAGGCATTTGACTGCTAACCAAAAGGCTGGCAGTTCAAATGCACCAGCCACTCCTTGGAAGGAGGATTGGGCAATCTACATCCATAGAGCTACCACCTTGGAAACCCAAGGAGGAGTCGCTATGAGATGAGTCAACTTAATGGTAGTGAGTTTGGTTTTTGGTTACTCTGGTAGAAAGCAAAACTCAGTCTTAAAATTGTAAAGCAGGGTTGTATCATTTGGTTGAATGCTATGAAATGTTTTCCAGTAGTCAAAGTCTAGTTGTCCCTTAAATTTTGTGACTAGAGATAAGAAGGCTTGAAAATAAATACAAGAATTATTCTAAAGGAAAAATCCTGAATCTGTAGTCCAACCTAGCATGAAGAAGTTCACTTCAGATCCACAGCCTCTAAACCTGAGTCCTTCTCAACATGGAGAACAGACAACTGCATCAATGTATTCTTGCAGTCAGACTCTTCTACAGATTCACTTTCAGAAGTGGGTTTTTCTTATTCTATTGTCTTTATGTGTAAACAACTAATGCACCCTTCTTCCTTTTTGGAGATACCTATTTATGTCCTCCACTTCTAGGAGCTGTCTACTGTCACTAATCTAGATTAGAACTGGGCTTCTTATCTATTTTCTACTCATCATTCTTTACCTGCACTTTTATAATTTTGTTATCTTTATTCTCATTTGTTGTTTTGCAGTTTCAGTTTCTGCCTAGGTCAATTCTGGGGAAATAGCTTTTATTCCTCCATGTAAAAAGGCTGTTCCATTTCAAGTTGTCCTGGGAACATTTTGTTTTGCCAGTCATATGTATTGTAACAATGAATGCACTGGATTTTGTGTTAAAGTTGGATGGATAAGATATCTTCCCACTTAGAAATAAAGTGCTCAGCAAATTGAAGTAAATGTTCCTTTCCAGGCAGCTTTGCTCTATTTCCTGAAGAAATAGTTTATTTCCAATAAAGCACTCATCTAAATGGAGTTCTTGGAAGAGGTTCTACACCAATGAGTGCTTTACGTTAAAGAAAGAGTATGTGTAAGCCTTTGGTTGGATCTACTTTTATTAGTATTCAAAGTATTAAGTAATCATATATTTTTTTCTTTTTCTTTTTTTTAATTGTAACGTAGGTGAAAATTTACAGAGCAAATACACTTTCCATACAGCAGTTCACATACACTTCGTCTCATGACATTGACCACAATTTAGCACAATGCAACATCTCCCCTCCCACTTCCTCACGATTAGCTACCTCTTCCCTGTGTCCATCCCTCCATACACTCCTACCCCCTGAGCTGTCTCCCTGTGCCTGAGCAGCCCTTCTTTCTCTCATGCTTGTTCTCTCCAAGGAGTGTATCTACCTCAGGTAAATGCTCAACTGATATGCCTGTCTATTGTTTGGCTGGAAGCCACAGGTGTGTGTTCAATTCCAGACCTGAAGGCAGTTAGGGGCCATGGTCTCAGTGGTTCCACCAGGCTCCATCGGGCCAGCAAACCTGTTCCCTGCTTTTTTTTTTTCCCCAAATGATTTTGAGTTTTGTTCCACATTGTTCTCCTTTCTATCCAGGATCTCCTACAAAGATCCTCTTCCAAGTGGTTGACAGTAGTAGCCGAGCACTATCTATTTCTTCTGGTCTCATAGTCATATGGGCTGCAGATTGGATGGTGTACCAGTTGCTAGGACTAATTGTTTCCATGAATTTTTGGTTGTCTTCATTCTTTTTGGCTCTGACGAGGAGAGACCCATCATTGTATCTAGATGGCAGCTTGCAAGCTTTTAAGATCTCAGTCGTTACTCGCCACAGTAGGAGGTGGAACAATGTTTTGTGTAGTATGTTATGCCAATTGAGCTTGATGTCCTCTGTGACCATGATCCCGAACCCACAGATTCAACTACTCGGTCCCTCTGGGTAGCTGGCTGTGACCAAGCAGTGACTACAACCTTGCCCCTCGTCAGCCCCATT
>NW_006921765.1:7049832-7062494 GCF_000298275.1 Orycteropus afer afer | reverse complement strand
TAGTGCTTTGCTTATCCGAGGTCTCTTTCCTTTCCATATAAAGTTAGTGATTGTCTTTTCTATATCCCTAAAGAATGTTGTTGGGATCTGGATTGGGATTGCATTGAATATATAGATTGCTTTGAGTAGAACTGACATTTTCACATTGTTCAATCTTCCTATCCATGAGCATGGGATGTTCTTCCATTTATATATTTCTCTTATGGTTTCTTGAAGTAGTTTTTTATAGTTTTCTTTGTAAAGGTCTTTTGTGTCTCTGGTAAGATTTATTCCAGTAATCATATTGTTTTAGGAATTTTATAGACATCAAATTAGAAAGTGCCTTAAATGACCAAAATTCAAACTTGAATGTCTCTCTAGCAGACAACAGAATTAGCCCTCTTTTGTGTACCTTCTTCAGGTAACTGAGGAGATTGAAAAAATGACGCAGACTTCCCAAGACCTTAAGGAGGAAGAGGAGGCTCTGGAAGAAGAAGATGGTGGAGAAACTTCCTCCCAGGCAGACCCAGTCCTCCTTCAGGAGACACAGGCCTTGACACAGACCTTCAATATCAACTTGTCCTATGAAGGTGAGGCCACCATGGCTGGGCATGTAGAGATGAAGTACCCACTCTGAGTGCCACCTTACATGAGCCTAACAGAACCTTCATCCTTGCCCCAGAGCAGAAGTTCACATGTCTAGACAGTTGGCAACACTTGTTTCCCTTGATTTAGGGAGAGAAGCAGGATTAGCACTTTTGGGGGCTGTTCTGGTACCTAGTGCCACTCTGACAGAAATATATACCACAATGGAATGGCCTTAACAAACAGGAGTTTATTCTCTTACAGTTCGGGAGACTAGAAATCCAAGTTCAAAGTGCCATGCTCTACAGGCTGGGTGAAAGTCCCTTGACCTTGGGCTTCAGCTTTGCCTCTTGTTCCCAGCCCACTGAAGCTAGAGGCATCTCTTCACTCAGACAGCTACTGGCTGCTGAGGCTAACAAGCCCAAGGTCAACAAACAAAATGGCACAGTCTTGATGTTACCAAAACACATGGCAGGCCATTGATTCAAGTCTATTGAAAGTCCCACGGTTGGCAAGAGCATGGCAGGCTGCTGAACAATGACATGGCTACATGTAGGGTTCAAGCATGTCATAAGCTAGCAACCATTCCCAAAGCTGTTTCTTATATACGGGAAGCAGACCACATCCGTAAAGCAGTTACTCAGCTGCTCACAGTAGATTCCACCATGGAGTTCATTACCAGTCTCATCATGGGGAATCTATACCCAGCTGACCAGCCACTCAACCTGGCCCAGCCAAGTTGACACACAAACTTAACCACCACAGCAGGGAAGGGGGGAAGGCAACCGAGAAAAATTAAAGTAAAATAGTAAAACTAGGCAAAGAAAGGACAAAAGTAGAATAAGTAGAATAAACTGAACGTACTATCCAACAGCAATGCAAGGTGCTTCCATAAAATTGCTGTTGTTATTTGCCATCAAGTCAGATCCAACTGATAGCGACCCCTCCTTGGGCTTCCAAGGCAGTATCACTAGGGAAGCAGATTGCCCCACCTTCCTTCCGAGGAGTAGCTGGTGGGTTTGAACCGCCAGCCTTCTGGTTAGCCGTCAAGTGCCTTAGGTATTATGCTACCAGAGCTCCTTCCATAAAATTAATGGGGACAGAAACTACAAAAGGAAATGATACCAAAACCAAACTCACTGCCGTCGAGTAGGATCTGACTCATAGCCCCTCCTTGGGTTTCGGAGGTGGTATCTCTGCACGAGTAGATTGCCCAACCTTCCTTCTGAGCAGTGGCTGGTGGTTTTGAATTGCCAGGCTTCTGGTTAGCAGTTAAATGCTTTAGGCACTACACCACATTTTTTGTAGTATTTTCTATGGAAGCTCCCTGTTCTAAGCCTTTATATGCATTATCTCATTTAATCTTCACATCAACTGCATTAAACTGAAACCAAACCAACTTTGTTGCCATCAAGTCAATTCCAACTCATGGGCCCCCAGATGTTACAGAGTAGAAATGCTCCTTGCATTTTCTTGCCTGTAATCTTTATGGAAGCAGATTGCCAGGCTTTTCTTGCACAGTGCTTTTGGGTGGGTTTGAACTGCCAACTTTTAGGTTAGTAGTTGAGTGCAAACTGTGTCCAACTACCCAACCCCACCTGGGTTGAGTCTTCGAGAGGAGTCTTAGACTTACAACTTGTCCATGGCCACATACAAGTTATAAGGGGCGGAGCCAAAATTTGAGCCCTGATCGAGTCCACACTCTAATCACTGCCTGGTATTGACTCTTGGACACAGTTATAGAATCTTATAATAATTAAGATCAGGCAAAGGAGGTGCTGGTTAAAGTGTAAAATGAAAATGTAACACAACAAAGGCAGACTAGACTGTAAGATTCATTATCTGTAGGGATGATGATGCCAGTGCTGCAGGCAGAGCAGATCCATCTGTGTAGCCGTGAGATTTAGAAACAATGGAGAGAGAAGGTGGGTCAGTCAGGCTGAAGTGGTCCAAGTGAGGGCTAAGACCAGTTGCTGTTGAGTTGACTGACTCATGGCAACTGCATGTGTGTCAGAGTAGAACTGTGCTCCACAGGGTTTTCATTGGCTGAGTTTTTGGAAGTAGAGAGTAAGACCTTTCTTCCAAGGTGCTCTGGATGGACTCAAACCTCCTACCTTTTGGTTAGCAGTGTGTTAAATGCTTGTACAATACAGGAACTCCTGAACAATAGAGGCATGATCTGAAGTGCTGTGAGGAGCAGGAGCAGGGTGACAGCCAGCAGAAGGCCTCTATTCAGGATGATGAAGTGGCTCTGGCTGAGGTGCTGCATTCTCAGCCACACAAAGGCCCCAAACATAGATGCATTCAGCAAAAGGCTCATGAAAACAGCTGAAAGCAGAGTGAAATGGCAAAACAGAAGGAGGAGGACAGTTCCAAAGAGCCAAATAAAGGGAAGAATTGAACCAAGTCAGCAAATATCCCGGCCGCAGCAGAAAGAAAAGCGAAAACAGATTCTGAGGTAACAGAAAACATACCACTGGAAAGGGACCTATTTGAAAATATGCACCCCCCAATCTGTTCTAAATGCAAAAATCTCAGGGGACAAGAAGTTACAATAGTTATTACTACCTAGCTAAGTCTCATTTTAAAGTACGTGTTGCCGTCTTCCATAGTCCACGTTTTGTTGAATAATGTGTGCCATGACATAAAACCGTAGGTGTAAAGAAGACCTCAGATATCTCTGCTTTTTTTTAATTTTAACTTATTTCTTTATTGTTGTAAAAATATACATAGTGCAACATTTGCCTGTTTAACGTTTTTCATGTGTACAATTTAGTGACATCATTTATGTTCATCATGTTGTGCAATCATCACCAATATCTGTTGCCGAATTTTCCATCAACATAAACAGAAACACCCTGCTTACTAAACACTGACTCCCCCTTGTCCCTCCCTCCCACTCTCTACTTATTTTGCTGTCATCAATATCTTCATCAGTTCTTGGGAATAAACACCACCTCTCTATTACTCTTCAGCACAGATGCCAAATATCTCCATTTGCTGTTTTTCCTGATTCTTGACCCATTTCACATGAGGCATATTATGGAGACAGAAGGAAAATCAGGAAGACAGACAAGGGGTCAAAAAGCCACGTGTCTGTCAACTGCAATTTTGGGAACAGAGTCCACAGGCATCTTTAGTGTCTGTTTCTTCTTCCTTCTTGGTTGTGTGAGAGTGATGCTTTCTTCTGCAGAAGACACACTGTTGGCCCCTCCCTTTCTAGCATACCCCAAAAGTGTGAAGATCTCTCCTGGACTTATAGAGTTGGAAGGGGTCCTTTCCTGAGGTGCAGTCCCATCATTTGTGGTGGTAGCACCAGGAGCCTCCTGTGGCATCTGGCTTGGACGCAGATGCTACCTGCAGGATGGTTTCTCCCCCCAGGATTGATGCATCTGTCAGTCTCAGAACTGACAGGGCTGCTGGATCAGAAGAACAGGGCCCTCTGCGAAGTCTCAAAGGAACTGGAGCAACAGCTGGCCTACCAGGATGAACTGCTGTTTGAGAAAGAAGTGGTGGACTCCTTCAGCAAGGTGCTTATTGAGGTTGAAAGCATGTAGCAAAAACTGACGAAAAAGATGCAGAAAGAGAAGGGAAACCAGATACCTCTCCAGGTATGTGAAAGGCCCAGCCAGGAACTGGAACTAGGTGTGCCCAACCTCCAACAGTAGCTATTTTGGGTCCAAACTCAACCCTTCTATAGAACAAACATTTACTGAACAGTGACTGAGCACAGCACTATGAGAGACAATGGAATCACAAATTTGGGAAAAATATTTCCTGTCTCCTTGACATACCCAAAGAGCTCAGTCTAACTGGGGGAGACAGGATACAAACAAGAAGTGATTGAATAGGGCATGTGTCCTCTGTAGGCAAGGCCTTAAAAGGTGGGGTAAAGGTTTTTAGTATCGAATGAAGATGTGCCTCAGGACTTTGGGTTGGAGTATCTGCTATAGGCATAGCCTATGGTCCAGACCCATCTCTTTAGGGTGTGTGTAGAATGTTTCAGAGATTGAAAATTATCAGATGCCTTGTTGTTACATTGACAGGATTCTTCAAACCAATGATTCTTAACCAGGGAAGCTCAGCAGAATCATCTAAGCAGCTCTATCTTAGAGCTCTATCAAGACCTACTGACTAGGGCCCTGTTCCTTTGTTAGTTGTTGTCGAGTCAGTTCTGACCCCTGGAGACCCATTGTGTGCAGAGTAGAACTATTCCATAGGTTTTCAATGGCTGTGGTGTTTCAGAAGCAGATTACCAGGCCTGTGCTCCAAGGCACCTATGAGTGAGTTTGAAAGACAACCTTTTGGCCAGTAGTTGAGTGTTTAACCATTTGCACCACCCAGACACTAAATTGGGGCTGTTGTTGTTGGGTACCATCGAGTCAGCTCTGACTCACAGTGATCCTATGTACGACAGAACAAAACACTACTCAGTCCTGTGCATCCTTACAATCTTTTCTATGTTTGAGCCTATCATTGCAGCCATTGTGTCAATCCATCCCATTGAGGGTCTTCCCCTTTTTCACTTACCCTCGACTTTACCAAGTATGATATCCTTCTCCAAGGCATAGTCCCTTCTGACAACATGGCTAAAGTAGGTGAGATAAAGTCTGCCATTTTTTTCTTCTAAGGAACATTCTGGCTGTACTTCATCCAGGATAGACTTGTTTGTTCTCCTGGCAGTCCAAGATATTTTCAGTGTTCTTTGCCAACACCACAATTCAAAAGAATCATTCCTTTGGTCTTCCTTATTCATTGTGCAGTTTTCATATGCATATGAAACTATTGAAAATACCATGACATGCACATTTTGAAAAACCCTGCTCAGACAAGGATAATTGCTTTTAACCTGTCCTTCCCTTTGGCTCCTCGGGGACCAACAAGTAGGTACAATTGGTCTGCCTTCTCCCCTCTTCTAACAACTGGGCCTCCCAAAGAGTGGGGATGGTGATTCACTAGAATTATCCCAGCATTTGGGCAAGAGGAGTCCTAAAATTTTCTTCCACTAGTAGGAAAAAACAGAGAATGTCTTTTTAGAGGTAAAATTTTTTGAGCTTCAGTATTCTACAATGTGAACAAAATTTAAAAGTCAGTGTGACTTATAGACCCATGAATTAAGTTGTTTTCAGAGAAAAATCCATTAAAATGGACTCCATTTCATAATTTATCCCATTCAAGAGGTTATTCAGTTCTACCGCATTGGATCACCAACTGGGCCAGTCCCACCAGGGCTACCTTTTCAACTGTCCTGCTCAGACTGTAACTCATGCTTTGGTATCTTCTTAATGATTCCATTTAGTTCATAAATTCCCTGAGAAGTAGCTGGCATTGTTGGTTGTGAACACAGTGTTCACAACTTTGATTGAGTGTCTGTTACATGCTAAGTTCTGCCACTAGGCCCTTGGGTACACAGATGAGTAAATTATGCTCCCTGCCCTCATCCAGTGCATAATCTAACAGAAGTGTGTAACAGACCTGTTTGAGATTATTTAATAAGTGAATATGAAATGTGTATATGTTTCCAATATGTTTGTAGTTGAATCCTTAGTGTCAGAATTCTGGAAGTGTAGTATGGGAAGAGCAAAGATGTCTCTTTGAAGGCTAAGGTGCACCTAATCCAAGCCATGGTATTTTCAATAGCCTCATATCCCTGTGAAAGCTGGACAATGAATGTTGTTGTTGTTGTTATGTGCCGTCGAGTCGGCCCCAACTCATAGCGACCCCTCCTTGGGTTTCCAAGGCAGTATCACTACAGAAGTAGATTGCTCCATCTTCCTTCCAAGGAGTGGCTGGTGGATTTGAACCGCCAGCCTTCTGGTTAGCAATCAAGTGCTTTAAGTACTGTGCTACCAGAGCTCCGGACAATGAATAAGGAAAACCAAAGTTTTTGAGTTGTGGTGCTGACAAAGAATACTGAAAGTACCATGGACTAACAAATCTGTCCTGGAAGAAGTACCACCAGAATGCTCCTTGGAAGCAAGAATGGCCAGACTTCGTCTCTCACCTACTTTGGTCCTGTTGTCAGAAGGGACCATCCCCTTGATAAGGATATCATGCTTGGTAAAGTGGAGGGTCAGTGAAAAAAGGGAAGGCCCTCAACAAGATGGATTGCCACATTGGCTGCAGCAATGGGCTCAGGTATAGCAAGGATTGTGAGGCTGGCGCAGGAACAGACAGTGTTTCGTTCTGTTGTCCATAGGGTCACTATGAGTTGGAGCCAACTCAATGGCACTTAACAACAACAACAGTGTGCGAAGGGATCTTAGGGAACATCTAATCCAGTTCTTTCATTTTAGAGTCCCAGAGAGATTAGGTATTTTCTCAAAGTCAAGCCACTCGTGGCAGAGACAAGACTAAAATATAAGCCTCTGGATTCTTGGTGTAGAGCTCTTCTCATTCACCACCTCAAGGTCCCTTTGAGGTCTCTCTAGCCTGAATGAGTGCTGGTGGCGCAGTGTTTAAGCACTTGGCTGCTAGCTAAAAGATTGGCAGTTCAAAACTACCAGCTGTTCCATGGGAGACTGAGGCAGTCTGCTTCTGTATAAGTTACAGCCTTGGAAACTCTTTAGGGCACTTTCACTTTGTCCTGTAGAGTTGTATGAGTCATAATTGACTTGAAGACAATGGGTTCTCTCTAGTCTAGTGTTCTTTGACATGTCCTACCAAACCAAACCAAACCCACTGCTGTAGAGTCGTATCCAACTCATAGTGACCTCTCCTTGGGTTTCTGAGGTGGTATCACTATGGAAGTAGATTGTCCAACCTTCTTTCTGAGGAGTGGCTGGTGGGTTTGAACCGCCAGTCTTCTGGTTAGCAGTCAAACGCCTCAGGCACTACACTACCAGAGCAGCTCTGGTGGCACAGTGCCTAAGGCATTTAACTGCTAACCAGAAGGTTGGCAGTTCAAATATGAAGGAAGACAGAGCAATCTACTTCCATAAAGATTTATTGTCTTGGAAACCCAATGGGGGTGGTTATGAGTTGGAATCGACTCAATGGCAGTGGGTTTTTTTTTGTTGTTGTTGTTTACTTGGCCCTAAGATTCTGGTTCTGTCGCAGAAGCATCTCATATCCAACAGAGGGAGCAAATCCAACATACAAGACTACTCAGAAGAGGTTCTCTGCCTGTCATTTTTGAAAAAAGAGAAAATAGACAATTCATTGTCAAATTGTACTGCAAAGCATAAGAAAATATAATCCTATTAAAATGGCCTTTTCTGTCTGCCTGATGGAGAAAAATCTGGCCAGTTTCCTAAATAACCAAAAAATTTCTAGTATAGAATGTAGAAGTTGGAATGGAGAAAATTTTTCCTGGCTAATACCATAGTCTTACTTTTAAAGAGGTTTTTTCCTGAAGATAGGAAAAAAGATGCTGAAATACTGCTGTGGAGATGATCATGGGTGTTGTGAAAATGTCAAATTTGATGAAATGTGTTTCTCAGAGAAAAGCACAATCCTCGTGCAAATTGTCTAAGCCTCAGAGGGCCATGTCTTACGTCTCAGGCACAACTGCCATGTTTCTCTTGTAGTATCTGAACACAGTCATCCCTTATGAGAAGAAAGCTGCCCCTCCATCAGTAGAAGATCTGCAGATGCTGACAAACAGTGAGTTCCTCTCATTCCCAGAAAGACTTGCTGCTCCTTTTGTCTCCTCCCTGCCTCTCAATTGCACTCCTGGCGCTCCAGGCCTGAGCTTTCCTGAGAGCAGTTCTAGATGGGTCAAAATATGCTTCATGTCATCTCATCACTTCCTTCTGTGCTTGGGAAAAATGAAAACACTCTGCAGTGATTGCCAGAGCTGTTTTGTGTTTTCCCTATTTGTGTAAGAGAAGAGACTTGCCAGAAAAAAAGGAGCTGGTGAAAGATGCGGGAAAGGGGCTAGTACAGGTATGGGGGACTTTCTGTGGTTCGCCTGGCCGTTCTCAAGGCTTTGAGCCTGTCTCATCAGTTCTCCTTTCCTTGAATTTGCCTAGTCTGTGCTCGTGTCCCAGAAGCGGGGAGCTTGGCCTATGGGACCAGCTCTAGTTTTGATGAGAGCAGGGGTGGGTATGGTGGGGCAACGCTGATTAGAAATCATGGAGTTTGGTTTTCCTTTTGGGAAATGACTGCCTTCTCTCCTTCACAAATATTAATAAACCTTCTGAGCTATGGGAAAAAACAGTATGCAATAAAGGGCTGTTTTATGGGCAACAGCTTTTTATATACATCAAACATTACTACCCCTGAAGAGCTGAAGGTACTTGGTGTCAACTCTCAGTGCCAGCTTGGCTCTTTTAGGAACCCTAGACTGAGAGGTGGTGACAGCTCCCATCTCCTGGCAGCTGTTCACAGCAGAGAGTAACATACAGTAACACAGGGCTGCCTGGCCCACCGCAGCGCTGCTCCTGGAGGGAAGGTGCACAGGCTGTTCCATCCCCAGGGGAGGGGCAGACGAGCTGAGGATCTAGGGCCAAAGGTGACCAAATGTTTTCCTTGGTATAGTTTTAGAGAATGGAAGTTCTGCCTACATCAGTAGATGTTTAAGACGTGTCCTGACACTGCGTCCTTGAGAATCTGCCATTTTAAGTTCAAAATACATTAGCTTACTTTTAGCTCATTTTAAATGCCTTTATTTACATAAATACGCACTAATACTTTTTAAAGGGGGCAGATAACTGACATGTATAAGTTTGTGTTTTCACAAGTAGTAAGCATTCAGAAAGCAATATAAATCTATAATTACAGAGGTTGATATATGTAGTGCTCTCTCACTAGCTTAAAAAAAGGAAGCGCTGTTTACTACAGAGACCCAGTCAGGAATTCAGTGTGAAATCCTTTAATTTTAATTAAGAAGCAGACTTGCTTCTATTCTGAGTGAGTTGATCTACATTTTTCAAGTTCATTTAAAGAAATTACAGCTAGAGTGTATCCAGCATTTAGAGTGCAGGCTTCTCCCACTAAACGAAAGTAGAGCGTTCCTATGAAACATTTCACAAGCCGAAATGGCATAAAGTGAAGAAGCAATTACCATTAATTTACATGGGAAAAAAATTTTGAGCACTCCTAGTCCCCAAAATAACTCACCCAATCATAACAAATAATGCATAAAACCTATAATAACACTAACATACAGTGTTCACAGACACAGTTCAAAGCTATGGTGCCTTGATGATGAGATGCGGAGTGTCGTTCCTGGGGCAGGAATGTGACGACACTAGTCACTGCTCTGGGTGCTTGTTGCCTCTTAAATAGCTTGCTGCAAAACAAACGCTGAACGCTAGCTTTGCTTTTAGTCTTTTTTTTTTTTTTTTTTTCTGTAGAAGCAAAAATCTTCCGATTTGGTTAGTGAAAACAGATACTAACATAGGTCTTACCATAGAAGCGAAGTGGTGTACAGCAAACTTTTGAAAAGCAGGGGATAGCTGTACTTGGAAAATCTGGAAAAGTGAAAAAAATAATAATATATTGTTCCCTACACTATGATACTGCCTCGGAAACCCAAGGAGGGATCGCTGTGAGTCGGGGCTGACTCGACGGCACATAACAACAACAACAACACTATGATTACAATTTTGGTGTTTTTAGCGATAGTATTTTATATAGTTGGGATTATACTGGCTGTAAAATTTTGTGGTGTGATTTATAAATATATTTATTTGTGTCATGAATTTAGTCATAGCTAACATTTTGTTAATGTTCTTTTTATGGCCATCTTTTCTATCATGTGGGTTTCGTATTCCAGTGCTTTATTTCTTTCAAAAGAAAAACTGCCATCTTTCCTCAATGCCAATTCTCCTGTAGATAGTGAAAACTCTTGTTTTTGGGGCAAATCCTTGTATGGATTTGTGAACAGTGTCTTCTCCCCACCCTATTCCTTGAATCAAGGAAATAGGCCAGAGATGAACAAAGCTCCTGCTACTGGACAGTTCACACAAATGCTGGATTTTGGAGATCAGCTTCGACACACAGTGGCTGAGTGCAATGACTGTGTTTTTATGGGTAAATTCTCGGTGTTTCATGTAGGCTGAAAGTGTTCACAGCCAACTCAGTTGAAATGAGCACTTGTCTGAAAATGCAGAGGAAAAAGGAATAAAACAGAAGAACCAGGAGCCCAGCAATTTTCTTCTAACAGCACCGGGAGGGCCTTGGTTTCACTCTGTCTTTCTGACCTGGTCACTGACTTCATGCCACTGTCAGTCTCTGTTCTTCACCCACTCCTGATTTTTTGATTCAAGTCTCATTATCCTGTCTTGAAACCAGGCAAGGTAATCAATGGAGAGCAGGGACATGGAAATGAATTGGGGATCCCACTGCTATGGCAATTGCCTCCCTATCCTAGCTTTCAGTGCCAGCTGATGTTTATTGTTTTATCAGCTTACTGAAGTAATATATGCTCATTCAAAAAAGCCAGATAGTACAAAAATGTAATGTAGAAAGGAAAGTCCCCAGAGTCTTATACTCAGAGATAATTACTTTCAGTTTCATGTATATTCCCAGTAATTTCCAGATTTCTTTCCATTAGAATTTGTTAAAAATAATACATGATGTTCTGTAACCTTCTTTTTTACTGAGTCAGTATGTCTTGCATGTATATATTTATATACAATGGGTTAACCCATTGTCATCGAGTCAATTCTGACTCATAGTGACCACCATTGTGATTCTAAGACATTAAATCTTTACAGAATTAGATAACCTCATCTTCCTTTCATGGAGCAGTTGGTGGGTTTGAACCTCCAGCCTAAGGCACTGTGCCACTAGAGCTCTCTCTCTATAAATATATATACATATAATCACTCAATTTTTAAATAAAGCTCTATAGAACTACCTTGAATAGATGTCTCACCATTTTAAGAATCTATGGTTGGACACTACCACCACCCTCCATTTTTTTATATTGTAAACAATGTACAACTACTTTTTCTTCTTCTTCTTCTTCTTCTTCTTCTTTTTTTTTAAATTGTGATTTGGGTGAAAATTTACAGAGCAAATTCACTTTCCATACAGCAGTTCACATACACCTTGCCTCATGACATTGACCACAATTTACCACAGTGCAACAGCTCCCCTCCCACTTCCTCCTCATAGTTACCTCTTCCCTGTGTCCATTCCTCCATGGACTTCTGCCCCCTGAGCTGTCTCCCTGTGCATAAGCAGCCCTTCTTTCTCTCATGATTGTTCTCTCCAAGGAGTGTATCTACCTCAGGTAAATGTTCAACTCATATGCCTGTCTTTTGTTTGGCTGGAAGCCACAGGTGTAGGTTCAATTCCAGACCTGATGGGCAGCTAGGGGCCATAGTCTCAGTGGGTCCACCAGGCTCTATCAGACCAGCAAACCTGGTCCCTCCCCCTTTTTGTTTTACTCTCCAAATGACTTTGAGTTTTGTTCCACATTGTTCTCCCTCACTACCAAGGATCTCCTACATAGATCCCCTTCCAAGTGGTTGACATTGGTAGCCAGGCACCATCTAGTTCTTCTGGTCTCATAGTCATATAGGCTACAGATCGGATGGCGTACCAGTTGCTAGGACTAATTGTTTCCATGAATTTTTTGTTTTCTTTATTCTTCTTTACTCTGGATGAGGAGAGACCCATTGTTGCATCTAGATGGCAGCTTGCTAGCTTTCAAGATCCCAGTTGCTACTTGCCAAAGCACAACTATTTTCTTGAAGGATTTCCACAATATGAATACAAGAAGATGCTACCTAGTTTAATTACAGAAAAACTATTTTTAAAAATTTTATAAAACCTTTAGGCTTTAATAACTTCCTTATTTTTTGCTCTATATAGCTCATGTACTGTTTTCAACAAGAAGTCTTTAAAACTCCTTGAGAGTCTACATCCTTTTGCATTTCCATAAATTCTAGCACAGTACACAAAGTAGAATACGAATATTTGTTAAATTCTTTTGTTGTTAATAAATTTGAGGTGAGACATTTTCTACCACAGAGTCTATTTGTATCGACAATATTTATTTAAAGGTAGTGACATCTGTGACTCAGTGATGTGACAAGTACTATCTTTAACAGTTGTTGTTGTTGTTGTTGTTGTTAAGTGCCGTCGAGTCATTTCCGACTCATAGCGACCCCATGCACAGCAGAACGAAACACTGCCCGATC
>NW_006921765.1:7016488-7046456 GCF_000298275.1 Orycteropus afer afer | reverse complement strand
GTTGTCTCTCCTCACCTGTAAGCCTGGGGCTCAAGGCTTTTATCCCCTTCCCTGCTCTTCTGGCCTGCTACTCTGCGCAGGCCTGAGTTTCCTCTCCTCACCTAATCCCTTCGGCTGATTGACTGAATCTCAAAAGTGATCTTTTTAAGTGCTTTATTTTTATGATTGTTAAAGATTCATGCTTAATAGGTGATATGGAAATTATAGATGAGTAGAAAAAAATAGTTTAAAAAATAAAAAGAAAGTCCCTGATAGGCCCACCCACAAGAGACAGCCACCACTGTGGCTCTTTTGATGCACTCTCCCCCATCACCATGTTGAATTCGGACTCTTGACAGAGTTACGTAGTTCAGTTCTCAATGAATGTCTGGTTTCCTTGAATCATTTCTCACTCACTTTGGGCTGGTGGGTTTGTCTTTGGAACTGAGCTTTATGCCCTGATGGTGTTTTGACTTACTTCTCTTTCTCTTTCCCTAGATCTCTCTGCCATGAAGGAGACAATGAAAAGGTACCTACTTTGCTAACAGACTACATTTTAAAAGGTTAGTGTAGTCCCAGGCCTTCTGCAGCAGGAGTGGTCCTGTAGGACTCCTTCCTGGGATTCCTACTCCATGTTTTAGCCCAACCTGAGCCTTCCAAGATCATCCAAGTCAGGCCAGACTTGGGGGCGAGGAGGCAGGGAACTCAGTGGACAATTGTGAGGCCTTCTTAAGAATGGTTTTTGCAGTTGGATGGTGCTAGGAGGTCTGAAAAGGAGATTTCATCTTTCCCAAGTCACCACTGTGACTCCACTTGTGGAGTAGCCAAACCAATAAAGGACTCACTGTAAAAATGTGGGTAGGCCTCATCCAATTAATTGAAGGCCTGGAGAGCAAAAAGAGAGCTTGCCTTAGGATATATTCTGCCTTCAGACTATAAATAGACATTTTGCCAGGACTCCCTTATTATTTACTCTTACCATCATCTGACCTACAGATTTTGGATTTTGTGAATAGAGTGGATTACCTATTGTGAATAGAGTAGATTCTGACCCATAGTGACCCTAAAGGACAGAGTAGAACTGTCCCTTAGAGTTTCCAAGGCTGTCAATCTTTACAGAAGCCGACTGGCACATCTTTTTCCCAAAGAGCAGCTTGTGGGTTTAACCACGGCACTACTAGGGGTCCTTTGGATTTGCCAGACCCCACCAGTTGCATGAGCTGATTTCTTCAAAAATCAATGTCTCTCTCTTTCTCTCTCTAGTTTCTCAACTCCAGATCTTCCCTCTGTACTCTGCTTTGTGATGCTGAGCTTGGACTCTGCAAGCTGCATTTCTGCTTTGCCAGCTGCTCCCTGTTAGACTCTGTCCATAGGGGCCATTAGAGGTAGTCTGTGAGGCTGGAGAAGGAGACGTGCTCCTTCCTGTTGCCTGTGTGTCCCCTGTGTCACCCTAGCTCCATCATTCATCTCTTCCACCCCTGCTCACCCTCTGACACCCAGCACCAGCCACAGGCATCCCTTCCTCAGAGATGTGGGTCTGAGGCCCAAGGAGCCTTCCTCTCTGCTCAAAGAGCCCATCACCTGACAAGCAGAGTCCCCATCTCCAAGGTCTGGGTTCAAGTCCCCCTCTTCTAAACCTATGTTGTTTGTTGCCATGGATTTGATTCCAACTCATGGTGACCCTGTGTGTGCGGAATAGAACTGTGCTCCAAAGGGTTTTAAAGGCTGTGATATTTCAGAAGAAGATCAAAAGGTAAGTCTGCTGAGGCATCTCAAATTTCCAAACTTTTGGTTAGTAGCTGAGCACTTAACAGTTTGTACCACTCAAATATGTAGGGTTTCATAATTCCAACCTCTTCCTTCTGTTTCCCCAGCATTTGGAATATAACAGCTCCTACACTCACTACCCCATGACCCTTCAGCATTCTCTGTTTACCCTACAGTTACCGAATATACAACCTTATACCTAGTTATCAATTCCTCATGTTATTCTCTCAGGATTCAACTAACTGGTGTGATTTCTGTCTCTTGACCAACTCTACTGATATAGGTAAAGAAGAATTGAAGAAGTTTTCTGATGAAAGAAGTCTGAGGGCTGCTTCTCTTGGTTGCCCTTGGAGATTCCCCTTCCCTCTTCCATTCCCTGAATTATTTGCCTACTGGTCGTCAAGGAGACAGCTGACAATTTTGAGTTGCCAAGCTTCCCCGTGAAGCTCTACAGAGACATTCTGGAAACTCCCTACTCCTTGTGCTCACCAGCCAGAGAACTTGAAACATCTAGCCAACTTGGGGAGGAGGGGGTAATGAGCAAAACATACTAAGCCTGAAGTTGGAGAGAGAGACTAGAGGTTTCTCTGAGGCCTGGCTTCCTCTGCAGACCTCCAGCACCCCCTCTGCCCTGTCCAGAACAACACCTGTTGGGTCTAGCCAAGGTCAAGCCCTCCAACCAGGCTTTCAACCACCGAAAGTGCCCTGAGCCTGTCACTCCAGGTGTATAGAAGCTCATGGCCAGCTAGAGTATGGAAGGGCTTGGGAGCTGCAGAGCCTGGAGTCATTCCTGGGGGAAGGAACTTCAGCCATTCTGAGCATTCAACACATACTGAAGCCTCATCTCAAGGCTCACTCTCAGCCTCTTTAGTAACACCACCACCACTAACAACAATACTCATATTGTGGTGGGTGTGACTTACCCCACAACTTAGTTGTGCAGAAATATCCATTGCTTTATTTTATTAAAATCAAATATAGTCTCTCTCTATTACTGGGGTCCCAACCCCTCCCAGGGTCCTACCAGAATCCAGAGGGCTTATGCAGATCTCTGAGGCAAAACTAAACCTGGCTAAAGCTTCACCTATTTCATTTTTGCAGAAGTATTTTAAAGTAAATTAAAGACATCATTGCATCTCATTCTTGAATATTTTAGTATCCATTTTTTAAAAAATAGAAATAGTGTCTTCCATAATCACAAAACTACTATCACATGTGAAAATAATCAAAACTCAAAGAAATTGAAATGTAAAGTTTATCCCAAGCAACCATTTTATCTGTGTAAAGGGAGATCTTTTTTTCTTAAAAACAAGTGGCTCAAAGTAGGCTGATTACAATTGTGAAAAATAGACCTTTGGATTCATTCAAAACAACAATATTTGATTGTTTCATGATTTAATAAATAACTTGAAAACTGGAGGAGAGTAAGTCTCTCTGCATGAAGGAAAAAATGAAGAAAGCTTCCTGAGGATTGAAGATTCACAGAAGCTTACATATTTTTTTCCTAATGAATGTAAGTTTCCATGGTGATCAAGAATGTAATAGTTACTGAGTCAATGTTAAAAAGTAGCTCCTGAAAATTTGGCCCTTTATCCATTTGTGGCTATCAGACCTCTTGAAATTAAAATTATGGAAGCACACAGTCTTTCTCATTAAATCATGAAATAATGAGTTATTGACTACCCTTTTCTAGGAACCCTGGTGGCACAATGGTTAAGTGTTCAACTGCTAGGTAACTGTAGGGTTGGCAGTTTGACCCCTCAGTGACTCCATGGGAAAAGACCTGGTGATCTGCTCCTGTAAAGATTCCAGCCTAGGAAACCCTATGGGGCAGTTCTACTCTGTCCAATAGGATCTCTATGAGTTGACATTGACAGTATACAGTAACACTTTTCTAACTGGAAAAGACAAGCTGTCAATGCTTCAGAACAGTTTCTGGTGAAAGAAACAGATGCTTTTGCAGTTTGGGTCAGACTTTTTTACAATTCATTTTTGGTTTTATGGGTAAGAAAAACCCCTTAAGAGCAAAGTAAGATGGCTTTTTTCTTTCACATATAAAATAATTTTCTAATATTGTCTATTAAACAATTAGTCCCATTTTGTAGATGAAAGGCTAAGATTTGGAATAAGTAACTTGTTTAATGTCATTTATTTAGCTAGTGGGCAGCAAAGCCAGGATCTGAACCCTGGTCTGTCTAGTTCCAAGGTCTACTCTGTTGCACATCCCTGTTTTTCACAGGGCCTTCTGCTCTTCAGAGTCCTTTTACATTCAGCATATCCAGCTCTTACAACAACCCTGAGAAGCAGTGTGGACATTATGGTCATATTCTTACTCATCAGGAACCAGACCCAGAGAAATGAAGTGCTTTGTCCAAGATTATACAGGGAGAGCTAGTGTGCAGGGTTTTGGAAGTGCACAGCAGGATGGATAGGAAGGTAGTTACCAAACTCAACCTCCACTTTGACAGCCCTGGCCTCAACTCTTTACTCTCCTCCCCTCTACTCCCAATCTGTTCATCCTTCTTTCTCAGCCCCCTCCTATCAAGGGCCTCATTCATTTCCTCTCTGGTTTCCAAGAAACAGTTTACAAAGTGACTAAGCAGTGACCCCTGCAGGGTCCCCAGTCCCTCTTGCCCCTTCCCTTCTTGGCTCAGCCATGAACACAGCAGGGGTCATGTTGGCTTCCAGCCTCTGACCTATTTCCTCTCCAGTCCACAGCTCATCTCCCACTGGGGTCCCCAGAGCCTACAGCTGGCCTCCAACCAAGCACACATGGAAAAGGCATTGATTGCAGAAGCATCTGCTTCTTCCACTCTGGCTCAGCTGCTTCATCCTTCTACAATCTACTTCTTCAAAAGCCTGGGGTCTCAGAATCAGGATTCAAAATGATTTCAACAGGCTAGAGAACTGAGTTAAATTCCTCAGGGCAAAGAGAAGCCTACAGATTGGCTCAAAGAAGCTGAGATGTGAGCACAGCACAGGAAGAGGCCGAGGGACTGTTCTGCCCAGAGTACTCTGGCCCTGAGTTTTACAAGTATCCATAGTCAGATGAAGCTGCTTCTCACTAGAGGTGGAGGGTTCCTGGGAAGTGAGGCAGCAGTGGGAAACCTGGGTGCTTGCTCCAACCACACCGCTGATTAGTTCAAGAGCTGGGGAGACAAATGGACCCACCGCTTCCTCTCAGAACAGTAAGATTGGCCCTGCCTGCCCCAGGGGCTTAGCTAAGAAATCAAGAATATATGTAAATTAACATCTTGGTATATAAATGCTAACTAAGTGGAGAAATAAAGCTCTAATACAGTCAGTTCAAGCCCACCAGCCACTCCTCAGAAGGAAGGTTGGGCAATCCTACTTCCGTAGTGATACTGCCTCGGAAAGCCAAGGAGGGGTTGCTATGAGTTGGGGCCGACTCGACAGCAAATAACAACAACAACAGTATGTAACTGAGAAGGATTTTGAGTATTCTTGTCACAAGAGAAAGGACTTGGCAGTACCACAGGCCTCTGAACAAACTAGTGTCAACTACAGTCTCAGTAAACATGGACACGTTGGACAATGTCCAAAAATAAGGGATTGAGATGGTAGTTTCCATTGAGTTGGTTCTGACTCATGACGATGTCACATATAATAGAATAAAACGTTGCCTGGTCCTGCGCCAGCTTCATGATCATTGCTCTCTTGAACCCATTGTTGAAGCTGTTGTATCAATCTGTCTTGTTGAGAGTCTGCCTCATTTTTGCTGATCCTCTGCTTTACCAACCACGATGTCCTTTGTTGTGCCCAGGCTGTAAAGGAGAATTTCGGAAGAGAAGAAGACGCCAACCCACGCCAATGCAAATGCAATAGGACAGTTTATTAGCCAACTTAAGTCAGGGTCTTTGCGCTTAAGCAAAAGACCCCGTACCCCGTTTCCTTCTTCAATTTATAGGACAATATGAGGAGGGGCAGCACCGGGGCGAGGGGGTACAGGTGATTGGTTGTTGCCAAGGGAGTCAGGGCAGTGATCTAAGATGTTGGGGGGCATAAAGAAACTCCCCCCAGCTCCAAAGTTCACTTAGGAAAATATTATCTAGGGAGGATGCGGCTCAGATATGGGGAAGACTTTTAGGAGCCTCGCAAATCTCTGATACGTGCTGAATCCGGGTGGCTTTTGTGATGCGTGCTGAGTTCGGAGGAAGTTCCTTGATACCTGCTGAGACTGGAGGGCAGATAAAAGCCCTAAGGAGTGTTTAGAATTACAAAAGTTCTGTTAGCACTACTGACACTAAAAGGTTTCTGGTTAAAGATTTTCCTGGAGGCTGCTAGAATTCTGGCTTCAGATTGACTCACACCTTTTCTAGTGATTGGCCTTTCCTGATGACGTGTCCAAAGTAAGTGAGCTCAAGTCTCGCCATCCTTGCTTCTAAGCATTCTGGTTGCATTTCTTTAGAGACTGACTTGTTCATTTTTCTGGCACCCACAGTATGTTTAAAGTTCTTCACCAACACCACTGTTCAGAAGCATCAATTCTGTTTTCTTTGCATGTGAAAGTTGAGGACCAGCATGGGGTGTGGGAAATCAAATCATGGGGAGAAAAGTAGAATTAGAGTTCATTTGTAAAATGTGGACTGCATTTACAATACCATGGGATTGTTGAAAATACTGAGCACATTCCTAATATATTGCAAGCATCTCCTGAGTCCTCTGTGATCCTGATAGCCCAGATGAGGACAGGCTGGAAGGGTTAATTCCATGCTCAGCTGGAGACCAATCAGGGCTAGCACAAACCTCCAGGGCAGATTGGAGCACTCTAATGGTCTCTCAATCTACCATGCATTAGTTCTCATGTGTTATCCAGAGACAGGGTCTGCTGGCCACCCTGATCGCCACTTGGCCTCCAAAGGAAAATTTAATGGAGTTTGAGGACATTTATGGCTTGAGGTATTGGGGACCTAGGGTCAGGCAAACACATGTCATCCCCACTGAGTGGGTGCCTGATCTCAGGGACTATCTGCCTTCCTGTCCCATAGCTGAGTTAGGAGAAACTAGGACTTCAACACTGTAAGGCAAGGCGTTGTTGTTGTTGTTATGTGCCATCGAGTCGGACTCGACTCATAACGACCCCTCCTTGGGTTTTTGAGGCAGTATCACTACGGAAGTAGATTGCCCCATCTTCCGAGCAGTGGCTGGTGGTAGAGGGGCCTTAACCAAGTGATGACCTTGAGTGGGATGGGGTATGTCCATAAAGCCACAATGCTCCCACAGCAAGTGTGCCAGGTGTGCCACAGTGAGCATTCCTCGAGAGCCAGGAGGAGCTGGCTGTCCCTCAGGCCTAACCACTTCATCCTAGCTGAACTGTGAGACAAGACAGGCTCTGACACCTGACATCAGATCCTCCTTCTCACCCAGGCCTAGGAATCTCACCCTCCCCACACCTGTTCCCAGGGGTTGGAAAAATCTGACCCCATCTCATGTTGTCCTTTAAAAGGTAGCTGCGGCAGGGGACATGCAGAGGGAGCAGAAGCTTGGAGTGTGGAGTTCAGACAACCTTAGACAGAGGTCCCCAAGCCCACTCAAGGCCCTAGCCTCCATAGGTGGACACTAGCCATGGATGGTGCACCTACTGCATGCTAGGCACTGCTCATTTTTGTGCATAGCATGCATGTTAATGTGTGTGCATGTGTGTGTCATTTATAACAAACTAATATAAAAATGCATAAAAATAAATGTATACCTTTATAAACTGTAAACTCTATCCAGGCCAAAAATGTGATCATATGAGGGGCTTCTTGGGTGTTGGTGATGTTCTCTAAGTCTCTCCCTTTAATATACACAATAATATTTACCACAAGGAAGGTGTTCTTGCCCTCATTCATCCGTGAAGACCCTAAAACTCAGAAAAGCTCAGTACTTTCTTAAAGTTCATGGTTTGTACATCAAATCCAGCTGTTTGATCAGAGAATTCCTTCCTCCACTTTAGCAGCTTCTCCCAATAAAATGTGATTAAGAGAGGGGCTGAAGGCATGTAAACCTCATGATCCCTGGGTCAGGAGTCCTGCATTGGTTCAGGTGGCTGGACTTGAGACTTGGGGGCTTTTTTAATCTATGTTTAGTGACTCTCTGGGTTTAGAACACCAGTAAAATGAAAATGCAGGGAGCTCTTGAGTGCTTTCCCTGGGACTTCCCCATAAGGACCTGACCTCCTCAGTTCAGCACTATGAAGAGAGTGAATCATCCGGCATAAATTATTCACAAGGACCTGGGCTGTGAGGGTAACAGGAGAGTGGGGATGGAGATGTCAGAAGGGCTAAGGTTGGCAACCTGAGCCAGATCCCCTCCTTCCAGGGCTGGGCTTGCTCTGTAGAAAGGAGCCACAAGTCAGGAAGGAGCCTTAGAGGGCCTCCCATCCAGGGATCAGGGCCATGGTGGGTCAGAGGACCCAGCATGGACAGGTCAGCCTTCTGCTGCCCATAAACCTCTGTCTTCTGAATCAAGAGGTCTCAGGTGAGTAATGCTCAGACCTGCCCATGATGCCAGTCTCTAGATGGTCCATTCCCACTTTCATCCCACTAATTTTTCCTCTTTCTGTCTTGGGGATACTTGGGAGCAGCTCCTTTTTCACTTGCATAGCTTTTCAGTGCAAGCTATTCAGTTCATTCACCTGTGAGATATTTAGCTAGCATTTACTGAGTGACTACAATGTGCCTTGGTGGGTGAGTCAAGGTCAGAACAGAGAGAGCATGTTGCATTACCCTAAGCTGGCCACTGTCTCAGGGACCATTGTCAGGTAGTGAGCATGGCAATGACCCAGTCAGATTTGGGTTCCAGAAAGTTCTTCCAAGCTGCATGGTTCTGAGGGGCTGAGAGCAGCTGGGAGCCTTTTGCAATGATCTAGGGGAGAGGTGCTGATGGCTTTGGCCAACACAGTGTCCATGGGCATTTGAAAGAATCATTTTCTGAGTTAAGTGTTCATCTTCTTGAACAGTTGAACATTGAAGTTTTCCTTTGATCTGCCCCATTCACTTGCATGCCTACCTTCCCTTCTTATTTCCCTGGAGAAGCTGATAGCAAATGGAAAGAACCTGCAATGGGGAGTTAGACAAGGCTTAATCCCAGCTCCATCACCTACTGTGTGGTTTCAGACAAAGTGATGTAGTGTCTCAGAGCCTCATGGGAATGTTATTAACTACCTCATTAGGTTTTGAGGAGGGCAGTTGTGGTTCAGTGGTATAATTCTCACTCTCCATGCAGTAGACCTGGGTTCAAATTCTGGCCAATGCACCTCATGCACAGCCACTGCCTGTCTGTCAGTAGAGGCTTGCATGTTGCTACTATGCTGAACAAGTTTCATTGGAGCTTCCAGACTAAGATAGACTAGAAAGAAAGGCCTGGTGATCTGCTTCTGAAAATTAGCCAATAACAACCTTATGGATCACAATGGTCAAATCTGCAACCAATCATGGGGGACCAAGCAGCATTTTGTTCTGTGGTGGATGGGGTTGCCATAAGGATGGCAAAACCAAACTCACTGCTGTCGAGTCAGATCCGACTTATAGCGACCCCTCCTTGGGTTTCCAAGGCAATATCACTACAGAAGTAGATTGTCCAACTTTCCTTCCTAGGAGTGGCTGGTGGGTTTGAACCACCAGCCTTCTGGTTAGCAGTCAAATGCCTGAGGCACTATGCCACCAGAGCAGCAAACCCAATAACAAGGTCATGAGAATTAAAGGAATATGTATGAAGAGTCCGATACAGAGCCTAGCATGAAGAAAGCATTCCGTTAATGGAAGATATTGTGAATTATTCTTGGGGTTTGGTTGTCCTCCAAGGTTCTTATTTTCATTCAGATTTGCTGAGGCTGTTAAAGCACTTTATAGGATGTGAGCCCACCCAGGCCACATGGGAAAAGGAGAGGAGGAAAGACTGGGGCACCTAGGTCTTAAGCAGACAAACACCCTGTTGACCAACTTACCACATGTTATTGTTGTTAGTTGCCATCAAGTTGGCTATGGCAATTTTATGTGTAACAGAATGAAATATTGCCCTGTCCTGTGCCATCCTCATCATCACTGGTATGTTTGAGTCCATTATTGTAGATAATGACTATTTATTGTCTGACACCTTGATAGACTGAAAGCTTCCTGAGAGCAGGAATGGGATGAGCCAATTGTCATTGTAACCCCAGTCCCTGGCACATAGTACAAAACCAGTTGCCAAGCAATAGATTCTGATTCATGGTGACCCCATGAGTGTCAGAGCAGAACTGTGTGCCATAGGGTTTTCAGTGGCTAATTTATTAGAAGTAGATTACCAGGACTTTCTTCCAAAGAGCCTTTAGGTAGACTTGAACCTCCAACCGTTCAGTTAGCAGGTGAGCTTGTTAACCATTTGTACTACCCAGAGACAAGGCATTATCTGATGAATGAAGAGATGCTGTGTAGACAGGCTGGGGTCATCTTCCCATTGCTGCAGTGGGACCATAGTGAGGGTGGTGGTTAAACTTTGGAATCCTTCTGGAATCTACGCACAGAGATCTCCAAGCTCTGAATTGTCAGTGGCGGCGCTGATCTCGTGTGTCTTTGGGACTTATCAAACCTGACAGATCATCAGACTTACTTTTGGGAGGTTCTGACTCAGAGGTCTGGAGTGAGGCCCAGGAATGTCCATTTTTATCAAACTTTCCAAATAATGGTCTGATGGTCAGTCATGAGGGAAAGCCTCTGCTTCAGTCCATTCTCTGGTCTCGGCCCAGGAGACCCCACTCTGCAGAGGCTCAGTGGAACACAGAACCACTCAGAAGTCCCATGTTGTACTTCTCTCCCCAGGCCAGCCCCGTTTGATGCTCAGAACCCCTGCAGAAGAAGAGGTGTCCATTCTTGGAGTGTGGGACGGCTCTGTGGAGCTGGCCTGTGGCTCGGGGCCCACCCCCATGGTGGTCCTCTGGAGCTTCACCCCCCTGGGCTCCCTAGACCCCCAGCCTGTGGCTGTCACCAATGGAGCTGCATCTCAGGTGGAAGTAGGGGCCTCAGCTCTGGGGGCTGTGAGTCTGAGGAATGGCAGCCTGGTGTTGGGTGAGCTGCAGGAAGGCACCCGTGGCCGCTTCCTGTGTCAGGCTCTGCACATGGCCAGTGGCCAGCTGCACATCTCCTACTCCTACCTCACTCTGGCTGTGCTGGGTGAGGGTCCTGCCATGGACAGGACTGGCCTGAGCTGTTTTGCATGCTGCTTTGCATCTATTTGCATGTGCTTCCCATTATATTTGGCTGGCTCACTCTGGGGAGAAAATCGGGAGCCAGAAATAAGGGGAGGGAGGATGTAAATAGGATATTAGGGTCTGGGGGCAGGCAAGTCCCCAGCCAGCAGGGATTGGGTTGCTGTTACAGCCAGGCCCGGCCTGGGTCTGTGGGAGGAGAAAAAAAAAACCCAAGCCTTTCCTTCTCTGGCTAGTGCCCATATCAAAGCCTCAGGTGTGGCTGAGTGACCCATCCCCAGTGGAGGGTGCCTCTGTGGTGGCCACATGTACACTGCGGGAAGGCACAGAGCCTTCACCTGGCAACACCAAGCACCCCAAGGCCGCGGGGAGGTTCTGCTGGGAGTTACAGGACAGCCACTCCAACTGAATCCCATCAACCGGACACACCTGGGCTGGTATATATGCAGTGTTCATAATGCAGTCAACGGGCTAAGCAGTGACGGCGTCTTCCTGGATGTCATCTGTGAGTGGGATTGAGTGGGATGGGGTTGGGGCAGGAGAGGCAGGCAGGACCGACCCCCACCCACCAGCACTATCACTTACTCTGGACCTCTTCCACACCTCAGACTTCCCAAGTCCCTGCACTGCAGGATGCCCCAGGCCGCAAAGAGCCTCCAATAGGCAAGAGCCTTGGGGGCATTTTGCTCACTGGGGCCAATTATGGCTCTAATTAAAAAAAAAAAAAAAAAAAAAAGTTGTCATGGAGTTAGTTCTGGCTAATGGCGATCTTATATGTGTCAGAATAGAACTGTGCTCCAGAGGGCTTTTGATGGCTGATTTTTGGAAGCAGATTGCCAGGCCTTTCTTCTGAGGAGCCTCTAGATGGACGAAAACCTCTAACCTTTTGGTCAGGAGCCCGGTTCTTTAACTATTTGCACCACTCAGAGACTCCATGGCTCTAGTACCTTCTTGGGGTCATGGGCCCCCTTCATACACAATTTTACCCACAATTTCAGGGGTGGCCCAGAAAGTCTGCCCTTGGATTGAGCTGAAGGACATGAAGGGACCATTTTCCTCCCTGAGGGAACAGGAAGGTTTCCACCAAGAAAAAAGAGGGTAGCAAGTTGGTCCAAAGTTGCAGGCTAAGAACCTGAAGCTAGAAATCAGAAATTCCATGCACAAGATGGATACTAGGATGGTCTGGAGCTCACTGTCCAATATGGCAGTCACTCATGTGGCTACTGAGCACTTGAAATGTGAATCCAAATTGGGATGTGCTGTAGTCGTAAGGTACACACTTGAATTTGAAGACAGCCAGAAAAAAAGAATGTAAAGTAAAATAGCACATCAATAGTTTTTATATTGACTATATTTTGAAGTAATAGTGTTTTGGATGCATTTGGTTAAATGAAATAATTATTATAATTACTGGAATCTATTCCAAAAAACAGGAGCTCTGGTAGCCTAGTGCCTAAAGCACTTGACTGCTAACCAGAAGGCTGGCAGTTCAAACCCACCAGCCACTCCTTGAAAGGAAGGTTGGGCAATCTACTTCTGTAGTGATACCACCTCAGAAACCCAAGGAGGGGTCACTATGAGTTGGGTCTGACTCGATGGCACATAACAACAACAACAACAATTCCAAAAAACCAAACTCACTGCCATAGAGTCAATTCTGACTCATGGCAACCCCCACTGAGTTTCCAAAGCTGTAAATCTTTATGGAAGCCGACTGCCCCATCTTTCTTCCATGAAATAGCTGGTGAGTTTGAACTACCAGCCTTGAGTTAGCAGCCAAAGGCCTTTACCACTATAGCACCAGAGCTCCTTTTGAATCTATTAGGGTTGTTTAATTTGGCTTGGTTATTTACACATTTAAAAAAATTGGCTGCTAGAAATTTTAAAATAACAGCCATGACTAGCATATGTCCATTGCACAATGCTGGTGTAGAGATCTCAATGAGCAAAGGCTAAGGACTCCTGTCCTAAACGGGGTGTTTGTGGGAATTATAAAATGTCTGTGAAAGGAGAGTAAGGGTGCTTAGGAAAGAGGTGGATGCAGAATGGAAGGAGGCAGACTTCATTCATCTCTGGGAGTTAGGGAGAGCGTGACAGACGTGGTGACACTCAGCTTGGAACATAGGAGAGAGGAGGAGGAAGTGCCCCAAAAGGGCTCTAAGTGGAAAAGGCTGGCTGCTGAGATCGTGTTCAGGGCATTGTCCCCACCAGCCTAGAGTGACCACCACCCAATTTGCTCATGACCACCTCAGTTGTACCACTAAACACCCTATGTTCCAAAAAACCCCTTAGTCTGAGATAACTGGGAGAGTTGGTCACCCCACCTCCCTTCTATGTGGCAAACTTGTATGTGCTGCCATCTCAGACCAGCCCTCTTTTCCCCAGTGTAGCCTGCTGAGTCATAGTCCCTTCTGAGCCCCCCAACCCCCATCCTGTGAGCCTCCACAAGCCCTAGTCACCCTATCTGGTCTGATCTTTGTTACAGGCCCTGGACATGAGTTCCTTGAGTCCTAGCATAGTGGCTAGCACAGAGTAGGTCCATAACATGCTGTGGGATGGGTGAATGAATTTGGGGATGACTGTAGGAGTGAATGGTGGAATGATGATCAGTAGGGGTGACAGGTCTCCCTTGCCCTCCCAGATGGTCCGGACGAGCCTGTGATCACCGTGGAGGCCCTGGCCACCACCGAGGGTGGTTTCTGGGCCAGTGAGAGGGAAGAGGTTACTCTGAACTACCTGGCAGCATCCAACCCTCCTAGCCGCTATGTGTGGCTCCATGACCACACACAGGTCCACACTGGGCCTGCCTACATCATTGCCAGTGCTGGCCGTGCCCGCACAGGCGTATACACCTGCCTGGCTCACAATAGCCACCTGGACACTCACACACAGACCACTGTGCGGCTCACCATTTACTGTGAGTGTGGTGGGATGCCTAGGTCTGATCTTGGGAACACCCATGGCTGGAGCCTCCCTAGCAGTGGTTTGGCCAACCCCAGGTGCCCTGCAGAAACGGGGATGGATGTGTGTGTAAGGGAGGGTGAGGGTGTTTAGAGAACCAAGGGTTTGGAGAGAGAGTAAGAGGACCATGAGAAGGGGCCTTGGGAGTGGGAAGCCCCTGACCCACTGGGCCCCTCCCAAAGTGATTATTCCCATGGCCCTGGGGACTGGACTGAGGCACAGAGAAAGGTAAAGTAATGACAGTGAGCCAAGGTGTCCTGATTCTTATGTGCCCAAGGGGCAAAAAAGAGAATGGAAGGTGAGGGATTTCTGTGGGGGCTTCTGAGATTCTTCGGGGATTTGGAACTCCTGCCCACTCTATGACCCCTGCCCCTTGACCTTTTCTCACCAACATCTCAGAGGGCTTTGCTCTTACCCTACCCCCCTACTTCTCCCACTCCCCTTTCCTCTGACAGCCCAGGCCTCCAGATCCTGGACTGGGCTGGGGGCTGCCCTGCACTAAAAGTAGAGTCCACTCTAGCACTACCTCACTCCCTCCCTCACCCAGATCCACCTGAGGGCCAGCCCTCCTGTGCCATGCTCCCTACCCTCACGGCTGTTTCTTTGGTCTGATCCTGGCCTGGGGAAGTTCCAACTGCCCAGCTGCAGTGGGAAGGGCCCCAGGGAACTGGCCCTACTGCCCCTAGTAACATCTCCTGGAGTCACGAAGCCACCCAGCTCCCCAATGGCAGCATCTTCACCTGTACAGGCCAGCATCCAGCCCTGACAGTGCCTACCCTCTGCTCCATCACACTCTGTGAGTTGATTCAGTAAATAGGACTGGTGTGTGTGTGTGCTGGGGAGGGTGAGAGGGTTCCTGGGATCCAGGGTGGAGCTCAAACCTCAACTTCCAAGACATGCCATGAAACAAGGACGTGGGAAATGCCCAGCTCAGATGCTCTCTCTCTAATTTCTCTCCATTCCACCCCTGTCTCCATCACATTGTACCTTGCCCTCCTCATTTCAGGTGGGAGCCCTATAACTCGCTCCTAACTAGGCTCCAGCCTCAGGCTCAGCAATGGACTTTACTCAATTCTCCTACAGCTGCCTCACTTTTTGGCCTTAAAAATACCTTCAGCATCTTCCCCACCTGTATACTCTTCTGCCTCCTCTTGCCTGGAAAAGCACACTCACCCACCATAGCTTAATTCAAACATCATCCTGTATTCGACATCCTTCTTCTGTAAGCCCCCAAGGGAGTTTGTCTTTCTACCTATACTCTGTTGTTGTTGTTATGTGCCGTCGAGTCGGCCCCGACTCATAGCGACCCCTCCTTGGGTTTCCGAGGCAGTATCACTACGGAAGTAGGATTGCCCAACCTTCCTTCCGAGGAGTGGCTGGTGGGTTTGAACCGCCAGCCTTCTGGTTAGCAGTCAAGTGCTTTAGCAACTATGCTACCAGGGCTCCTATACTCTAGCACTTCTCAAATCCTATCACATTTGTTCCTTAGTGTCTGTCCCTCCCCTTCTTGGGTAGATGGTTAGCTGTCTATAAATGATGACTTAGTGAATAAATAAGTGACTGAGTAAAGGTAGGAACGAGTGAAGGTGGATGCAATGGAGTGAGCCTCTCAAGCCCTTCTTCCTCCCTGAGGGCCATGTTGAGCCACCATTCCTTACCCAGGGGAGCCTCCCCAGAGCCCCACCTGCTGGACTGAGGCCACAGGAGGGGCCAGGTTCATCATGCTGAGCTGTGAGTGGCCTGGAGGTGAGCCCCCTGCTGTGTTGACCTGGCTTGATGGGCGGCAGCAAGCTTTGAGCAGTGGTGGTCCATCCCCAGCTGTTTACCTCCTGAAGGCCCATGGAGGTCTGGCTGGTAAAGAGTTCACCTGCCGGGGCTCCCACCCCTTGAGGACCCCTGATGCCCACTGCCGACTCCAGCTAGGTGAGTAGGGGCTACTTCTGGGACTGGAGCCCTTTGGAACCAAGGGGGTGGGGGCTGTGCTGAAATGGAAAGTGAGTCAGAGGACTGATCTCAGTGACTCAAGTTTTTGTGATCCATAAAACAAGGGGGCCTGGTCTCAATCAGTGCTGTCCATATATTGTGACCCATGAATAGAATTTAAAAAAAAAAATTTTATTGTGCTTTAGGTGCAAGTTTACAGAGCAGAGTTTGTTTTACATTCAACATTTCATGTACATTTAGTTTCACTCCTCAATTACCATCCCCAACCCTAATCCCCTCTCCTCCTCTCCCTGCCCAGTAATACCCCCCGCCCCCCCCCCGTGTCCCTCATAGTTATGCACTGCTGTGTGTCTTGCATTTCCTCCGTGTGAATGTTGCCCCTCTGGTGCCCTGTTGTCGATTGTTCCAAGGGATGCATCTCCATAGAGTATGTGGGTGCATCACCCTGGGTTGAGTGGTCTGCGTGTACATCTTATTTACTATTGTGCTAAGAGCCAGCCCGATTTTCTAGTAGCCACATTTAAAAAAAGTGATCTAAACTCTCTAAACCAGGAGCTCTGGTGGTGTAGTGCCTAAGGCATTTGATTGCTAACCAGAAAGCTAGTGGTTCAAGCCCACCAGCCACTTCTCAGAAGGAAGATTGGGCAATGTTCTTCCGTAGTGATACTGCCTCCGAAACCCAAGGAAGGGTTGCTATGAGTTGGGATCAACTTGACAGCAGTGAGTTTGAATATAATTTTAAATTTTCTAGTAGCTACATTAAATAAAAGTAATAGATGAAATATTTTTTTAACTCAATATATACAATATATTATGTCAACATACCAAAACCAAAAAAATCAAACTCACTGCCATCAAGTCGGATCTGACTCATAGTGACTCCTCCTTGGGTCTCCAAGGCAATATCACTACAGAAGTAGATTGCCCAATCTTCCTTCTGAGGAGTGGCTGGTGAGTTTCAACTGCCAGCCTTCTGGTTAGCAGTCAAATGCCTTAGGCACTAGCCACCATACAATGATATAAAAATTATTAATGAGCTGTTTTACTTTCCTTTTTTTTTTTTATCCATACTAAGTCTGTGAAATTGGTTTGTATCAGTTACAGCCGGTCTCAGTTCAGACCAGCTCCATTTCAAGTGCTCAGTAACCACCTGTGGCTAGTGGCTACCATATTGGACAGCACAGGTCTAGATGATGTAGGAATTTGAATTGTGTCCTTCATTTACACTAACTTGCATGAGAGAGGTCCCTGATTATATTACTGATTTAATGTTTTGCTTGTCAGAGGTCTCTCTCTCTCTCTCTCTCTCATCAAACATCATCACTTCCCCTATTTGGTTTTTTGTTTGGGCTACTCTCTCTGTCTGGGTTCCTCCTTCAACTGGCCCTGTCCTATTTATTCCTATCTCAAGGTGCATATGACATAAAACAGTATGAGAAAACCAAGAAGCCATCACATTTAACAATTCTCACAAAATGATTTACATTTTGGTCTTCAAAGATATCTTGATGGGTAGTGTGTTCTCAGGAGCCCCGAGGAGGTCCTCAACCAAAATATTTCCTTCTCTATTACTCATTCAAAAGGAGACTGGGGGATGCAAATGTTTTGTGCTTGATTAGTAACCTAAAGGTTGGTGGTTCTAACTCACCCAGTGATTTTGTGGCAGAAACCCTTCTTTATGCTTCCATAAAGATTATAGCCAAGAAAAGCCTATGGAACAGTTCTACTCTGTAATACATGGGTGGCCATGAGTTGGAATCAACTTGACATCAATGAGTTTTATTACTTAGTCTCAGGCCCCAAATTCCATCATGGGATATTCACGGACATTTAAAAGATTAGGTCTGTAAGAGTCAGCCCCTAAAAACTGATTGCCTGCTTTGGGCCCAGGATGTGCCTGTAGCTAGGAGTGTTGGGCCATCAGGGGCAGGAGGTGAAAGGAATATAGTCATTCACAAGGCCTCTCTAGTGGAGAAGGCCTGGTGCCAGGTGCTGGGAGTCGGGTGGTTGATGCAGAAATGAATAAAGCAGGAGCTGAGGCTGGGGCAGGGTGGGGAGAAGGGAGGAAGAACACTGCTGCTACCAGTATCCCTTGGAGCAGGGTTTAGAGAAAATTGTGATAACCCAAAGAAACCAAACTCACTGGTTGTTTCCAACTCATAGTGACCCCATTGGGTTTCCAATGCTGTAAATCTTTATAGAAGTAGACTGCTTCATCTTCCTCCCACAAAGCAGCTGGTGGGTTTGAACCACTGACCTTCTGGTTAGCATCTAAGTGCCTGACCCACTATGCCATCAGAGCTCTTTAGGTTGTGATAGAACCGGATATAAAATAGGAGCCCGAAAGAGGAGACTTAATTGCTCAAGACAGCTTCACTGTCAACTCTACCATCCCCTGTGCTCCCCTCCTTTTCCTCTCCCTCCCCTATACTGCTGCCCTGTGCCCTCCCACCACCTCATCCTCGATGTCTCTGCAGAAGCCCCACAGCTAGCAGTGGAGAAGCCCCGGGTGTATGTGCTGCAGGGAGGAGAGGCCCAGCTGAGGTGTGCCCTCCTGGGGGGCATGCCTCCTGCCCACCTCATCTGGCTGGCCCCTCAGCAGCAGCAGGTGGAATCAGAGACTCCTGGATTTGTTCTGTACCCTGAGGGTGCCCGGCTCCACCTGACTATCCAAGATGTTGATCCTTCACACCACAGGGGCACTTACCAATGTGTGGCCCGCAACGCCGTGGGCAACAGCAGTCAGAGCGTCCTGCTGGAGGTCCTGAGTGAGTGAAGGGTAGTGTGTGTGAGTGGTGAGGAGGTCCTGCTGGAGGTCCTAAGTGAGTGAGAGCAGTGTGTATGTGTGTGTGTGTGAGAGAGAGAGTGTGTGAGGAAGAGGTTCTGATGGAGGTCCTGAGTGAGCAAAAGTGTGTATAAGTGTGTGTGGTGGGGCTAATAGGGTGGGATGCTTCTGGCTAGAGTGCTTTAGGTATAAAGACACAGGACTTTCCTTTCCCAAAATTTGGATTCCTTAGCTCCCTAGGGTCACACAAGCCTTCAAGAACAGGAAGCTATGCACAATATGATAAATACAACTGATGTCACTAAATTGCACATTTGAGAAATACTGAAATGGAAGAAAAGAAAAAAAATAGCAAGTTATATGGGCTCTCTGGGATTGACTTGGATACACTCTTGAATACAGGCACATAGAACTTCAGTCAGATGATTTCCTTTTCCTCATTTTATAGATGAGGAAACCAAGGCCCAAATGGTGCGTCTAAGGTAACAAAGAACTGAGACTTCGCAGAACTGATCAGTTCCTCAAACCCCAAGCTAGTGCTTGTCCCACACTACCAGACTGTCCCTCAATAGGAACACATGTTGGTGCATAGCACAGATGCTGTAGGTAGACAACCACCTGTATGTGTCCCATCCTCGTCCCCAGGATATCCAGCTCCTCCTAATGTCATCATCAGCCACTTGATCTACGGGCGGCACCGGGGCGAGGTGTGGCTTCAGTGGGCCATTGAACATCCCGGGAACCTGACAGGCTTTGTGGTCCAGCGCAGGGCCAGTGTCCCAAGCCCCAGCAGCCAGTGACATCGAGTCAGAGAGCAGGAGCTGGCGGCTGGGAGGCTTGGACCCAGGGGTCCTTTACGCCTTCCGCATCCTGGCTCTGAATCATCACACAGCAGGACATCCCTCTGAGGTGAAGATACCAGGTGCTGGGCTATCGCCAAGGAGGAACCCAAATTCTTTCCAAAAACATGGAACTCTGATTCACCTTGCTCTTCACAAGGCACTACCTTCTCAGTTCCTTTGCTTCCTTCCACTCAATTGACTTCCCACTCCCCAGCCTTCATTCCCATCTTCTCCTCAATGTCCTCTGGTAATCGCTACTGCTGTCTTTCCTATGTCTCCCTGTGAACCTCAAGAGCTCCAAGGCTAGGGGTAATAACTGTAATTCAGAATGACTCAGAAGAAATAGGGAAAGGGGCAGTACAGGGTGCTGGTGACCATTAAGAGGAGCCCAACTCTGTGCCTCAGCCTCACTTCCTGGGGCACAGGTGGGCTCTCAGCTTCCTACTACCCTCCATCATGGGAATTACTCATTTTGTGGCATACTTCCCTTCAACCCCAAGCTGGCAAGATAACTAGCCTTCTGCCTTCTGTGGCAGAAATAGGGGATCTGGCTGGGGACCCAAAACCTCAAGAGCATCAGGCAGATGGAGTACCTCTTTCCTTGGGAAAGACTAGGGCTCTTCTTGATCATTCATGTGAGGTGGAGAGGGAACTGGATGAGGATGGGCATTGCCTGCTCAGTCTTCCAAAATTCACTGTGGCCCAAGTTAGTAGTGGCTGTGAACCTATCCCATACAACCCATCTTCTCCCCTCCTAGTGGACCCCCCCTTCAGCGCCTATCCAGCAGTGCTGGGTGCAGCAGGCACGGGAATGGTGGTGGCAATGGTGGCATCTCTACTGGTATTCCAGTATGCTGTCTGGCACCCAGAGATGTTCCCCCGTGAGTGGGGATGTGAAGGGGAGGAGGTGCTTGACCCCATCAAGTAGGCAGATCTAGACCTACCCAAAGGAGAAAGGTAGAATTTCCCTTGGAAAGAATCAAGGCTGTTCCGCAGTTGTGACCTTCTACCTATCCTAGATGTTGTCCTTCCGGGCTCCAACCCTTAACCTCAGGCATCTGGGGCCACCCTCCTTCTGGGTTCTAGACCCCTTAGTATGAAGCATAATGGAAAAGGGAGGGTCTTTCTCCTGGGATCAATGCTTGGTTGCTCTAGTAATGCTTTTTCCCTTTTCTTCCTACAGGCCTCGGTCAGTTGCTTGTTCCCATGTGAGTGGCCAGGATTTTCCCGATTGGGAAGGAAGTTTGGGGAAGTGTAGTGGCCAGTAACTCTCACTCTTTCATTTCATCCTCAGGAAGCAAAGTCACCAACACAGAGTCACAAGGGAAGTCACAGAGGCACAGGCAGGTAAGCACAATTTTATCCCAAAGATTATTCATTTATAACGAGGCCAGTCCTGTTCAATGAGCTGTGCTCAATGTCACTGTCAGCCTCTAATAACAATTGGGGACACCAGCCAGGCATCTATCTCTTCCTTGCTCACATATGCTCTTTATAGGCACTGAAACACCAGCCACCACCACCCCAACATCAGATCTTGCACAAGAATCCACTGATGTTCCAGTGAATGTCACCATCACAGTGACTACAGCACCATGAGGCCCAGAAAGGAAAGTGGAAACATTAGGGCTGGCAGGTGGAAGATAGAAACACCCTCTTCTGCCAGACTTTGGCCTTAAAACCAAAAAACTGAGACACCAACCACCCCTGCCCCATTTTATACCTATTCTCTACAACTGGTGCAAGACTTGTCTGCAATGCCCCTAAACCTCGGCTACAAGAGAAGCCTCGGACCAGCTTGTGAAAGGGAGAGGTGGAAAGATGAGGAAGATGGAAAAAAGATACGCTAGGTGTCAGAGGGCATATGAGCAAGATGGTCCTGGGAAAAGTCTCAGGTTGCAGAAGCATGAGTGTAGTCTCAGGTTGCAGAACCATTACAAAAGGCCATGGACTAGGCCACTGCTAAATAAACCATACTTGATGCTCTCACTTGGGAGAACCAGAGAATTATTTCAATTGCTCCTCCCACAGGGAGAGGCTGACTGCTGGGTCCCAGGTTTTCCTATTGGAAGAAAGATAGGGAATGAGAAGCAAGAAATATGTAGGTATGTGTTCCTTTCATTCAACAATAGCAAATAAAGTGCTTCCCTAGGGCTTCCTTACTTCCCAAATCCCAAATTTCTTCCTCACGAACACAAGCTCCTATCATAGGACCTACCTTAGAGCTGGTAGCAGAGCCAGGTGCCGACCCAGGGTCTTTCGTGTACCTTTAGTTTAGGAATGTAAATGAATCTACAGTGGTCAAAGTGAACATGCAGTGGCTGGTTCATGCCAACACAACACAGCACAGCAAAGGTCTTATAGATGCAGCTTCTTATCCGGCCTAGGGGAGCTGGCTGACAGGCCTGGGGCTATTCCAGAGTTACACTCCAGCATGACTCACTGGCTCCCAGTGTGTGTGTCTGAAATCTGGGTGGGACACAAGTAAATGCTTGTTCAACTGACTACAGGAGTCAAGACTCAGAGCTGGCTCCACAGGGGACTGAGATGAGAAGAGACAGCAGGAGAGCCAAGGGATGATCTTGCCAGGAATTAGAAAGTGGCGCCTGGAAGGAGACAGCAAACTGATGGAAATTTCAGTTGCTGCTCAGGATCTCACAGATTTAGAGTTTATTGAAAAAAGGAGTTCCATCTTCCCTCAAAGTTCTCAGTCTCAGGGCTGAGGTTTAAGGAAAAAACACACACATATATACACAACAACAACAGTTGCTGTCAATTTTGACTCGTGTCGACCCCTTGTGTAACAGAATAGAACTGAGCTCCATAGGGTTTTCTTGGCTATAGTCTTTACAGCAGATCACCAGGCCTCTTCCATGGTGCTGCTGGGCTCAAACCGTCAACGTTTAATAGTTGCAAACCATTTGCACCACCCAGAGACCAGAGGTTTAAGGAAGACTTATTTATATATGGGGACTAAAATGTAAAATGGCCACATCTGATGCCAAAGGCCCCACTGACTTTCTGGTAAAAGAAGCCTAGACCCTTCAATTTTTGGAGCAATAAAACAAATCTTGGGGTTACATTTCTACATTGGAGTAGCCTGGATGAGTTGTACAAATAGACAAAAGTGAGAAGTGACTGCTCCTCCCGTTTTCCTCCCTATTCTCCTCTGGCATCTCTCCAACCTTCCTCTTCCTTCCACAGAAACACTAGGTGACCCTGAGGGGGTCTGCCTGCTCCAACACGGCTCTTTGGCACAGATATCTTCCCGACATCCCCCAGAAAACATTGTTGTCTTCAATCCTGTTCCTTCAGGGCCTTGATCTCTGCAATCAGAACAGGGATTAATTCTCTTGGCTCTGAGTCTGCATAAGGGAGGGCAGGGTGGAGGTGCAAAAGAATTTCAGAATAAGACATACACTCACCCCAAGCACAAACTATATAAGCAGCTTTATACAAACAGTCAGTAAGTGAGGATCTCCATATTCACTTGCTACTTTACATGAAAGCAGCATTCTCTTTTAATATAAAATCATATGAACCAAATAAAACCTGTCAAAGCTACATCATTTAAAATATGTACAATTTCAAACACAATATTACAACCTTAAGGAAAACAAAACATATTTTTCTATATGATACAAAACATGCATCTCAAAGTCACTGCGTTAAAAGAGCAACACAGGTGAAATTCCATTATAAAATTAACTTCTTGGCAGTACTGCAGCTGGAATGAGATTTGTGACATGATCAGTCTCATACTGATGCACTGGTCTTCATAAATGCGTTCAACTAAAAAAAATCCATAAAGAAATGCTTCTTTTAAAAGGCCACTTCAAAGGGTTTAAAACATTGCAACTTAGCCTGCTTCCTGAACAGCACCTATCACCAGACCATCAGTGCATAACAAAACGAGGGGGAAAAGGAGATAGAGAAATGCTGTAACAGGAGAAGTTGAATATTAAAACAATAAATCACAAAGATTTCTAAGACTAGGAGGAACATTAAAAGGTCTGACCAATTATATGACCACTGAGCAGAATGAAAATAAGTTCTTGGGGGGAGGGGCGGGAGTGGTGGTGAGGGGAGATCATAGAGAGAAATGTGGATTCTTGGAAGATAAAATAATAAGCAAATCGCTCTCTCTGCCAATGTGGGACAGAGGGCAGCTTCTCTGGCTGTGGAGTTAGAGCCCCATGGGAGCTACGCAGTGGGAGTGGACACAGGCAGACATAACTGGACTTGTTCCATCCAAAGATAGAACAACGTTTCTGAAAAGTGGTGTGGGAAAATGGAAGGCACATAGATTATGGATCCAGAGAAGTTGGGTTCCAACTCAGGCTCTGTGGCTCATTACGTGACTTGGGCATGAGATAACAGTAACAAGCGCCTAGTACAGTGCCTGGTACACAGCAGTTATCCAGGAAATGTAAGCTCCATCTCCTACAACATTGTACTACATCCTTTTCTTTCCTGCTCACATGACATTAGGTAGGACTGTTTCTGCTGACTGCAGGGTGTAAAAGTTCAGAACAATTCATGATTAGGGAGAACTCATACCTCCTAAACACAAAGCAAATATATATGTATACATATATATGCATGTATATATATGTATACATATATTTATATATCTCAATATATAGAGGCATTTTTATAAATAAAATACAATAAAAAGATAACACTTAAAACAGCGTTACTAATAATATAAATAAAGCAGTCCACAAGGAGACTGCCCTAAAGGTAAAGAAGTCATTTTGTCTTCTGAGTGGACAAATCCCATACTCAAACTCAATCTTTAAAAGCAGTTTATGACCTAAGGCTCATGCTTGTACACCTGTTTCCTGAATCAAAATGACTGCCTACAAACATTTACTCCTCAGTTTTTGAAAACTTCCACTGTGACAGCATGGCTGTAACTTGACTGGCAAACACTAGGTATGTCTTCATATTCTGTGTACAAGGACTTTGTCCTTTGCTAGTCACAGAAATAAGGTGTGCAGCTATCCTCCTCCAGAAATAACTGCATGTATGCAGGATGAAGAATAAATCCAGTGCACTATGGGCACCGGCACCAGGACGCAGGGTGTGCTTCCACAGCACCCTTCGGAGAAACCACACTCACCACGTTCTGCTGGAAGCAAGTCTTGCACAATGACCCATCTTAAACAGCACATTTTCGTTAACAGTTCTATTTATAAAATATATAGGCATATGTAAGGGAATATTGATGCATTTATATAGAAAATTGGTTAACATAGTATTCTATTCAATCCCAGTGCAATTTCTGGGAAACTAACATTTTTTTCACTTCTGCTGAAAGAATCATTTTCTGTTTCTTTCCCAAAGGGATGCACAGTCCAAAAAGGAGCAGTGATCATTAAAGCTTGACTCAAGCCATGAAATACACTTATAGTGTTTTTTCTAAATGTGGAGGATATAAAGCCTTCCAAAGGCAGCTGTAAATGTTCTTGTCACTCAGAGGCAGCAGTGACGGTGACTTATGTAAAGCTTTAGGTGCCTGTCTACAATAATGACATTCTGAAAAACTGTCAGGAAATTTCAAACCACCCAAACCTTTTTCCTTCCAAATTAAGCCTTTTCTGACACCCACATCTTTCAGGCTGTTGTCTGTGTTGGAAGTTAGAAAATGGCTGTTTTCATGTCATGTGGTGTCATGATCACAATCCTATACTAATGGAATGTATCTTAAAATACAGAGAGCTTCTGCCAGGAGGGCTCCCTGGAACCCTCCTGTTCCTTCTTAAAATGACTGTCTTTCTTAATATACTATTTTAAAATCTTGTTTTGTTCCTAGTCTTAGAAACAGAGTCAAAAGGAGCCCCATGGTGACCATCTTACAAACTAATACAATTTTTAAGTGGTTGGATATACTTTTCTGCTCTATCCTTGGTTTCCTTTCTGCACACTGCAATATTCAACTAGACCTGAAATTCAACCATGTCCACAATACTGTTTTTGATTAGTGCTTAGAAAATTGAGCTTAATTTGTGCTCAGGTGCAGACAGAGGGTAAGTCAACAGGTCACATTATCACTTTTGTGGAAGGTACTCTTATAACATGCATAAGCCAGATCTGTTATTACAAACATTAGGTTCCCACTGTGGCTCATTTTAAAATGTTCTCGGAGAGTCTGGTAACACAATATTAAAAGACAACTTTCCATCAAAAAACCTGACTGGCGGCAAACTTTGAACTGCCTGTGTAATCCCCTCATAGTTGTACAAGCCAATAAGGTTGAATCCCTTGCAAGAGTAGCTCTTACTGTCACTGAGATTCCTAGAAAACATGGAATGATCCACTGCTCTCTATATGATTGAAAAATATTCATAAAAAAATATGCAAAACAAGGTTGTTTCATATTGAGGGACGGGAAGAAGAAGGAATAGAGAAGGAAATTTTTAAGGCATAAATAATATAAAAGGCAAACATTTTAAGATACATTCATATAACATTCTACTACAAAAAATAAATAATGGTTTCCTCTGATTTAAATGAATGTCCTTCACACAGTCCATCCCCAGGCCCGTTTTGTGCAGTTACTGGCTTCCAGGGGGAGCATGGCTAGTCATTTGCACGTCCTCAGGTTTCCTGGGGTTGTTGAAGGACCCCTAAAGGGCTGTCCAAAGGAATGCCAGGAGGAGACCATGCAGTCTTTTCAGTACAGTCCTTTGAGACAGGTGGTAAAATAAGAGGATTCCAACTTAAAATTGTGTTCTCTGTTTCTGAATGGACATAGCTGTCTCCTGAAAAACAGTAAAATTTGGAAGCCTTATGAAATGCTGAAGGCTGATTTTTACAAAACAATCTAAAATCATTACTTTGATCAATAAAGAAAGAATAACGAGCAAGTGTAGAGCCAATTGAGTTTGGTTTCACTTCAAGGGAGACAGTAGGTTTGAAAGGTTTAAAACTCTCATTAACAGTCATACAATTCATCTGAGAGTTTAAAAAAAAAAAAAAAAAAAAAAAGCACCGAAATAAATGCCTTAAAGAAAAACACTGCTCCAGAACCAACTCAAATGAAAAAGGAGCCCAAGTTCACAAGATGTTATCCTCCAGCAAGTCTTCTGGTCAGGTATAAACTGAATCAAACTCAATTTGATTTATTTTCCAAAATGTAATGAGGTTACTAGCTTGAGGTGCAAGATGTGCATAATAATTAAATTTCAAACAATCTTTTATCTAGCCATCTTTCCTTGAAGTATCCAATATTCACTACCTAGTCTCTTCAATAGCGTAGTGCCTAAGCACTTGACTGCTAACCAGGAGGCTGACGGTTCAAACCCATCAGCCACTCCTCGGAAGGAAGATGGGGCAATCTACTTCCACAGTGATACTGCCTTGGAAACCCAAGGAGGGGTCGCTATGAGTTGGGTCCAACTCGATAGCACATAACAACAACAACAACAGTCTCTTCAAGAAATGTGAGTCGATCACAGAAAACTTTAAAAGCTTCTTCTCAGTGCAAAAAACCAAGGGCATTTGGAAGCAATCAGCCCTAGGACATAGTGGACCTTGAAACCAGAAGAACTAGATGGTGCCCAGCTATCAATGCCAACTACTCGGAAAAGGATCAAAACTGGAGATCCTGGATAGGGTGGGAGGAAAAACGTGGAACAGAATCCAAGAATATAATAATGACCAGAATTACTGGTCAGATGGACTCTGGTGGGACCCCCAATACTATGGCTCTGGGATACACTTTGGGCCTGGAATAAAACTCACTCCCAGGGGCTGGTTTCCAGACCAATAGTAAATAAGATGTTTACACTGACCACTCAACCCAGGGTGATGCACCCACATACTCTATGGAAATGCATCCCTTGGAGCAATCGACCACAGGACACCAGAGGGGCAACATTCCCACAGAGGAAATGCAGGACACACAGGAGTGAATAACTATGTGGGACACGGGGGTGGGGTGGGGTGAGGGGGGTGTTATTGGGCAGGGAGGGAAGGAGAGTGGGTTAGGGTTGGGGATGGTAACTGGGGAGTGAAACCAAATGTACACGAAATGTTGAATGTAAAACAAACTCTGCTCTGTAAACTTGCACCTAAAGCACAATATAAATAAATAAAAGCTTCTTCTCTAATACAGTTTTTAGCTAACTGGAGACCACCTAGAAACTTAAGATTTATAATGCCTCTCCCATACCTCTGTTGGACTCTGCTGTATCTTCTGTGCAACCAAAATTGATATCATTTATGTTATCCTGGCAGCAAGTATGCTGGGTAGCTATTGGTACCACATTGTCTTTGATGCTCTCCTTGGATAACTGGCCATAACTGGGAACTGTGGAAGCCAGGCACACAGGTATCTTCATGTGATTTAGGGGTTTCATTTCCAAACCATCCTGAAGACAGGGTGCGACCACTGGGACCACAGGAAGGGGACTGCTGCTGAACGTGCTGTTAGTTTTGGTGAAACATCTACAAAGTTTAAACAAAAAGAAACAGATCGTATCTAGAGGGATCAATATGTTAAAATAAGCTTACTCTGAAATATCATTTGGTATTCTGAATCACAGATTTTTAAGAAAGATTGCTGCTTCTTAAAAGCTAAATGATTCACTGTGATTTGAAATGTCAAGAACTCAAAAATAACAATTAATGTGGAATACAACGGAATGCATCAAAAAGCAAACCACTTAATAATGGAACCATATACGATGACTGATCCCACATGCTTCCTTTGTCTTAGTCCACTGTAACAAGTTGTTACCCATTTCATAATTAACTGGCTATAACATATAGCACGCAGAAGGAAAAGGCAATTGGCTACTGGAAGGAAAGAGGAAGAAGGGGACAGACAGCTAAGAAACTTACAGTCACATGAGAGAAATGATCTTATAAAAACCAAGAAAACTACATTGCTTTGAAATCAGATCATATGTTCCCTCCCACCCTTTCAGGAAATACCACAAGGATTATTGTTGTTATATGCCATCAAGTCAGACCCGACTCATAGCAACCCCTCCTTGGGTTTCCGAGGCAGTATCACTATGGAAGGAGATTGCCCAACCTTCCTTCCAAGGAGTGGCTGGTGGGTTTGAACTGCCAGCCTTCTGGTTAGCAGTCAAGTGCCTTAGGCACTGTGGTACCAGAGCTCCCACAAGGATTAGACATTCAAAATCCAGGTTTTGTTTATTTTTTAATTTTTTCTTTGCATAATCAATTTCTAGAATTTATTAGCACTGAGCACTCATTTAAATTTTTTCATTTAATTTCCTTCCTTCACTGAAGATATGTTTTTCTTCCATTTTCTTTTTCTTTCTCTTCTTCAGAATGGGTAATTTCTATTGATCTATTTTGTAGTTCATTGATTCTTTTTATACTATTGCTCCAACCTGCTGGTAATCCCATCCAGTAAATTTACCATTTCAGTTATTATACTTTTCACCCCTGGAATTTCCATTTGGTCTTATTTATAGTTTCTTTTCTTAGCTGAAATTCCCCATATGTTCATTCACTGTATGTATATGTTCCTTTATGTTCTTGAACATAATTATAATAGCTTCTTTACAGTCACTGTCTGATAATTGTGACATCTAGGTCATCTCAGAGTCCATTTCTATTGATTTTTTTCTTCCCTTAAGTATCACCTTTTCCTATTTCTTCATGTCAAGTGGTATTTTTATTGGATTTTCCTAGTTCTGTCAGTCTTAAACTCACTCCTCTGACACTTTCTACTTGAGTCCTTTCCTAAGATAAATGCCCTCTGGCAAATACTCAGAAACTCATGAATCAGATCTATCACCATTCAAGTCTCTTGACACTAGGCTCTCATCAAATTTCTGCTGGCTTCTGATTACTCTCCAATACTTCTAGATTTTTATTTATTATTTGTGGGCAATCAAATTATTCCATCATTATTAGAAGCTGGGAAATCATAAATATGTTTTTTGGTTCAAAAATTACGAGTAAGAAAAGTCTGGAGGGGGGTTCTGGCAAGATGGCAGACTAGGCAGAAAGACTGCACAGACCTTCTTCAACAAAGAAAAAGGAAACCAATTAACACAGACACAGAAGATAATCCTGGACCCCTGAGCCTTGAAGAGAAGGATACAGAAGTGGACTAAACCCCAACCAGCAGAAGAATTTGTGTGAAAATACCAAAAAAGCAGATATACAGAGCTGCGGTCTGGCAGCGATCCTGAGCGATCCTGATGGCACAGACAGCTTGGAGATTCCTGAGTGCTGGTAGGACTTAAGCATTAACCTAAAAATCAGCCCTGCTAGCCAGGGACTGCACGGAGGACTGCTCTGGTGGCTGGGGAATAAACAGAGAAGGTGAAAAGAAAGGCGGGCTGAACTGTGGACTTTTGCCGGTCTGCAGGGTGCCATCATTTTGAAAGTCTAAAAGCAGCTTGACTATTTTGGATATTTAAAGAGACAGTGCTCTCGCAGATTCCTGGGGCTTAAGAACACGTTCTGCTTTCCAGCAACCCCAAGAACCCTCTGGACCTGCAAGACTGA
>NW_006921765.1:7007880-7011628 GCF_000298275.1 Orycteropus afer afer | reverse complement strand
CAGCTCAGGGGGCAGGAGTGTATGGAGGGATGGACACTGGGAAGAGGTAACTATGGGGAGGAAGTGGGAGGGGAGCTGTTGCATTGTGATAAACTGTGGTCAATGTCACGAGACAAAGTATATGTGAACTGCTGTATGGAAAGTGAATTTGCTCTGTAAATCTTCACCCAAATCTCACACACACACACACACACGCACAAAAGAATATAATGTTGGCTTCAACAGAAAAAAAAAAAAAAAAAAAAACTATGCATGAAATGAACAAACAAACAAAAGTCTGGAGACAATATTACATGTTTTTTATTTAGGCATGTTAGGTAGGAACTATATAGGACAGACCTGTGGTAGGAAATAAAGATAAGAATTCTCTGGATTTTCATCCTTTAAACATGGGATGGTATTTTTCTGGGGCATATGAAAATAAGTAAAAGGAGGTCTATGCAACTCTTATTAGAACTTTTGTTGGTTCAAGGTATTGAAAATATCAAATCCTAAGTATGATACAGTATCTGTACTTGAAAGAAAATAAGGTATCTACCAGTAAAGTAAATTCTTAATTTAAATAACTCCAACTTTAATTTCAAATAGAGAAATATGCTCACTATCTATTTAATGGAATCCAGACACCAGTTTACCAGTTACCTAGACTGGAAGCAGAAAATGTATTATAAAGAATAATTTGAGTACCAAAAAAACCAAACAAAGGGAGCTGTGGTGGTGTAGTGCCTAAGGCATTCGACTGCTAACCAGAAGGCTGGCGGTTCAAACCCACCAGTCACTCCTCAGAAGGAAGATTGGGCAATCTACAGACTTTATGTATTATAGAGAATAATTTGAGTACAGTGCTATCTAAGAGGCTTCTAATTTTAACTTCTAATAATATAGAAAAAATACATACTAATTTAGATAAGACTTAAGGTTTTCATGCATGACAATAAAATGTGAAGAAAGTATTGGTGTAGAAGGAAGTTCATGAGGCCTAGAATCTGAACATTGAGCTTGATGAATCATGACATCAGAACAGTATGGAATTCCTTATTTGTTCTGTTGTACATATTATTCAACCATAACCAAAACCAAAACCAAACTCACTGCCGTCAAGTCGATTTGACTCATAGTGACCCCTCTGTGGGTTTCCGAGGTGGTATCTCTACAGAAGTAGATCGTCCGATCTTCCTTCTGAGGAGTGGCTGGTGGGTTTGAACCTCCAGCCTTCTGGTTAGCAGTCAAATGCCTTAGGCACTACGCCACCAGAGCTAACTTAAAACAATTTTTTCAGGATGCTGGCAAAGTGGAACACTAATCTCCTGACAGCCATTTTAAAATGCTCACTTTATCAGTATCTTCCCTTCTTGAACTTTTTCCACTCTCTCAATACTCAGTGAATCCCAAAATTCCCCTGAATGTACTCAGTGCATGGGAGTCCACAGACTCCAAAAAGTGAACCCATCTAAAATGTAGGCAAGATCAAGAGGAAAGAAATTCCGAATTCAAACTACTACTACTAAGAAATCAGTGGATATTATCCATCTTTATAAATAACCTTATCCAGAAGAACCTTTCATTAAAAAAAAAAAAGCATGTACTGAAAATGTTCCAAATGCCAGGCACTATGGAAAATACTAAGGTAAATACAGCAGAGTTTCATTACCCAGTCTAGCAGAGGAAATGGACAATTACACAGATAGTGACAATGTAATAGTAGGTGTGAAATAAGAAAAGCAAAGACACTGGGAGCCCTTAACTCCTAGTGAGATGTGTGGCTGATGAGAACAGGATGGTTCCCAGGGTCCTACTACAGACCCAGGTATATTTTCCATCCTGTTTCAGACCCAAATGCCTTAGGCACTATGCCACCAGAACTCCTTGTGCTGATATAGTCACCTGGTTTTATGTGTCACAAGTAAACAAGTATATTAAATGTCCCACAACTGGGGGAATTATAGTAGATAGCAATTAAGGAATTAAAGAGAAAAAATGATTCTGATTTCAAAAGATCAGAAATATATTTGGTAAGAGGGATGTATAAGTGTCATCCTGAGACCTGTACTTCAAGAACTACTAAAGGGAGCTCTTGGAGTTGAAGGAAAATGATCCCAGGCAGAAGAAAGGAAATACAGAAAGGAATGAGTACCAACAAAAAAAGATAATGTAGGGAATTCTGAGTAAATTCTGACTTGCAAAAACTAGTCAACTGAAATGTCTTAAAGGGTTTTAAATATTTGTAGAATTAAAACATGACAAAAATCCCACAAAAAACTGATATGGGAAATTAAGTTAAAATGTTCTAAGGTATCCATATAGTCTGGAAAATGGCGAAAGTTCCAGTCTATATTATTTGAATCTAATTATAGTCATAATGCTCAGCAACAAAGAGTATCTGGCACAAGAAATGGACCAAAAAACAAAAACCTGACTAAATAAATATCAGAATATGATATATATATATGATATATATATATATATATATATATATATAATCTATATGAAATTTTTCTTACTGAAATATCTTTATCAGGGAACAACACTTAAGCTAATTAAAATGATAATAAATCATACTCAATGCTATGATATGTATATTAAAGTAAGACTGAACTGATAGACTTAATTCTTTAGAATTTTGTATCACAATATTAGTTATCTCTGTCCTTGATCCATATTGGGTCTACTGTTTATGGTTTTCCTTATATCTGTTGGCTTCAAAGTTGTCTAACTTAAAAGTTAATGTCCTAGAGGACAAACCATGACTGTCTTCAATGTCAGACAAAGCTCAGGGGACAGTAAGAAGTATAACATCCACCCACTGCCATCCGCTCAATTCTGACTCATAGTGACTCTTTAGGTAGAACAGACTGCTCCATAGGGTTTCCAAGGCTGTAAATCCTTATAGAAGCAAACTGCCTTATCTTTCTTCCAAAGAGCGGCTGGTGGGTTTGAATTGGTGACCTTTCGGTCAGGAGCCTAATGCTCTAACCACTACAACTCAGAAGTCCTTAAGCATAGCACAGTTGGTATCTGATAAAATCTCTTGATGGTAAACGGTGAGAGCTGTGGCTTGATATTCCATTTCTCTGCAGGAATTATGAAGTGATAAAAAGGTAGTAGAAACTAAACAAGAAAAGAGGTATTAAAAACCTATATAAAAGACAAAAAAACATCAGATCAGAAAATCTGAAAACTCAGGATAGTTCCCTAAGAGTAAAATGTTATAAATCGTAATTTGTTTATACAGATCTAACAGGAATGAAATTTCATAATGTACAAAATAGGGAAGATGTACCACACCATACAATGTGGTACCTCAAATCCTTCTGCTTCTTTCATTTTTTCTGCCCATTATTTGAATTTTTTTTTTATTTTAATTGTGATTTGGGTGAAAATTTACAGAGCAAATACACTTTCCATACAGCAGTTCATGTACACTTTGTCTCATGACATTGACCACAACTTACCACAATGCAACATCTCCCCTCCCATTTCCTCCTGACAGTTACCTCTTCCCTGTGTCCATGCCTCCATGCATTCCTGCCCTTTGAGCTGTCTCCCTGTGGTTAAGCAACCCTTCTTTCTCCCATGCTTGTTCTCTCCAAGGAGTGTACCTACCTCAGGTAAATGTTCAATGCATATGCCTGTCCATTGTTTGGCTGGAAGCCACAGGCATGCATTCAATTCCAGATATGAAGGGCAGCTAGGGGCCATAGTCTCAGTGGTTCCACCAGGCTCCATCGGACCAGCAAAACTGGTCCCC
>NW_006921765.1:6985300-7005818 GCF_000298275.1 Orycteropus afer afer | reverse complement strand
TGAGATCCGGCAGTGTGAGACCTCCTATTTTGTTCTTCTTCTTCAATAGTGCTTTGCTTATCCGAAGTCTCTTTTCTTTCCATATAAAGTTAATGATTGGTTTTTCCATATCCCTAAAGAATGTTGATGAGATCTGGATTGGGATTGCATTGAATGTATAGATTATTTTGGGTAGTACTGACATTTTCACAATGTTCAATCTTCCTATCCATGAGCATGGGATGTTCTTCCATTTATGTAGATCTCTTATGGTTTCCAGAAGTAGTTTCCAAAGAAGTATTCAGGTATTTTTCTTCAATCTCATTAATTCTGTCTTCCATTATTTGAATTTAAAACAAAGTTCTAAGATGATTTTTTTTTTTTTTTTTTACTGAAGTCTAAGGGCAGCCTAACACTACTTTTCTCAGAAGGACAGTGAGGGTGAATTATGATGGGAGGAGATGAAGTGTGGGTTGGTCAAGACAGAAGAGCAAGGTATGGTCCTTAGTCTGCTGATATAAAAAAACACAAAAAAACCAAACCCACCTACATCAGGTCCATTCTGACTCAAACTACTACTACTAAGAAGTCAGTGGATATTATCCATCTTTATAAATAACCTTATCCAGAAGAACCTTTCATTAAAAAAAAAAAAAAAAAAAAAGCATTTACTGAAAACATTCCAAATGCCTGGCACTATGGAAAATACTAAAGTAAATACAGCAGAGTTTCAATACCCAGTCTAGCAGAGGAAATGGACAAGTATATAGATGGTGACAGTGTAATAGTAAGTGTGACTACCACTTACCATTACACAAATGTAATAGTAAGTGACCACCACTGAGTTTTCAAAGTGGTAAATCTTTATGGAAGTAGATTGCCTCATCTTTCTTCCATGGAGCAGCTGATGGGTTTGAACCTCTTACCTTCTGGTTAGCAGCCAAATGCCTTAAGCACTGCATCACCAGAGCTCCTTGTGCTGATATAATCACTTGGTTTTATGTGTCAGAAGTAAACAAGTATATTAAATGCACATGTTTTAAAAGACATTACAGATATCTATCAACAGAAAAGTACAATTTCCTATTATCTATTCTTTCGTATCTGTATTTTCAGATAAGTGAAAGAGAAAATCATAAGGAGTGTTTACTTTTATTCTGAATCATGATTCTCAATAAGCTGATTGGTGTTGCTAGTAAGATCATAACTTGTGTTAGATTTTTTTAAATGATTAGAACCCAAATTTCAAGATGATAAACCAAACTGATTTAAAACTTTTCTAATATAGTAAATCCCTAGGTTATGAACATATAACTGACTACAGACTCGTACTTTAATGCTATGTAAATTTGTCCTCATTTTGAAATGACTGACCCAACACCTATTAGCAACAAATTCTTCATCACAATCACATTCATTTGCTGCATGTGCAGTTCTTTAATCACAGAAAAGAACATATCTTTCTTCTGCTTTTGTACTAAAGTAAGGCTATATTTAGAACTGTGTGCACCTGTTCCAACCTACCTAACAAATTTACAAACTTAGGAATGATTCTTCTTGGTAACCCAGGGCCTGCCTGTCCACTGAATCGTAACTGATAATCATTGGTAATAAACCACTTCCCGTAACCCAACCCACTCATTTGATTATAACTCACAAAGACTCTATAGGATAGAGTAGAATTGCCCCATAGGATTTTCAAGGCTGTAATCTTTACAGAAGCAGACTACGTCATCTTCCTCGTACAGAGCAGCTGGTGGCTTCAAATCAACAACCTTTCAGTTAGCAACGAACACTTTACTAGGCACCACAGCTTCTTAGTAAATGACTTCCAAACCAAAGGAGACTTACTGCCATCAAGTAAATTCTGACTAATGGCAACCTCCATTGGGTTTTCAAGGTTGTAAATCTTTATGGAAGCAGATTGCCCCATCTTTCTTCCATGGAGCAGCTGGTGGGTTGAAACCATTGAACTTTTGGTTTGCAGACAAATGCCTTAAGCACTATACCACCAGAGCTCCTTTAATGAATCACTTAGAAAACCAAATAGTATAAAATAATATTATAGTAAATAAATAATTCAGTCAAATTAATTTAAATTCAATCCTAGATTTCTTCACATGCCAGCATAAAAATGGCTTTAACGTCGTTGATATAAAAGGAATATAATATGTGTTAAATATAGCATGTGAAACAATTCTTTTGCTGATAATTTAATAAAATTTCTTGAGAAAGATAACTGAATATGAACCTGAATCTACAGGTAGTAAAAAAGAACAAATATCTGCAAATATATGACAGTCAATAAGATGACTTTACAACACACACTCTATAGTTTATGCAATACAAATGGTTTGTAATCCATTATCTTAGGCTTCTCAAATAATCCTTCAATTATGACTCACAGCGACCCTAAAGGACAGAGTAGAACTGCCCCATAGTGTAAGTCTTAAGGTGGAATGAAAGTTTTCACTGAGCTGCCTCTGGCTCAATGAAACGACTTAATTTAAGTTTAAAATCGAGTAAAAGAAACTCTGTGCCTCTTGCCATGCACAAAATCTGTACTGTTTTGTAAGAATGCAGGTGGTGTGGGAACTTTCAGATTACTAAAATACCTTTATTAAACAGGAGAGGTTTAGTTGGGCAACTTTTGTGATAGGAAAATGACTCTATTAGGGTATCATAAATAGTAAAATATTCTTTATCTCACAGTCTGAACAGCACAGATTAAGCAATAAAAGATTGAAAGAGAAGTGCAGCATTGTGTTAGAAGAATAATGTACTTCAGTATTCAAACATATTTTTGCGGACATTCTTGTAAAACTATACAGGACTTTTTAATTATTTTCTAGAGAAGTATTGCATTTCTGATTACACAGCTGAATATTTTCTAAGCATTCCACTTTTGATTACACAGCTGAGTATTTGCTAAGCATAAGTATGTATAAAACTACCCTGATTAAATGATTATATATTTTTTGCACTCTTTCCTCTTTTGACTATCCCTGGAGGGCAAGGACTATCTATCGATAGATCTCTTGGCTGTGATATTTATATTCATTGATATGTTCATTTTCTTTCTCAATAATATTTTATTGTGTTTTTGGTGATGGTGTACACAATAACTTAGGTTTACATTCAAAACAAGTTGTTCAGTGACATTGGTTACATTCTTCACAATATATTCTTGACACTGGTGGCCTAACCCTTATTCTGACCAGAATCCAGCTGACATTCTTACAGGCCATGATGCCCTCTTTATCCTTCTCCACTCTTTATTTTTTCTGCAATGACCCTAGCATAAGTGTGGGAGTTTGTTTTAAAGGAATTAACATATTAGTGACCGTTGTAAGTAAAAATAAAGGAGAAATCATTACTGAACATGGTAACCTGACACACACACACACACACACACACACACACACACAGCTTATAAATAAAAGACCAGAAGCAGTACTCCTAACCACCTGACTTCCTGACAATTGCCCTCTGTCTCATAATTAGAAGTAGGAGACAGATGTGAAATATACACAACTTTCCCAAAAGGAAAATGTTGCTCGATTTTTTTTTTTTTTTGAAAAAAACAGACACCTGTTACTCATTGCTGTCAAGTCAACTCTGATTCATTACAACCCTATAGGACAAGGTAGAACTGCCTTATAGTGTTTCCAAGGCTATAACCTTTATGGACGCAGACTACTAAATCTTTCTCCCTTGGAATGGCTAGTGGGTTCAAACCACTGACCTTCTAGTTAGCAGCTGAGCACTTAATCATTGTGTCACCAGGGATCCTAAAAATAGACACAGTGCTCCAGAATTTTTCTTAGGATGTTAGGCAGATTACCACAAAAGCAAAGATGGCAGAAACTTAGGTCTTGTGTGATTCTCCCTTTGGTGTTGTGGATCGTTCTGAAGCATTAAATGTCAGAAACTGAAGACAGATTGAGTCATAATTGCTAGAAGAAAGTTTAAGTGTACTGGACAAGTAGTTATTTTCATATAATTCACACACATACAACTCATACAAATTGACTGGGTAGATCAAACCCTACATCTGAAAGAACCACTGTTGTTGTTGTTGTTATTGGCTGTCGAGTCGGCCCCGACTCATAGCGACCCCTCTTTGGGTTTCCGAGGCAGTATCACTACAGAAGTAGGATTGCCCAACCTTCCTTCCAAGGAGTGGCTGGTGGGTTTGAACCGCCAGCCTTCTGGTTAGCAGTCAAGTGCCTTAGGCACTATGCACTATGCACTATGCTACCAGAGCTCCACTAGTATATTAAATTTTTTCATATTCATCTCCATACACTATTTTTATCTGACTACACTTTCTCCTCATATATTGACATGGTTAGGTCAAAGGTTCAAAGACCAGGGTGTTACATGAAATCAGCATTATGTGAAAATGGAGGATGACCACATCAGATCACAAAATAGAGGATGACTATATCATTATATAACTGATCAATTATATCATTATGCAACTGCCAAATCACATCACTATATGACTGAAGAATCATGGCCCAATTAAGCTGACATATAACATTAACCTTCACAGCCAGCATTACTCTTGCCACACACCTCAGTGCTCATTACTGACAGATCTACATCATTAATGTACACTAAGGAAGGTTGGGCATTCCTACTTCCATAGTGATACTGCCTCGGAAACCCAAGGAGGGGTCGCTATGAGTCGGGGCCGACTCGATGGCAAATAACAACAACAACAACTGCTGGACAAAGAAAGCTCTGGTGGTGTAGTGCTTAAGGCATTTGACTGCTAACCAGAAGGCTGGCAGTTCAAACCCACCATCCACTCCTCAGAAGGAAGGTTGGACAGTCTACTTCCGTAGTGATACAGCCTTGGAAACCCAAGGAGGGGTTGCTATGAGTCGGATCTGACTCCATGGTAGTGGTTGTGCTGCCAGACAAGGAGTACTGAATATACCATGGACTGCCGGAAGGAAAAATATGTCCTGGGAGAAGTGCAGTGGAATGTTCCTTAGACATGAGAATGGCCAGACTTCGTCTCACCTATTTTGGCCATGTTGTCAGATGGGACCAGTCTCTGGAGAAAGATATCATGCTTAGTAAAGAAGAGGGTCAGCGAAAAAGGGGAAGACCCTCAATGATATGTGATGATGGATTCAAACACAGCAAAGATTGTGCGGATGGCACGGGACCAGGCCTTCTTTCATTCTGTTGTGTGAATATAGGGTTGCAATGAGTTGGAGCCAACTCATGGCACCTAACAACAACTGCCAGACGTACATTGTTAATGTGCAAAATTGTTGGATAGTAGATATTTACTATTCCCATAAACATGAAATGTAGGATGATGAGATAGTTGATAGGTGACAAGTTGTATATCTGTAGAGGGTTTCAAGTTAGTGAAAGAACCACCCCAAATGCAACAATATATAGACTTTCAAGCTTACCATTATATAGAAATTTAGTGAGTATTTGTAATATCTGTGTTTTCGAAAGCACTATTCCTAGTTTTATTTCTCCTCTTGACTATCAGCCACATAGCCTGTACTTTTTCCCCTAGAGGAATTATATAATTTTTTTCCAAGAGATTTTTGCTTCCAATCGCTCTAGGATCCTTAATTTCTCATTCCCTCCTGATGAGATCTCTGTTTTCTTCTGTGAATTGCATCAGTGTCCCCTTTACTATCTTTTACAAATTTCAAGACTGATGGTAAACAATTTAATGTCAATTCCTTCCCATTAAATTAGGCAAGCAATGGACAAACCACATTTGATTATATATCCAGAACTACATTATTACATTTTGAACTGAGAAGAGTGGAAAGATTTTATTTTATTAAAATCTGTTTCATCTCCTGAAGTGCCCAACTGAACCAAGATTTCTTAATTAAGTCTTTAAGGTAGGGGACTAAACCAAAAAACCAAACCAACTGTCATTGAGTTGACTCCAACTCTTAGCGAACCTACAGGACAGAGTAGAACTGGCAATAGGGTTTCCAAAGCTGTAAATCTTCATGGAAGCAGACTGCTTCCTCTATCTCCCATGGAGTGGTTGGTAGACTTGAACTGCTGACCTTTTGGTTAGCAGCCAAGTAGTTTAATCACTATGCCACCAGGACTCCCTGTGGCATAGTGCCTAAGGCTGATAACCAGAAGGCTGGCAGTTCAAACCCACCAGCCTCAGAAGGAAGACTGGGCAAGCCATTTCCGTAGAGATACTGCCTCCAAGACCCAAGAAGGAGTCACTATGAGTTGGAATTGACTTGACAGCAGTGAGTCAGTTTTTTGAGGCCCCTGCAAAGCTGCCATTAAATATGACTCTCTAGCTGTTCACAGTGAGCTATTACATAATATTCAAAAACAAACAAACAAACAAAAAGAAACCCACACCTGAAAAAGGTTTATATTAACTGAACATAGTGAGGCAGGCATTTATAACATGCCACTAAGCCCAGCATCAAATAAAACTTCTTCATAGATTTTTATAGTGTACACTCATATCTTACCTGTTCTTCAATTTTCATATCCCTACCCCAGTTTAGGAGCTCTGGTGGTGTAGTGCCTAAGGCATCTAACTGCTAACCAGGAAGATGGCAGTTCAAATGCACCAGCCACTCCTCGGAAGGAAGGTTGGGCAATCTACTTCTGGAGTGATACCACCTTGGAAACCCAAGGAGGGGTTGCTATGAGTCGGATCTAACTCAATGGTAGTGAGGTTTTTTTTTTTAACCCCAGTTTAGATGATAAAGGCAAGGTTTTCTGAGTTACTGCTAAAAGACAGGAATGATAAAAGGGGTCTAGGGCTGGCAATGGCTTGTTTCTTAAAGGCCCACTCAGACACATTTAAGTTTAAACTAGGGTAGTTATATTAGATATGTAGATATAGTAGAGAAGTAGATAGGTTTGAGAGATTTAGGAGGCATAATTAAAATAAAAAATAAAAAGACTTGATCAATTGGATGAGAAGACAGAGTAAAGTATCAAGGTAATCAATTACTAGTAAATCAATTTCTAGGTAAATGAGTGAATGAATGGTTAGGTAATCATTGAGCTAGGGAACACTGGAGATGAACAGAAACTCTTTACTCCTTAGTCTATCCTTGAGGATGATTCTCTTAGATCCCAGTAGTGTCCCATTCAACTCTACTTACTCTTGGTAGCTTGCATATTCCAGAGTTGCCTGGAATGAGAAATCTAGCTTAGAGCATTTCCATATGGAGTCTCACCTACACTGTGCCCTGCTACTCAAGATTCTTTTTTCTTTGCCTTCTTAGCTTTAAACTTAATTGTGTCCATTGGTGTGTCTTCTCCTCATCCAATTAATCCATCAACTTTTCTCTATATCTACTGCAACTACCGTAGTCGACTGTATTTCATTTAGACTACTGCAGTAGCAACCTAACTGGTCTTCCTCTCTTGCTACATCCAATATTTCCTGCAAATTGCATCCAGAGTGTTCTTGAAAGCCCAAATTCTATAGGGAAGAATTGGAAACCTTATCCATTGCTAGTGGGAATGCAAAATGGCATAGTCCTTATGGAAAACAGTATGACAGTTCCTCAAAAATAACTAAAAATAAAACTGCTATCTGACCCAGCAATTCCACTCATAGGTATGTACTCAAAAGACTTGAAAGGCAGAGAATCAGAGACTTATATACCAATTTTCATTTCAACACTGTTCACAATAGCTAAAAGGTGGAAACAACTTAATTGCCTATCAACAGATGAATGGACAAACAATATGTGGTACAGATGTATAGTGGAACACTATTCAGCCAGTAAGATAAATGAAGTCTTGATACATGCTACAATATGAATGGAGTTGTAAGACATTATGCTGAGTAAAATAAGTCAACCATAAAAGAACAAATACTGTATGACTTCACTTATATAAAAAGACAAGAAAAGACAAATGTATAAAGACCAAAGTTTATCAGTAGTTATCAAGGGCAAGAAGGAGGGGGCAGGGGGGCTATCATTCATGGAGTACTGAATTATGGTTTTTGGTGATGGAAAAATTGTGTTAAGGGTAGGGTTGCACAGCTGATTATTTTCAGTGCTGTCAGTAAGTTCAACATTGGTGAAAAGTTGAATTGGCAAAATTTACATGATAGATGTAACAATGACAAAATAAAACAAAAAATGCAGTTGTTTACCTCATAGGATTTGGTTCCTTGGTTTGGAGATTAATGGCCATGGTATCATGGGAGGGAGCTTTGGTGGCATAATGCCTAAGGCATTTATTTGACTGCTAACCAGAAGGCTGTTGGTTGAAACCCACCAGCCACTCCTCTGAAGGAATATTGGGCAATCTACTTCAATAGTGATACTGCCTCAGAAGTCCAAGGAGGGGTCGCTATGATTTGGATCGACTCAAGTGCAATGAGTGAGTTGAGTGAGGTATCAAGGGACATACCTGTTAATTGTTTAGTGCTTCTGTTCTACCTCCTAGTTTGCTGTCTAATGCCTGGGGTCATAAATGCTTGGAAGTGGCCATCAAGGTACAACAATTGGTCTCTACTCCCCTGGAGCAACAAAGAGGTATCAGGAATAGGAGGAGAAAATGGTAGTTAATTGTTACCACAAACAACCTCCTCTTTTGCCATGAGACCAGAAGAACTGGGTGATTCCCAGCTATATTACTGAACATTTCGATCAAAGATTCTGTAGAAGAATCCCAGTCAAATGAAGAAAAATACAGAATTTCAAATGTTCATGGACTCCAGACTTTCTGGAACCATGGTAGCTGGGTGAACCCCTGAAACTACTGCCCAGATATCATCTTTAAACCTTAAGGCAAAATTATTCCCTGAAGTCTTCTTAAAACCAAACAATAGTTTAGCTTAACTAGTAAAAAATGTCTGCCTTCAGTATTATGCTCTTTTAACAACTATCTCTACAGAAGTAGATTGCCCAATCTTCCTTCCGAGAAGTGGCTGGTGGGTTTGAACCACCAGCCTTCTGATTAGTAGTCAAATGCCTTAGGCACTATGTGACCAGAGCGCCCAGTAAAAAATGTCTGCCTTCAGTATTATGCTTTTTTAACAACTATGTCTATAAGACTGAAGTGACAGCACCAACTCAAAAGATTTGACAGGAACCTCATAGGGCAGTTTATGTGAATGAGAAAGGAATAACTCAGAAAAGGAGGTTGAGAATGGTCACACAACTTGAAGAATGTAATCAATGTCAATGAATTGTACAAGTGGAAATTACTGAATTGGTGTATGTTCTGCCATGTATATTTTCAACAATAACAAATTTAAAAAATTTAAAAAATAATAATAAGAGACCCCAAATTCTATCACACTGTCCTGCTAAAAACTCTTCACTGACTTCCCATGGCTCTGTATAATCTCATTTTACTCATTTGTTACCTATGTCCCCTTCACTTACTAAGCCCCTATTGTTAGCCTTTAGGTGTTTGAAGGCATTCTGCTTTAGAAATTTTGCATAGATGGAACCTTCTACTTGGAAAGCACTTAACTTACCCTTTCCCTTTAATCTAATTTTACAGTGTCACTTGCTCAGGGAGGTCTGTCTTCTCTAACCATATTTTTTATTTTTCCTTTAAAGCATCCAGTTTTAATTATGTATTTATTTTTCTGATTTATTTGTCATTTTAAAAAGTATGTCTCTCCCATTAGACTAAGCTCTGGCAGTATAGGGCCTAAGGCATTTGACAAACCAGAAGGCTGGAGGTTCAAACCCACCAGCCACTCCCCGGAAGGAAGATGAGGCAATCTACTTCCGTAGTGATACTGCCTTGGAAACCCATGGAGGGGTCGCAATGAGTCGGGTCCGACTCGACAGCACATAACAACAACAACAATAACAACAACAACAACAACAACGCAGAGGCAGTGTCTGTGTTGCTCACTACTTTGTTCCCTGCACCTAGTCTGGTGGTTGTACCACTATAGACCTCCAACAAATGTCTGATCAATGAATCAATGAATCCTCATTTTCACTCTCCTTATTTTATCATGCCCTTTTCCACACCTTTATTAATCTCTGGAATATTATAAAAGTAAGCAAGACATAATCAAAGAGATAACATCTTATTAAAACAATGTCCCATTAAATACTAAGTAAATAAAGGCAAATAGGTATCTTAAGGGAGCTCTGGTAGCATAGTGCCTAAGGCACTTGACTGCTAACCAAAAGGCTGGAGGTTCAAATCCACCAGCCACCCCTTGGAAGGAAGACGGGGCAATCTACTTCCGTAGTGATACCACCTCGGAAACCCAAGGAGGGGTCACTGTGAGTCAAGTCCAACTTGACGGCACATGACAACAACAACAAGGTATCTTAAATAATTAAATATATAAAAATTATCCTCAGCCTTGGCTATTGTCTCCTTTGGCAATCTCATAGATTTTTAAGTTCTAGCCACTCTGTGGAAGAAAGACTGGGCAATCTACTTCTATAAAGATTTACCACCTTGGAATCTTTATAGGGGGGTCACTATGAGTTGACTTGGTGGCAGTGGGTTTTGTTTTTTTTTTTAAAATTATCACAAACAACTCCTAAATCCTAATCACAGAGTCCCTGAATTTAAGACCAGCATTTTTATCTGTCTGAGTAACTTAGATATCCAACTGGCACTTGAAACTGGAAAACTCCAATTTATCACCTTTCCTAGATATATCATATCACTTTAATAAGTTTATTTCTACGACTACCACCTTGGCAACTGCTCTACCATTCAACTTTTAAATTTCCTATTCACTTTGAAGGAGCTCTGGTAGCGTAGTGCCTAAAGGCACTTGACTGCTAACCAGAAGGCTGGCAGTTCAAACCCACCAGCCACTCCTTGGAAGGAAGATGGGGCAATCTACTTGTGTAGCGAGACTGCCTCGGAAACCCAAGGAGAGGTCGCTATGAGTCGGGTCCGACTCAACGGCACATAACAACAACAACAACAGTCACTTTGAACCTTGCTTTCATCTTGATCCCTATCAGTCAATTTCCAAGTCTTAAATACTCCAACTGCATCTCACTCATCTCTTCCTTTCCATCCCCATTCCCATGCTAAGGCATTCATTACAGCAATAGTGTAACTGGTCTCCTCCTTCCCACCTGTGCACTGTTACCATTGGTGAAGTCTAAACATCTCTGAACAGATCCTGCCCCTTCTCAAAATCTTTCAAAAGAATTATGATGCTACTAGACCAGTGTTTCTCAACGTTGAACATATATACCCTTTCGACAACATTCCTTAAATACAAAATAATATGGTTCAATGTGCAAATTCTACTCACCATATCCCTAGCTCTGTCTGAGATTCACTATTATTAGATTGAGGGCTCCCTGAAGATAGAGCTTAGGCCAGTGCCTACTACATAGTAAACCAAAAACAAAACCAGCTGCCATCAAGCCATGGCTCATGGAGACTTGATGTGGTGCAGAGTAGAACTGTGCTCTACAGGGTTTTCAAGGCTGTGGAAAGAATGGCAGGTCTTTTCTTTTGGGGCACCTCTGGGTCGGTTCAGACCACCAATCTTTTGGTTAGGAGTTGAGCACTTAACTATTTGCATGACCTAGAGGTTCTGTCTTAGTTAACATTGGTTTTGAAGTTATAATTATTACTAACACAAACAACTCCTAAATCTGCTAAAACAGAAATATCACAAGTGGGTAGCTTTGAAAAAGAGAAATTTATTTTCTCACAGTTGATGAGTCCAGAAGGCTAAATTTAGAGGACTGGCACAAGGGGAAGGCTTTCTCTCTCTGTTGGCTCTGGGGATGGGTCCTTGCCTTTTCAGCTTCTGCTTTCTGATGCCTGAGAGCTCCCTGTGTGGCTTGGCATCTATCTTACCCCCATCACTACTCTGCTCTATTGTTTAATCTCTTTTATATCTCAAAAGAGATTAACTCAATATACACTCTCTACTAATCCTGGCTCATAATATAACAAAGACAACCCATTCACAAATGGGATCATAACCACAAGTATGTTGTTGTTGTTGTTAGGTGCCATCAAGTCACTTCCAACCAATAGCAACCCTATGTAAAACAAAACGAAACACTGTGCCATGTTCACAATCGTTGCTATGCATGAGCCTGTTGTTGCAGCCACTGCTTCAATCCATCTCCTTGAGGGTGTTCTTTTTTTTTGCTGACCTTCTTCTTTGTCAAGTATGAAATTGTTCTGTAAGGACTGGTACTTCCTGATAACATGACCAAAGTATGAGATACAAAGTCTGGCTATAATTGTTTCTAAGGAGAATTCTGGCTAGACATCCTCTCTAAGACAGATGGGTTCACTCTTCTAGCAGTCCATGGTATATTTAATATTCTGTGCCAGCTCCACAATTTAAATGCATAAATTCTTCTGCAGTCTTTTTAATTCATTGCCCAGCTTTCATATACCTATGAGGCTACTGAAAATACCACGGCTTGGGTCAGGTGCACCTTACTCCTCAAAGTGCCATCTTTGCTTTTTAACACTTTATGTCTTGATTTTTTGACTGCTTCCATGGGCAGTGATTGTGGATCGAAGTAAAATGAAATCCTTGACAACTTCAATTTTCTCCATTTATCATGATGTTGCTTATTGGTCCAACTGTGAAAAATGTTATTTTCTTTATGTATAATCCACACTGAAGGCTGTAGTCTTTGCTGTTCATCAGTAAGAGCTTCAAGTCTTCTTCACTTTCAGCAAGGCAGGCTGTGTCATCTGTAATCACAGGTTGTTAATGAGTCTTTCTCCATCCTGATTCCACATTCTTCTCCATATAATCCAGCTTCTCAGACTCTGCTCAGCATACAGATTGAGTAAGTATAGTGAAAGGACATAACCCTGATGCACATCTTTCCTGATTTTAAACCATATAATACCCTCTTGTTCTATTTTAATGACTGCCTCTTGACCTATGTACAGGTTCCTCATGAGCATAAGTGCATGCTCTGGAATTCCCATTCTTCACAATGTTATACAAAATTTGTTATGATCCACACAGTCAAATGCCTTTGCATAGTCAATAAAACACAGGTAAATATCTTTCTGGTATTCTTTGCTTTTAGCCAAGATCTGTTTGACATCATCAATGATATCCCTCATTCCACATCCTCTTCTGAATCCAATTTAAATTTCTGGCACGTCCCCTGTCATTATATTGCTGTGATCATTTTTAAGTTATCTTCAACAAAATTTTACTTGTCTGTGATACTAATGATATTGTTCAATAACTTCTACAAGAAGGGTCACCTTTCTTTGGAATAATATGGGCATAAATATGGATCTCTTCCAGTTGCTTGGCCAGGTAGCACCCCAAGTGCTGCTTCTGTTTTTTGAAACATCTCAATGGATATTCTGTCAATTCCTGGAGGCTTGTTTTTCAGTGCAGCATGGACTTTTTCAATACCATCAGTTCTTGATCATATGCTGCCTCCTGATATGGCTGAGTGTCAAACAATTCTTTTTGGTACAGTGACTCTGTGTATTCCATTTTCTTTTGATGCTTCCTGTACTGTTCAATATTTTGCCCATAGAATCTTTCAATATTGCAACTCAAGACTTGAATTTTTTTCTTCAGTTCTTTCCACTTGAGAAATGCCATGCTCCTCCCTTTGGATTTTCTAACTCCAGGTCTTTACACATTTCCTTATAATACTTTACTTTGTCTTCTTGAATTGTGCTTTTAAATCTGTTCAGATCTTTTACTTCATAATTTCTCCCATTCACTTTAGCTATTCTCCATTCAAGAGCAGGTTTCAGAGTCTCTCTGATATCCATTTTGGCCTTTTTATCCTTTCCTGTCTTTTTAATGACCTTTTGATTTCTTCATGTATGATGTCTTTGATGTCATCTCAGTCATCTGGTCTTCAGTCACTGGTGTTAAATGCATCAAATTTATTCTTCAGATGGTCTCTGTATTCAGATGGGATATATTCAAGGTTGTATTTTGGCTCTCTGGACTTGTTTTAATTTTCTTCAGCTTCAACTTCAACTTTCACGGAGCAATTGATGGTCTGTTACACAGTCAGTCCTAACGCAGTTCTGACTTATGATATGAGCTTTTCCATGATCTCTTTCACAGACATAGTGTTTTGATTCGTGTGTATTCCATCTGGCAAGGTCCACATACATAGTCACCATTTATGTTGTTACAAGAAGGTATTTGCAATGAATAAGTTACTGGTCTTGCAAAATTCTATCATGTGATCTCTGGAGTCATTTCTATCACCAAGGCCATATTTTCCAACTACCTATGCCTCTTCTTTGTTTCCAACTTTCACATTTCAATCACCAACAATTATCAGTGCATCTTGATTGCACGTATGGTAAAGTGGAGACTGCAGAAGTTGGTAACGTTCAGGCACAAAGGTTACGATTTACAACATATATGTGGGGAAGGGGTAATTGATTCAATCCATAACAGGCTCCTAGGCACTCAATAAATGTGTATGCAGTAAACTACTAAACCCTGACATTCAGAGTCATCCGTGATATAAATTCAATCTAGTTTTCCAGTGTTATATCCTATTACTCTCTACTTGCACTTTACTAGCTGGTCACATTATTTCAGTGGTTCTTAAAGCATGAACCTAGGCCAAGCAGCATCAATTCCACCTGGCAACTCATTAGAAATGCCAATTCTTGAGCCTATCCCAGGCCTTTAGAATCAGAAAGTCTGAGAGTAGAGCCTTAGAATTTGTATTTGTATAAGCCTCGGAAGGAAGATGGGGCAATCTACTTCCATAGTGATACTGCCTCGGAAACCCAAGGAGGGGTCGCTATGAGTCGAGTCTGACTCGACGGCACATAACAACAACAACAAAGACGTTCTAGTGAACCCTAAACTAGACTATTTACTCTTATGTAAACATTATCCCTTTTACCTCCATGGCTTTGTTCTTGTCATTCCTTCTGTATAGAAATAGCACAGAACCTATTCTAGTGCCTGCTCAGTGTTCAGTAAATGTTTTCTTGACTGAATAACCAAAAACTCATACAGGCAGTACCTGGGTTATGAAAGAGATTCACTCCTGTGTCTTTAAGAATTTGTCAAGACTTTGAACTGGTTCTGCCCAGTTTAGTCATGGCTGAGGAAGTATCACAGGAACAGACCTGAATTCTTAGTTATGGTGAGCTAGACAGATGGCTGGAATGGGAAAAACTATGCATTGAAGCCTTGCTGGTAACTTAATCTCCCTTTTACAGAAGAAGAGTGACAAATGTGTTCCATCTCTTGCCTTTGGATTTTGAGCACAGTCTGCAGTAGTGCTACCCTGCTCAAAGATGGTGGTGCCCTATTCAAGAATGGCAGTCAATTGTGTCACTTTGAATGTGTTTCACTCTTCTACAGTCCTACTAATAATCCAGTCTCATCCATCAAGCTTCTGAAAGGGCTCATTATTCCTCTTCCAAGTCTCCCACTCCAGGGCTTCAACCCATAATTTTTCCATTCCAAGTACCATGCTGAATCTGCCCAACTGTAAAATTTTGGGTATGTTCCTATTTCCCTTCATTGGTCATGACAGAACTTCTCTAAAAGGTAAGTAGGAGTGATCTCTAAGTCAGGTGTTCATAACCCAGGGACTTCCTGAACTTGAAAAGCAACAGAAATGCAAATGTCCATTGTTTTCAAGGGAACAACCAGGTGTACTGTTGTTGTTGTTGTTGTTATGTGCCATTGAGTCGGCCCCGACTCATAGCGACCCCTCCTTGGGTTTCCGAGGCAGTATCACTACGGAAGTAGGATTGCCCAACCTTCCTTCCGAGGAGAGGCTGGTGGATTTGAACCACCAGCCTTCTGGTTAGCAGTCAAGTGCTTTAGCCACTATGCTACCAGAGCTCCTACCTGGTGTACACACGTGCAAATGTGTGCAGCTATTATCATTGCAGGAAGATAGAAGTCACTTATGTCCTTGTAGGAAATCGATGTATTTTTGATACTAAAATGATACCTGATCATAATGACATGGCTGGCAGCAAATAAACAAAGCCTACAACCAGAGAATGTCAAGAAACTTGAGAGAGACTTTTTTATTATTATCGAAAACATTCTCTCTCTCTCTCTTTTTTTTTTAATCTCAAAGAGAGTACATAGCTTTTCCAAGATCACAGGTTTAAGCAGTGGTGAAGCCTACCAAAAAAAAAAAAAAAAAGAAAACCCAAACTCACTGCCATTGTGTTGGATCCGACTCACAGCGCCCTCTTTGGGTTTCCAAGGTGGTATCACTACAGAAGTAGATTGTCCGATCCTCCTTCCAAGGAGTGGCTAGTGGTTAACCTCCAGCCTTCTGGTTAGCAGTCAAATGCCTTAGGCACTATGCCACCAGAGCTCCTTGGTGAAGCTTAGCCTCGCTGTCCTTATTCTTTACCAAAGACTCTTTCTCGTGACACCAATCTAATGTCTGGGTAGAGTCAAGATCAGCTGATGGCCACAAGAACCATAAAGGAAAACACATCATGTATTTAGGCAAAACCATTTGTTTTAATTAAAACCACCTCATTAGTTACCAGGTGTATTGAAGCACCTTTTCCAATTTTTTAGCATGTTCCTACAAATTGTTGTAAAGGCTTAGACAGGCTCAGAACAAAAATGTGGCTTCAATGTTATGAAAAAAGTTAAAAACCAGGGACATCTAGAATTTAAATATGCAACAAGCAAGCCTTAGTACATAAAACAGGCAGATGATCTTGCCAACATAAAAACCCTAAAATGGGTTAAGCAAATGATAACAAAAAATCCCCAAGAGGCTTTACTGCTTTTAGTTCTGCAGCTCTCAGAACTCATGCAGAAGTAATGTACTTTCAATTCTCTGTTTTACTAGATCTTTTTTCAAGTTCTGGTTTCTGTAACCCTCAGAGACAACTCTTAATCTTTTACTTCATTTAAAAAGAGGTCAAATCCCTTTTCAGTAAAGAAATATCAAGACTCCAATCCATATTTGGAGCTCACTTATTTCAGGTATTAGCTATAATACAATTTCCTAATTGTAGAGTTTTTGAGCTTGGAGAGACTTTTAGAGACTATCTAATCCAATATCATCATTATATCAAAGGAGAACCAGGATTTCTAGCAGATACAACAAAAAAATCTTATCCTTTGGAATTAACAATATACAGAGGCCGCATAAAAGCTTTCTGAATATTGTTAAAATGAATATGCATATGTCACTCCATATATTTCTAGCTTGCTTGAAATATTAAATACATATTACTTTTAAAATTAAACAAAAACCAGAAAACGAAAATAAAGCCAGATTTTGCAACTTCATTATCTTAAAGTTTAAGTTTTTAAAAAATACTGAATCATTTGGTTAGAAAAGTTCAACAATGTTACAACAATAAAACATTACTATATACATGAGTTTTTTCCTTCTGAACATTCAAACATGCTCTTATTTGTTCTCCTAATATTCTGTAACAACGGAAACACAACCACTGCCGTGGAGTTGGATCCGACTCACGGCGACCCCTCCTTGGGTTTTCAAGGCAGTATCACTAAGGAAGTAGATTGCCCAATCGGAGTGGCTGGTAGGTTTGAGCCACCAGCCTTCTGGTTAGCAGTCAAGTGCCTTAGGCACTATACCACCAGAACTCCTTTTCTTGTTTTTGTTTTTGTTTTGGTTATATCTTAGGTCAAAATATCAAGAACTCCTTTTGCTGAAGAGGGAACAAAAAGGGATTCACATACTTTATTCACTTATGCAAATTTATATTAACATACCTATTGTTGTTCCGACAATTTCGACAGTTAATGCACTCCAGTGGGTCGGTCTGAGGCACTGCTTTGTACATTCCACCAACCTTGTCAGAAGAAAGTTCAGGGAAAAAGAAAAGAATTATGAAGGTACCACAGACCAGCAACCAAATAATCTCTAATCTTTATAAAATCCATTTTAATAATAAATAGATTCTATATGGTATAGCAACTCCCCGAGCAACATCATGCTTATTATCATTGTTTATAGTCATAAATGAGTTCTGTAGAGTTCTGCACAATATTAAAACCATGATTCAAAAAAAATTAATCACCATGTATTTCCATGTGTTTTTGCACTGGAAAAAGGCAAACAAATGGAGAAGTTTAGTCACTTCCCTTCAGTATTTCACATCTAATGGACCCAAAGTACATTTTAGTATATATTATAAACTCCTGTTCATTTCCACTCTTCTAGCAATCATGGAAGAATTTTATGGGTTGCCAGTTGAAGAAACAGGTTGTGAAATCTGTCTGAATTATGTCACAAGATAAACCCATCTTCATTTTCCTGTAATTATTTCGATTAAGTCTGTTCACTAGACTACACTACATTTTAAAACATGTTATATTTTTCCAGATGGAGTAGAATCCTAGCCAGCAGTGACTTGGAGGGGAATATAATATTTTGATGTTGCTTTTGGCGGAAACTGCCCAGCAATTAAGAAAAATGCCCAGATTAACACATACCTCATTGTAAAATACTCACTTGACATGCACAATGACAAGAGTTCTTCAAAAATGAAGCTAAAAATTGAACTAGCTTTATGCTCAGAGTCAGAATCTTTCTTTCAGATGAAAAATAGCAGAATTATTTGAATTTGATAAGGATGGGAGAGGTTGTTACACTGCACCCAAACCCAAAGCAAGCCTTCAAGGTTAGGAAAAGTTCAAGCAATTGTTTTTCCTAGAATACTTTCCATTCATCTTTTAAGAAAAGCCAGAATCTAAGCAAACCAAAAATACTGAAAATTTCTCTCTGCATTCCTGATCCAACTAGCAAAGAAAACACTGAAAAAAAGAGTATTTCTACACTATATTCAGTCCATGAAGGCAAACTCAAAAGTTTCATAAAATGAAGTTAGTAACTGACAGAGGAATAAAGTTATCTGAACCACTAATCAAAAGTTAATTCAATGATTTTTATAATCACTAGCATTTTAAAATTCCTATTACCTTCTACCTAGAAGAGAAAAGTAAGAAAACTAATGGGTTAGAATCACAGATGATAATTTCTAAAACTGTACATGTAATGAGACAATTCCTATTTAAATAGCAATTCATTGTTAACAAAACACCAAAGTACTGTGCTCATATACTAAAGCAAATATTAACCTTATTTTTCTTTTTATGAAAACAGCATGTGCTATTCAAACTTTAATGCATTTTCTCTCCTTCAGTTTTCTTGGACAGTGGTAGTCGTTTGGACCAGGAATGGTGACAAAAAAAAGTTTAGAAAGTCTGAATATAAGCCATGTGTTTCCACACAAAATAATGAAATCATTATTCTCTTTGGGTAAAAGGATGCACTAAAATTAATTATTTCTTCTACAAGACAAAATTTAGGTCATATAAAAGGCACTAAATTTATAGCTTTAAGATACAGATATATATTATAGTTTTGTTCTCCAAGTGTAATATTTTAAGAAATCATTATTATAGTTGACGATGAAAAAAACTCTAAACTTCTCTGAACATTGTTAAGTTTATCTGTAATAAGAACAATGACAAAGACTAACTTAATGAGTGCTTAATTTGATCAATGAAACAAATTATCTGACTGATGAATAATGTAGATACATAAACAATGTAACAAATCAAACTTCCTAGTGAAGAGAATCTCTAACCAGCATGAGAGCCATTCCCATTTCTAAAATTAAACTGTATCAGCTATTCTCCCTGAAATAAAGCAGTTGTAAAGGTTTCTCATACCTTGTGTCTAAAGAATATTAGTATCACCAAATGAAAAAATCTTACAGGCAACAACAGTAACAACAAAATACACTGGGTAAAAGAAAAAACAAAAGGAAACCCAGGAGAGGGCAGAGGTCACAATCTGGTGGCCTGCTAACATTATTTTGCATGGTTTACAGCATGCTTTCAAAAAGGTGAATGAAAATGTAAAAACCTGGTGATTTCCCCCAGATTTATCTGCCTGACTCTTCTATTGTGAGTTTTTGGACTCTGCTCTGAATAAATCAAATTTCAAGTATCTGGTCTGGTATATGCCCATGGCATTTCCATTTCATCTTAATATCAACTTCCAGTCTGTTGTTTCCAGTCTATTGTTCATTGTTATTCCAGTTTCAGTGATAATTTTTCTTCATTTTAAGAGCTTGCTTTACATTCGATGTAATGTGTACATTTAGTTTCACTTTACATTTACCATGCCCAACCCTAACCCAGTCTCCTCCCCTACCTACCCAGTAACCATCCTCCTGTGCCCCTCATATTTATGCACTCCTGTTTGTCCTACATTTCCTCAATTTGAATGTTGGTCCTCTGGTGCCTCATGGTCTATTGCTCTAAGGGATGTATTACCATAGAGTATGGGGGTACATCATCCTGGGTTGAGTGGTCTGCATGTACATCTTGTTAACTATTGGGCTGAGAGCCAGCCCCTGAGGGTGAGTTTTATTCCAGGTGCAGAATGTATTCCAGGGTCATAGTATTGGGAGTCTCACCAGATTTCATCTGACCAGTAATTCTGGTCATCAATGAGTTGTTGGATTATGTTCCACATTTTCCTTCCCATTCTATCCAGGATTTCCAGATTTGATCCTTTCCTGAGTGGTTGGCATGGGTAGCCGGACACCATCTAGTTCTTCT
>NW_006921765.1:6982671-6984695 GCF_000298275.1 Orycteropus afer afer | reverse complement strand
TAGATTGCCCAGTCTTCCTTCCATGGAATGGCTGGTGAGTTTGAACCACCAACCTTCTGGTTAGTCACATGCCTTAGGCATTACGCCGCCAGAGCTCCTTACGCCCTGAGATATAAGGGAAGGCTTTTGTTTATAATTAAAAGGTCTCTTACATTCACTAGGTGATGAGGATGGTCAAAATCTCTGTGTGTCCTGCTTAGGGAGTTAGTGTGCCCAGAATAAAGGCCTCCATTTAAGCTCCCATTCACCAGACCATTGACTCCATTCGAGACATTATGGTGAAGATGTGAGCAACCATTGCTAAGACTTCCATTTCTCATGAAGCTCCCATGAACATTTCCATTAATCCGGTTTGTGCCAGGCAGAGTGGTGTATTCCATCATATGTCCATTAATATCTGATCCTTGGTAGAGATAGCCTGGGGGATCATATTCTGTTAACAGAGAACACAAAGCCAAAAAGAAAAAAGAAAAGAAAGATACTAAAAATGACAATATTCTTGATTTGGACATTTTATTAATGAAACTTCTAAGAAACTACAAATATACTAAAATAAAACATTCTAAAAGTGTTCACTTAAGGGAGTTCCCGTAAGAAGGCAGAATAGGCAGAAAGACTGCACAGACTCTCTTCAACAAAGAAAAGGGGAACCAATTCACACACACACAGAAAATAATCCTGGACCCCTGAGCCTTGAAGGGAAGGATACAGAAGTGGACTAAACCCCAACTAACAGAAGAATTTGCATGAAAATGCCAAAAAAGGAGACACACGGAGCTGAGGTGTGGCAGCGATCCTGAGCAATCCTGACAGCACAGACAGCTTGGAAATTGCCGAGTAGTGGTAGGACCTAAGAATTAACCTAAAAATCAACCCTGCTAACCAGGGACTGCACAGAGGACTCTTCTGGTGGCTGGTGAATAAAAGGCGAAGCAGCAGCGAAAAGGAAGGTGGGCTGAGCTGTGGACTTTTGCCTGTCTGGATGGTGCAACCATTTTGAATGTTTACAAGTGGCTTGACCATTTTGGATATTTAAAGGGAGTGCTCTCCGAGATTCCAGGGGCTTAAGAACAGGTTCTGCTTGTCAATAACCCCAAGGATACTCCAGACCTAGATGACTGAAAAGGTGTGACATTCTCTTTGTTACTCTTATACCTCATACCCGCTTGGTGAACAGAGGTGCAGCCATCCCCCACTCCCACCCCCTTCTGGTATTGGGCCACCTTCTGGGCCTGCAGCAACTCCATCCCAGTCTGTGTGCTCAGACAGAGTCTAGGTGACCTGCCCTGCCCTCCCCCGATTTTTTTCTTTTTCTGGTTTTTAGTTTGCTTGTTTTTGTCTGTTTTAAAACTACTACTATTATTAATATTTTTGTCCTTTTTTACTATTATTCGTTATTCTTCCCCTCCCAGATCCTAGTTTTCAGCTTTCTTTCCTTTCCCTGTTCCTGGTTTCAAAATTTTTATTTTTCTTGTGGTTAACCTTGTTCCTTGTTTTTCTTTTTGCATTTTTCCCATTTTTTCTTCATTATTCTCCTTTTCTACCTTTTTTCTCTTATTGCCCTATCCCCGGATATTGCAGGTTTTCTTGTTTTTTTTTTCTTCTTCTTTTTCCCTTTTTTCTTTTGGTTACTATTCCTGTGTGATTACATGGTGTATTTTTTGTTCATGTGCTTTTTAGTTTTTTGATGGTTATTCAATTGTAATTTGTGTCTAACTGAGTGGGAGACAACAATAGTCCCCATAAGATACAACTGCACCCACACCTCCTACAAATTCACTTACTGAGCGAGAGCCACCACCTCCTTCTCCACCAACAGGCCAATGATACAAAACCACCAAGAAGAGCCTGAATCACCCTTGGCTGCTTTTCATAAACAGTTAACAGAGATATATAAATACAATAATGCCACAATGTCTCAGAGACAACAAACCATCACAGTCCACACAAAGAAGCAAGATAAAGTGGTAGAAACAAGGGAGCAGGATACAGACCCAGAACACATCCCTGAGGAAGAAGCAGCA
>NW_006921765.1:6960761-6981546 GCF_000298275.1 Orycteropus afer afer | reverse complement strand
TCAAAGAAAAATGATAAACCTTCATATCACAATAAAAAAGAGGACAAGCACAAATATTCAGCAAATACTAAAACAACAGCAACAAAGGAAATGATAACACAATTCATAAACATAATGAGCTCAGTACAGAAAATAATATGGAATAAAAATGTTCACTTAAACCTTATTTATGAGGTATGCTTATTGTTATCTGTTATTTCCTTCACAGTGTGTCATAAGTATGAATACTGAGTTAATTATGACTCTGTCAGTGGGAAGAGAAATTAACCAAAGAGAAAAAATCCCCAAAGACAATTCATAAATTGTGTAAGTTGGAACCATCAAAGTACTGGCAACACTCAAATTTTCATACACTTCCAGGTGCTGAAAGAATAGCTGTATGAAGCAACAACAAAAAAAGACTAAGTAGGATACTCCAAATAGCACTAAACATTTTCAGGTAAAATGAGGAAGTTGTATATACATTCCTCAGCTATTCATATAGTTCCTTGGTCATTATAGCCAAGTTGAAGGTTATGGGGTAATAAAAGCCAAAGGCTAATTATTCTATTAGATTAAAAGCATTTAAACAACTACCTCAAAATTCTAATTTCCAGAGGCAGACATACTTAGAAAAAGTAAAGCAATCCCTTATAAGTCACAGTATCTCTCATCAGTTTTGATAAATTCATGATAAAGGTAATAGAACTTGCCAAAGCTGAATTAGATGTCCCTCCTCTCTGTGGTTTCTCTTATCACTGCACTTCTCACACAGATGCGTTATTGCCAGTATACCTACTTGTGTTCACCACTGAGCTATGCACTTTGTGAGGCAGAGACCAGGTTTTTTTATTTACCATTATGTCTCCATTATCTAGCACAGTGCTTGGCACATAGAAGATAATATATACCTTTTGAATAAATAACTGAATGAACACTATCATGAATTTTCATTTTTAAACATAATAAGGTCACAAAATTCCTTTTATTCTAAAGGATTAAAAGATTAATCTTGCTCAGACAACCAGACCAATACTTTTTTTTAGTCACTCAGCACATACACAATTAAAATGAATGGCATTAAAACCATTTAGAAAAAGGCCCAAATGATCACTAAAACTTTAAGCCTGACAGCACCTCAACTCTGTTCTTGCCAATCTCTTGAAAGGAATCAAGTCAAAAAAACAAACAAATAAATAAAAACTAAACTAAACTCACTGCCATCAAGTCGGTTCTGACTCATAGTGATCCCCACTGGGTTTCCAAGGCTGTAAATCTTTACAGAAACAGATCACCCCATCTTCCTTCCATGGAGCAGCAGGTGGGTTTGAACTGCTGACCTTCTGGTTAGCAGTCAGATGCCTTATCCACTATACCCCCAGAGTTCCTAGTCAATAAAAGTAGATCACTTTTTTTTCCCCCATGAGCTTTTAATGTAAAAGAGATCTAAGTGGGAACTGACTGATAAGTGCTGGAAATGCTTTTCACCACTGGTACCTTCCTTTGTTTTTCTTATATCACCTTATTCTGAGGCCTAAGGGGAAATCAGAAGACTAATGTCCTTACTTGATTTAATTATCCTATTTTATAACAGCTGGGGGAATAGAAAAGTTAGGAAGGTAAGGGGAGAGAAATGAGCAAAGAGAAAAGGGAAAGGGGGCTCTGGGTTCGAAAAGGGAATGGGGGCTCCAGGTTAAGTTTCAAAGCAGAGCCATCTCTAACAGTTAAAGCACAAACCATTACTAGACACATGTGGGGAGAGGATGTCACTCTGGAGCAGTCGTGGTTCATCAGGTACAAAAACAGGACTGTGTAGTCTTCATCTGTGAGTATCATTCAGTGACAATAACTTACAAGTCTTCCTTTCCATTATGCCCTTTCTACTCACTTTTGACAATTTCTACCATCATGAAGGAGTTCCTGCAGCAACTGCAAAACTCATGCTTCAAATACTCATCCTCTTTGGTGGTCCAACAAAGCCAGAATTTCCCAGCACTAAGTCAGCTATTTATTTAGTGACCTGCTTAGTTTGGCTTTATTGTTTATTTCTACTGGGCAATTTAATTTGATGCTCCACTTATTTTGGCTTATAGCTAAAAGAGTATTAAAGTCATCTATTCTGAATGAAGAGGATCTAATATGTTTCATACCATGACACTAACATATCAAAGTGTTAGAAATCACTATTTATTCTGACAATATTTTTCTATTCATATTTAGAAAAACAGAAGGAAATAGTTATGAATTACTTACTCTGTATGGTATTCTGTTGGCGGTTCTTCCACAGGCACATGGCAATGAAAACCATAAGAATGAGGACCATGACACCCAGCACACAGCCAACAATCAGATATAACATATCACTGCTTCTGGCTGGGCTTGTTGCAGGCCCAGTGTTTCCTCCACTTCCTGAGAAATTTGGAGGGGTACTCAAGTCTTTGATGGGGTACTCAGATGCTCCAGGAACACGCTTCACTAGTTAAAATATAAAGGAAAACTGATGTCATACTCTCTATGAAATGGTTTATTCTCTGAAGGAGGTCTGGTTAGGAATGCAAGCCACTCTGTTTACACTTGGGACTGAGATGATCTGACCACCAATGAGTCACAGAGAGGGCTCAAAAGTTTAAAAATCTTATGTGCCAAAGTTTTAGATCATGAACAGACTTAGCCCACAAGTTGTAGAGAAATCATAAGAGCAAAGAAACATGTATACTTGGTACAACCCAAGTTATGATTATTTGCTTAATTGAACTTGTAGAAGACTCTCATGTGAGTTGAAATAAAAGTTTTCAACTTATGGATGGGCCAAAAATTTTTTTATCTGACATACTTTGAGCTGGAATAAGATTCAGAATCATATATTTCATACCTCTACCATGTGATCAATATTAGAGGATATGGCTTTGGACTATAAGAGCAAGCAAAACCAGTAACCAACTGCAATCAAGCTGATTCAGACTCATGGTGAGCCCATATGTGTCAGCATAGAACTGTGCTCCATAAGGTTTTCAATGGCTGTCATCTTTTGAAAGATCACCAGGTCTTCCTTACAAGGTATCTCTGGGTAGACTTTAAAACTCTCCAAGATGTCTTTTTGTTAGTAGCTGAGCACTTAACTGTTTGTACCATGCAGGGATTCCAGATCAATCATATATAATTCCAACAGTCTCATGCATAAAATTAAGCATTCCAACTATGGAAACTGTTGAGTCCACATAAATGCAGTGCTTTTACCTAATTCATTGGTATTCTGGCTAACAGCAATAAAAAAGCTAGTAACATGTATGACTTGAAACTTGTTCTCTCTGTCCTCAAATCACATGCTCTTGATGCTCTAAATGTCCCAACAAGGCAATGGCCAAGAGTCAAATCTCTGAAGCAGACTTCCCAGGTTTATATCTCAGCCCCTCCACTCATCATTAGCTGGAAGATGTTAACTTCCATGAACCACAGTTACTGTCTTTCAGAAATAGAGGTGACAATAAAGGCTCTAGCAAAGGTTGTAATAAAGATTAAATGGATTAATCAATGAGAAGCATTTAGAATTGAGCCTGACACAGGGTAAGTGTTCAATCAATTTTGCTATTATTACTACTTATTATACTACGTTACCTGCTATGGCTCTAACACGCCATGGGAGCAAAGTAGCCTTTAAAAAAATCTACTTCAATAAACAACACTAATTTGGAGTTCAATTTTCTAACACTTCAACAACACAGAACACAGCCAATAATCAGGAAAGAAAAGCCTGTGTCTTTCAAAGGAATGAGCTCTCCATCACTGGAAGTTAGATAAATACTTGGCACAGAGACTATAAAGGAAACCTCTTCATGTGGTATGCTGGATTATACAATTCTCAGATCCTTGCCAACTCTATAAAGAAAACAAAGAAGTTTTCTGAGGCAAAATGACTATACACTAATGATCATGATTACTCAGGGGGATGTCTTTCAGGTTTATTCACTATTTACTCATAATTCCACCAAGCTTGATTATCTAGTTTCTAACTCCTTGATAAAGTTAAAAACTGAGGACAGATGGCTTGAAGTGGAAGGTGAATAGGACAGAAAACATAAAGAGAAACCAGATTAAAAATCATGGCAGTCTGTGATCTTTAAGAGTAGGAAGACATGGCTAGCCTTCAACATCTCTCTCATTCCTGGAAACCTCACTGAATTACTAAAGATAAAACAATCATTGCTCACAGCAAGAACCCTGGGTCACTTTTTAGAAGGCAAAATTAAATATAGCTTCTATTTAAACAGGCTGGGAATTGTGTAATTCATTTTAGAAAGCCATCCAATAGGAACACTTAACATTTTTAAGAAGTTTTTCCCTTTCACTGATCTGAAAGTTTGTAAGTGGAACTTTTTACTCCCCAGTGAAGTGAGAAAATGAGGTATATGATTATACATACATACATACTTGTATATACATAGTTATACTATTATAAATAGTGATGGCATTGTCTGTGCTCGGCTAGATTCTCAAATGTTTTGGGGACAGAGATGATTTATTTCATTTCACTCCAATTATCACAGCACTCTAGAGGCAAGTAAGAAATGCTCATTAACACTTCACAGTGTCTGGTACAAAAAGACATTGAAATATATATGCATTTGATTAGCATCAAATGGATCAAGGTAAGTCTAAGATCTGTGTGTGTGTGTGTGTGTGTATTTATATATATATAAAATGTGGATTTTTCAGAAGAAAGACATGATTTAGAACTTAAAAGATTCTATATCAATACATTTCTAATTAAAAATTAGAATTAAAAAGTTTTAACTTTGTAATTTAATCTGAGATTTTTAAATAGGGATAATGAAATCAATTGTAGCCGATACTACTGGCTGTCCACTCAATGACCATTTCCTTCTTCCATGCTAGCAGAGACCTAATTCTGTTTAGGTATCTACCTGACCCCCATATAACATTGGGGTAAATTCTGATTGATCATTCCATTCCAGTGAATGGTCTGGAGAGACATGTAGCTAAATTCTTGCTAAGGAAACATAAAGGAAGATGGACCAAAGGACACTGGGGGAGATTTTTCTTTGTTCTTTAAAATAGACACAAGGAAAATTTCCTTTTTTCTGCCAGGCACTACCACATCTAGATGTGAAGCCCGAAACTGTAGCTAACGATGAGCAGTGCTAGTCTCAGGGCCAACCCAATGGTTGGAAGGTGGCAAAGAGGAAAGATGGGAAACACTGGGTCTTTGATGATGGCACTGAACTACTTAATTAAAACAAGCTTGAAGTTAGTTACCTACTTCAGGACTTCCTGTTTTGGGATTAACACATTTCCTCAATGTTGAGACCAGTCAAGTGGGAATTTTGATGTTATTTGTAGTAGACAGCATCACCAAGGTGGCTGTGAAGATTAACTGAGACTGTGGTCCCAAGGTGGTACAAACGGTTAATGTACTCAGCTGCTAACCATAAAGTTGGAGGTTTGAGTCCATGCAAAAGCACCTTAGAAGAAAGGCCTGGTGATCCACTTCTGAAAAATGAGCCACTGAAAATCCTATGGAGCAAAGTTCTCCTCTGACACGCATGGCATTGTCATAAGTCAGATTTGTTCCACAGAAAGTGGTTTAACTGGTGGATGCAAGTACTTTATAAATACCTATATTGTCATTGTTGTTATGCTGAGTCAGCCCTGACTCATAGTGACCCCTCCTTGGGTTTCCAAGGCAGTATCACTACGGAAGTAGACTGCCCAACCTTCCTTCCGAGGAGTAGCTGATGAGTTTGAACCGCCAGCCTTCTGGTTAGCAGTCAAGTGCCTTAGGTACTACGCTACCAGAGCTCCTAAATACCTACATTAGCTGGCTCTGTTATTCATGTATGGTATCTCCTGGCTTTTTTGTTGTTGGTAGTGGTTTCCTTGTTTGTTTTAAAAGATGATAATATTTATATATACAAAGTTAATCTTTGTATGTAGGCAGAGTTGAGAATATTAATTGAAAATTTGCAGTCTCTGCTACATTTAAACAAGTAGGTAGTGTTTTACACATCTGACATTCAAGAAACTACTTTAAACTATGTAGCACTTTTCCTTAAAAGTCTTACATAAGTTTTAGTATTCTAATTCAGCAATCTCAAAGTAGTGAGCAAATATTTATATTCTCTCTTCAGGGAGAAAAAGAGAGGGAGTGGACTGACTTGGAATTCCACAGAAATTAATAAGCAGGATCAATGCTTATAAAAGCTATTTTTTTAGATAAGTGCTCTAGCCAATATATTGTACCTTCTGTTGGGGCATTCTGAATGTATATATCTAGAAAATGGCCCAAGACATAAATTTCCTTAGGTAAATATATCCATAGCCAGAAGGATGAATCCAGAATTTACAATTTTCCCGCTGCCCAGGGATAAAGCAAAAACCCTCACCCCTCCCCTACCTTTAGTTTCACAGATCATCACATTACTAAACTCGCTCTCTCCTCCTTCATTGAAGCACTGCATTTTAATATCATAGGAAGTTTCTGGCTGCAGGTGGCCAATCATGTGCCACTGCTTTGAACCTAGAAAGAAAAAGAAATGATAAGATTTAAACCTCTCATAGCCTAACTGATAATGTCAATACAAGAATGTAATATTTTCAAAATGAGGTGGGAGTAGCACTTATCACCATATAATGCTATTTGTACAATACAACTGTACTTAGTACAGGTATTTTAATAATGCACTACAGATAAATAACATGTCCATTACATGGCATGAGAAAAGTGGTAAAGAGAACAAATAAAATTAATTAAAACTATATTCATTTATTGGTAGCAACAGTCTATTTCATTAAAAAAATTTGACAACTTGTTTATAAAATACATACTAGTTGAATGCATAGGTAAGAAGCTCCAACTCCTTTGGATCCCTGTTTTAGCCCAGAAAGTCAATCCTCTATGTCCCCCCACCAGAAAGCAATGCTATGTATGAGATCAACACATGGTGCCTTTCCAGGCAAACTCTTAGCTGTTGCTCCTAATAGTTCTTCTCTTTTGAGCCAAGCTCTTCAAACTACACAAGTATCTCTAATAGAATAATTCTGTTATCAGTGGCACACAGCCAACATTTCATTTAGAAACACTCCTAAATTGAACACTTCAGTAGAAATCACTGTCCATGGACTAGTGACCAACTTTAATAAACAGGGACACTTGCGTAAGACTCAATTAACTCTTCAAGCACTTTTAATCCCTCTTGGAAATAGCTCTTCAAGCTATTTTCATGTTTCTTAGAAACTCAACTATACCACCAACTGATTTAAGAATTAATTAAAGAAGGAGAAAAAAATAAAGCAAAACTCCACTCCCCACATCCTCTTGACACTCGCCAACTTCAAATCTATTTTGCTGACAGGACCCTATCACCAGGCCCCTTTCTAAGTCAATACAGATGAAAAATATTTCAATCTGGAAGCTCAACCCTCCTTTCCCAGTCACCAATACAAAATCCCTCATTCATATAGACCCATGTTTTATAGAGAAGAAAGTCTGATTGTTTTAGGATCAAGGGCCACTGAAAGATTCAACTGGGTTTCTGAAATGTTACTAATAAGAGAAAATAATTAAAATTATCTTGTCAGATTAATTTTCAGTTGTTATAGTAATTCTCCCTATGGTTAAAAAGGCCAAAGCATATCCTTTGCTTAACAAACAATTTCTCCTAAAAGGTATTATAGAAAAGGTAAGGGATTTACCACAGAAAGAAATGAAAGCACAGATTTAAAAGATTAGGAGGGCCAATGTTGTTGTTGTTGTTGTTTGCCGTCGAGTCGGCCCCGACTCATAGCAACCCCTCCTTGGGTTTCTGAGGCAGTATCACTACGGAAGAAGGATTGCCCAACCTTCCTTCCGAGGAGTGGCTGGTGGATTTGAACCGCCAGCCTTCTGGTGAGCAGTCAAGTGCCTTAGGCACTATGCTACCAGAGCTCCCAGGAGGGCCAATAGCTTGATTTATTCAAAACTAAGTTTACAAGACATTCATCATAGAAGCATTGGTATGCTGGAAACATTATAGTTGATCTAAATGTGGAACTTAATTCAGAAGACAGAAAAATTTAATATAATTGTTCTTACATAATTAAATCCAGTTCTAAATTTCATTTCAAAAGCTTAAAAAATGTTGGGTCAATACACATAAGTAATCTAAAATTTCATTTTATAGAAAACTTTTATGCATAAGGGATGAATGCTTTTGTTACCAGGTTTGGGAAAAAATAGCTTCCAACAGCCACAAAAAAAAATTTCAAATGCATAAACTTGAAAATAAGGAATAAGCAAATTACCCAGCACAGTGAAGCCCACTTAAACATCTAACTGCTCAGTATATTACATTTATAAACAAGTTCTCTGTAAACCATAAGGCAAAACTCACATTTGCAGACAATGCTACTGAATACAAAAGTTTTGTTAAAGTAATTTCCCATTCCATGCTCAATAGTCACATTACAGAAGGATGTAAAAGTTCAAAGATTTAACTACAAGAGAATATAATTTAAAAACTGCTTACCAGTGGCTATTTCTAAAGTGTAAAACAAAAAGGGGACTGGGGAGAGACAGAGAAAAAGACAGAGATGGATATTCATTTTACTTACATTTACCTTGTTTAGAACTATTTTATAACAAATGCTTAACCTCTGTCAAAAATTTTTAAAAATGAAAATCTGATACTCCAACTCCTCTAACTCAGCTGAACTAAAATGAAGACATAAATAGGACTAAAATGCAGAATAATCATTAACAATTACCTTTCCATTTCTCTTTTTATGTATAGATTTTACACTGAAGTATAATATACATATAGAGGTGTGCACATAACTCAATGAATTTTTATCGCCACGGTAGCAATATCTAGATCAAAAAAAGGGAACATTACTGGTACCCCAAAAGTCCCTTTCATGCCTCCTTTAGTCACTACTCTCCCCAAGAGTAGCTACTAACTTCACTTCTAAGAACATAGATAAATTTTGCCACTAACAATTACCTTTCCCTATTTTCCCAATTCTTTGTTTAACATAGATTTTAGAAACAAATTGCTTACCAATTTTTCCAAATTGAAGAAAGAAAAATAATCACTCCTCATTCAACAATTCAACAAATATTTACTGAGCATTTACTATGTACCATGTATTACAATACAGACCATTGAACTTTTAATTGTATTACACAAAAGTAATTCCATTTGGTTAAACATTAAAAGGAATGTCACACCATTTACAGAAATGTGACATGGCATACCTAAAGTATTTATTATGTGACTTCATGTACCAAAAACTATATGCAGTGTTTGACATCAAGATGACATATAAAATCAATCTTGGCCCTAGGACAATTTATGGTATAATCCATTAGGGCATTTAATATTTCCAAGAATCACAATCTTAGAGTGAAAAAAGACTTTAGAAATAAAGCATTCTCCCAAAGTAAGAATCCCTTCCCAAGACATTACTGAGAATAAGCATCCAGCCTCTACTCAACACTTGCACAATTAGCAAAGGGAATTTATTTCATTACACACTTATGTTAGAAAGTTCTTCCTTACATGATTTCCTTGTAATTCTTCCCTCCCAACTAATTTAGTTCCTCGTCCACATAACAGTCCCTAAATATTTGAAGACAGCTGTCATGTTGTTTTCTTTAGTCTTCTTTTTTTTTAATCTGAACATCCCCAGCCATTCCACAGTTCTTTTTGGACTCCATTCATTCATCCATTCAATAAATATTGAATTGCTCACCATTATGAGGTTGGAGAAGTGGACAAAAAGGTCCCTTGCCCATAAGAAAGTTAATATTTAGTGGGGAGACAAAACTGAAAGCAAATAATTTTATACACACACAAAACTGTGATAACTTTTATGAAATAAACAGAAAGGATGCAGTTTGAAATTATAACAAAAGTGTCTGATGGAAAGGAGAATGGAGGTAGCAAGGAAGATTTATCTAAGGAAGTAACATTTAAGGTGAGAACAGTCAGAGTGCCTAGAGAGAGTTGAGAAAGGAGTACACTAGACAATAGGCAATGCCACAAGCAAATGTCCTGACCTGAGATAAGAAAAATCTTGGTGCAAACAAGGAACTGAAAGAAGGCTAGTGTGATGAGCACAGAGTGAGAAAGGAAGATATGAGGCACAGTTGATGGTGTGGGTAGGGGTCAGCAAGATGATGCAGGACCCTGAGACCATACGCAAAATTCCACATTATATCTTAAAAGCAGAAGAAAGGGACAGTTTTAATACCCTTCATCACCTTGGCTGTTTTTTCTGGACATGCATTCCAATTTCTCGGTATCTCTATATGTGAATAGTATGTTCAAGACGTGAGCTTTTTTTAGTACAGCCTTCAATAAAACTGTTAAGAGATACTAATTTTATTTACATTTGCCTTGCTTAGGACTGTTTTATAACAAATGTTTAACCTATCTAAATTTTTAAAAATAAAAAACTGACATTCCAACTCCCTTAACCTAGCTAACTAAAATGAAGAGTAGGACTAAATTGCAGAATAGTCACTAACTACTAATTGATACACTTCTCACATATAGCTAAAAATTGCAAACAATTTTTATACTCAGGCATCACTATTCGTTTAAATGAAGCAGAAAACAGAACTGTTTTTCAGATGAACTACTAACAAATCATATCTCCTCCCTATCTTTATAACTCAGCATTCCCAAACAAAACATAAGGTCCTGTATACATTAAATTGGAGAAATATTTTTCTCTGGGATGAATGCAACAGCAACAGCACATATGCTATTTTATTTTTTAATACCATTTTTACTCTCTCTTAACCTGAGATGACATTTTTCGTATTTATAAACCTCTCTTCCAAAGCTCCTTTTCTAGGACTTAACAATGGGACTTACCTTCGACAACATCCCTTTTGTAATCACTGTCATTGTCACTATCTGTTGGCCGGTAATAGATATAAAATCCTTGAATAGGAGTGTTATTATTACTTGATGGAATGTACTGAAAAAAAAAAAGTTTGTCACAGACAAAATAAATGTAATTTTCACATCCATTAAGAGGTATTTATCTTTGTGATGTTTTTTCTAGCTTCATTTTGAAAACATCATTGTTGATCATTTTTAATGTAATCAAAGATATTTAAAGGTATTAAGAGCAGTTAACTTACTGCAAGGCTGAACAAAAATAAAGCAACATTAACTCCACTAGGTCCAAAAGCATAAAGGTACATTTGGGTCACAATGAATAAATTATGAAATGAAAGCATTTGTATGAAAGCTGAGGAGACAACAATTTGATTTTTAATCCTATTTTTTATAATATGTGCTTTTAGAAAAATAATTGTACTCTTGAATTTCTCCTCAAATAAGTTCAAAAACTTGTTAAGAGTTACATGGCATGAAGACATTAAATTTATTTCTAATAAAACCTAAACAGAACATCTTCTAATTAGAGAAATGTTTTACTCACTGTCCACTTCAGCATGATCTCAGTATCACTGACTGCTTCTGTGTATGCAATGTGAGGCCCAGTTATTGGACGGTTGGAAAAACGATTAGAGAACCCAGCCACCTGATAAGGTCGAGAAGCTGAACTCCGAAAACTCTCACCATAATGGTTAATGGCAATGACCCTAAATTTGTATGTTGAACCTTTTGAGAAAAAAAAAAAAAACCATATAACTTTAAAAAAATTGTGAGACAACTGAAGGTAGAGTATTCAAAATATAACAGTTGTACTTAAGTATCTACCTACTATATAACAAAAACAAATTCTAATGCCTGTATGGAAACTAGATCTCAATTCACCTGCCAACTTCAAGCAACTGACAGTAGATGTTCAATGCTTTGTGTTCAAGATTCCAATAACTTATTAGGACTCCTGGGGAAAGAATACTATGAAAGATAAATGATGTCTATCATGGAGGGGAGGGGAAGTAGACAATAGGAAAGAGTGACAGTATGTTTTCTCTTTTTAACATATTACTCTAAAATCATACCCATCAAAAGCAGTATTAGTTGAAGTATCCGTCCCAAAACTAGGTTCCTTTTGCTTTGAAAGAAACAACTGAAGTGAAGTTCAATATGGTGAAAACATTTATGAAGAGGTACTGTGTGGGTGATAGAAGATATCACTCTGTTTTCACTGATAATTGATAAGAGGGAGCAGATCTAAACTACAACAGAATGAATGGATTTGGATTAGATATTAAGAACTTTAAAAACAGAAAATAACTCTAAGGATTGTGTTTCTTTTCTTTTTTTTTTCTTTTATTGTGATTTGAGTGAAAATTTACAGAGCACATTCACTTCCCATACAGTGGTTCACATACACTTTGTCTCATGACATTGACCACAATTTAGCCCAATGCAACAGCTCCCCTCCCACTTCCTCCTGACAGTCACCTCCTCTTCCCTGTGTTCATCCCTCCATGCAACCCTGCCCCCTGAGCTGACTCCCTGTGCATAAACAGCCCTTCTTTCTCCCATGATTGTTCTCTCCAAGGAGTGTATTTGTTGTTGTTGTGTGCCGTCGAGTCAAACCTGACTCATAGTGACCCCTCCTTGGGTTTCCGAGGCAGTATCACTACAGAAGTAGGATTGCCCAACCTTCCTCCGAGGAGTATATTTACTTCAGGTAAATGTTCAACTCCTATGCCTGTCTTTTGCTTGGCTGGAAGCCAGAGGTGTGGGTTCAATTCTAGACTTGAAGGGCAGCTAGGGACCACAGTCTCAGTGGTTCCACCAGGCTCTATCAGACCAGTAAACCTGGTCTCCCTTTATTTTTTCCAAAATGCTTTTGAGTTTTGTTCCACGTTGTTCTTCCTCTCTATCCAGGGTCTCCTACATATATCCTCCTCTGAGTGGTTGACATTGGTAATCAGGAACCATCTAGTTCTTCTGGTCTCATAGTCATACAGGCTGTGGCTCACATGGTGTGCCAGGTGACAGGACCAATTGTTTCCATGAATCTCTGGTTTTCTTCATTCTTCTTTGCACTGGATGAGGAGAGATTCATCGTTGCAATGAGATGGCTACTTGCAGGCTTTTAAGATCCCAGATGCTACTTGCCAAAGTAGGAGGTGGAATAATGTTTTGTGTAGTATGTTAAGCCAATCGAGCTTGATGTCCCCTGTGACCATGGTCCCGAGCCCAAAGGTTCAACTACTCGGTCCCTCTGGGTAGCTGGCTGTGACCAAGAAGTGACTACAACCTTGTCCCTTGTCAGTTCTACTATACACCTGGGAATTCAGATCATACAAATACACATATCGGACCACTGTCTGACAACTCTATACATGATGTTGGGTACACTCCCCACTTCATAGACGTACCTAATAATTCAGCCTGTCCACCCATCTATCCACCGTATACTCATGTTTGCCTTCACTGACAATGCAGTACTGAAGTGCAAAATGGTTCATTTTTGTTGTCTGTACCTCCCATGTACCTCTCTCTGTCTTCCTCTTCCTCAATGCCACCATACTGATCACTCATATTTGGTACATTGCCCCTCTCTTCACCCAAATCAGTACTTATCTCTACCTATCTAACACTGTTCCCTCCTCTCCCCTACCACTTCTGGTAACCAACAAAAAAAATTTCCTTCCATAGATAAACCCCTGCCTTGATTTTTACAATAACGGACTAATACAATATTTGTCCTTTTGTGATTTGACTTAATTCACTCAGCACAATGTCTTCCAAGTTCATCCATGTTAGGCGGTGTTTTGCAGATTCTAGGTTATTCTTTAGAGTTGCGTAATATTCCATTGTGCGTATGTACCAAAGTTTTGCTATCCATTCCTCAGTTAATGGACACCTAGGTTGTTTCCATCTTTTGGCTATTGTAAATAGTGCTATGATGAACATGAGTGTGCATATGTCTGCTCCTGTCATGGCTCTCACTTCTTCAGAATATATATGTAGGAATGGCTGGGTCAAATAGTATTTCTATTTCCAACTTTTTAAGGAGTTGCCATACTGTTTTCCACAGTGGTTGTACCATTTTACAGTCCCACCAGTAGTGTATGAGAGTCCTAGTCTCTCCACATCCTAGGCAGCATTTGTTATTTTGTGTCTTGTTGAACTTTGCTACTACTGCTGGAGCAAGATGGTATCTCATTGTTGTTTCGATATGCATTTCTCTAATGGCTAATGATCGTGAGCATATTTTCATATGTCGGTTGGCTGCCTGAATATCCTCCTTGGTGAAGTGTCTATTCAAGTCTTCTGCCTATTTTTTAATTGGATTATTTGTCTTTTTGTTATTGAGGTGTTGGAGTTTTCTATAAATTGTACAGATAAGTCCCTTGTCAGATATGTCATTGCCAAATATTTTTTCCCAATCTGTAGGTTCTTTTTGATTCTTTTGGAGAAGTCTTTGGAAGCACATAAAAATTTAATTTTTAGAAGGCCCCATTCATCTAGTTTCTCTTCTGCTGTTTGTGCATTTTGGGTTATATTTGATAGTCTATTTATGACATATATTAGGGCCCCTAAATTTGCCCCTAGTTTTTCCTTGAGGAACTCTATAGTTTTAGGTTTCACATTTAAGTCTTTGATCCATCTGGAGTTCGTTTTTGTGTATGGTATGAGGTACAGATCTTGTTTCATTTTTTCTGGAAATGGATATCCAGTTTTGCCAGCACCATTTATTAAACAAACATTCTCTTCCCCATTTAATGGATTTTGGCCCTTTGTCAAAGATCAGCTCATTATAGGTTGATGGATCTATTTCTGGGTCCTCAATTCTATTTCATTGGTCTATGTGTCTGTCATTATACCAATACCAGGCAGTTTTGACTACTGTGGCCGTATAGCAGGTTTTGAGATCCAGCAGTGTGAGTGAGACCTCCTACAATCTTCTTCTTCTTCTTCAGTAGTGCTTTGCTTACCCGAGGTCTTTTCCTTTCCATATAAAGTTAGTGATTGGTTTTTCCATATCCCTAAAAAATGTTGATGGGATCTGGATTGGGATTGCATTTAATGTATAGATTGCTTAGGGTAGAATTGCATTTTTACAATGTTCAATATTCCTATTCATGACTGTGGGATGTTCTTCCATTTATGTAAATCGCTTATGGTTTCTTGAAGTAGTTTTTTATAGTTTTCTTTGTATAGGTCTTTTGTGTCCCTGGTAAGATTTTTTCCCAAGTATTTTATTTTGTTGGTAGCTATTGCACATGGTATTGATTTCCTTTTTCTTTTTCAGCAATCTCTTTGCTGGTGTAGAGGAATCCAACTGATTTTTGGATGTTGATCTTATATCCTGTCATGAGGCTAAATCTCTCAATTAGTTCCAGTAGAGTTTTGACTGAGTCTCTTGGGTTTTCTAGGTATAGGATCATATCATCAGCAAATAGGGATAGTTTGACTTCTTCTTTACCAATTTGGATGCCTTTGATTTCCCTTTCTTGCCTTATGGCCCTGGCTAGGACTTCCAGTACAATGTTGAATAAAAGTGGTGATAGAGGGCATCCTTGCCTGGTTCCTGTTCACAGGAGGAATGGTTTCAGTCCCTCTCCATTGAGAATAATGTTGGCTGTTGGTTTTGCATAGATGCCCTTTATTATGTTGAGGAATGTCCCTTCTACTCCAGTTTCGATAAGTTATGGGTGTTGCAGTTTATCAAATGCCTTTTCTTCATCAATTGATATGATCATGTGGTTCTTCTTTGTTTTATTTATGTGGTGGATGATGTTGATTGCTTTTCTAATGGTGAACCATCCTCGCATACCTGATATGAACCCACTTGGTCATAATGAATGATTTTCTTGACATGTTGTTGCAGTCTATTGGCTAGGATTTTGTTGAAGATTTTTGCATCTATATTCATGACGGATATTGGTCTGTAGTTTTCCTTTTGAGTGACGTCTTTGCCTGGTTTTGGTATCAAGGTTATGCTTGCTTCATAAAATGAGTTAGGGAGGATTCCATTCTTTTCTATATTTTTGAATAGTTTGAGTAGGAATGGTGTCAGTTCTTCTGTGAATGTTTGGTAGAGTTATCCAGTGAAACTGTCTGGGCCAGGGCTTTATTGGTAATTTTTGGATGACCTGTTCAATTTCTTCTTTTGTTATGTATCTGTTCAACTTTTCCACATCAGTCTGTTTTAACTTTGGTAAGTGGTGTGTTTCTAGAAATTGTCCATTTCTTCCAGATTTTCAAATTTGTTGGAAGACAGTTCTTCATAGTATCCTGATATTATACTTTTACTTCAGTTGGTTCTGTTGTGATGTCACCCATTTCATTTCTTATTCATGTTATTTGTGGTCTCTCCCTCTTTTCCTTTGTTATATTTGCCAGTGGTTTGTCAATTTTATTGATCCTTTCAAAAAACCAACTTCTGATCTTGTTGATTTTTTCTATTGCCCTTCTATTTCTGTTTCATTGATTTCTGCTCAAATCTTTATTATTTCCTTTCTTCTGGTGACTGTAGGCTTTTCTTTCTGTTCTTTTTCTAATTGTTGGAGATTTTGGTTTAAAGTGTTGATTTTGGTTCTTTCTTTTTTTTTTTTTTTGGATGTATGCATTTATTGCTATAAATTGCCCTCTGATCACTGGTTTTGCTGTGTCTTAAATATTTTGGTATGTTGTGTTTTCATTCTCTTTTGATTCAAGGAATTTTCGAATTTCAATTTTGATTTCTTCTCTTACCCAGTCTTTCTCAAGGAGGGTATTGTTCAGTTTCCATGTGTTTACTCTTTTTCTGTTGATCTTTCCATTGTTGATTTCTAATTTAATAGCATTATGGTCTGAGAAGATGCTGCACAGTATTTCGATGTTTTTAAATTTATTAAGGCTTGCTTTATGGCCTAACATATGGTCTATCGTGGAAAATGTTCCATGTGCACTGGATAAAAATGTATATTGTGCTGTTGTTTGTGAAGTGCCCTGTAGATATCTGTAAGATCAAGTTGGTGGAATGTATTGTTTAGGTCTTCTGCATCTTTGTGGTTTCTTTCCAGTTGTTCTATCTTTCATCGAAAGTGGTGTATTAAAGGCCCCCAGTATGACTGTTGAGTCATCTATTTGACTTTTCAACTCTTTTAAAATCTGATTTATGTATTTTGGGGGTCTTTCATTGGGTCCATAGATGTTTATTATGGTTATATCTTCTTCTTCAGTTGATCCTTTAATCATTATATAATGTCGCTTTAAATATCCAAAATGGTCAAGCCACTGTAAACATTCAAAATGGCTGCACCCTCTGGACAGACAAAAGTCCACAGCTCAGTCCGCCATCCTCTTCATTGCTTTCCCTTTTATTCCCCAGCCACCAGAGCAGTCTTAAGTTCTTATGTCTCTGGAATTTGGGAGAATGCTGTCACTTTCAATATCCAAAATGGTCAATCTGCTTGTAAACATTAAAATGGCTGTGCCCTCCAGAGAGACAAAAGTCCACAGCTCAGCCCAGTGTCCTCTTCACTGCTTTCCCTTTTATTCCTCAGCCACCAGAGCAGTCCTCCGTGCAGTCCCTGGCTAGCAGGGCCACTTTTGGGGTTAATTCTTAAGTCTTACCACCACTCGGCAATATCCAAGCTGTCTGTGCTGTTAGGATTGCTGCCAGACTGCTGGTATGTATGTTTCCTTTTTTGGTGTTTTCATGCAAATTCTCCTGCTATTTGGAGTTTAGTCCACTTCTATATCCCTTCAAGGCTCAGGGACCCAGGATTATCTTCTGTATCTGTGTTAATTGGTTACCCTTTTCTTTGTTGAACAGGGTCTGTGCAGTCTTTCTGCCTATTCCACCATCTTACCAGAACTCCAGATTGTGAGTTTCTGAAAATATGAATCTAAAGAATAAATGGAAATCCTAAAGCAAATTCTTAGTAGCTCAAAAACTATCTTTGAGCTTATCAAGGGACAATGCTTCAGTATGTAAAATGTTACCTCCTTTCACCCATATTTTAAAATGCTCCTTTCTCCCAGTTTGACTTATATATTCCAATGTTCCTCATGTTACTTTTTAGACAAACACAGGTATTTGATACTAAAGTACATTTAAAACCCCAGAAACTGAAATGGTCATGCAACTTAAAACAAATAAGAGTAAAGACAGTTTATTTGTGATTACTGCACACTGTTTCAAGGTTTAATTCTTTCATATCACTTCAAGATATGGGGTGCAGTGGGGGTAATTGCTGAAATGAAATTTATAGAACAAAGAAATGTTAAGTATTATATCATTTCCAAAAGACTAAGCACTTAATTATGAAGATCAAAGACTATAGCCTTCAATATTGGTTATGCCTCAAGATAAACAAAAATTCTCACAACTGGATCAGTAAGCAATAGCATGATAAATGGAGAAGATACTAAAGTTGTCAAGGACATAATTTTACTTGGATTCACAATCGGCACCCATGGAAGCAGCAGTCAAGAAATCAAATGATACTATACTGGGCAAATCTGCTGCAAAAGATCTCTTCAAAGTGTTAAAAAAGGAAAAATGTCACTTTGAGGACTAAAGTGTGCTTGACCTAAGTCAAGCCTCATATGCATGCAGAAACTGAACAATGAATAGAACAGACCAAAGAAGAATTGATGCCTTGGAATTAATGGTATTAATGAAAATTACTGAATATACAATGGGCTGCCAGAACAAATCTGTCTCAAAATAAGTACAGCCAGTATGTTACTTAGAAGCAAGGATGGAAAGACTTTGTTGCACGTACCTGGCATATGTTATACCAGTCTTTGGAGAAGGACATCATGCTTGGAAAAGGAGACAGTAAGTGAAAAAGAGGAAGACCCTAACAAGATGGATTGACACAGTGGCTACAACAATGGACACAAATATAGCAGCATTCTGTTGTACACAGGGTTGCTATGAGTCAGAAATAACTTGACAGTACCTAACAACAACAACTAGCACTAAGTATAAACAATTCTAGTAAATTGATAAGCAAAACACACACACACACACACACACAAAGATGGTCTCCGCAACATTTTCTAATGGAAATAAGTAAAATAAATCCAAAACTGCCGAAAGTGATATACAGGTACAATCCAATCCTGACACAAATTCCAACAACATCCTTTACTGAAATGGGGAAAGTAATGACAACTTAATGTGGAAAGAAAAAGAGGCCTGGAGTAGCCAAAGCAATACTGAAGAAGAACAAAGTAGGAAGTCTCAAACTCCTAGATATCAAAACAAACTATATAGCAACTGTAAATAATACAGCCTGATGTTGCTTCGGTGATAGACACAAAGACCAGTGAAATAAAATTGAGAAGCCATAAATAAATAAATCCATATACACAAAACTAATTTTTTTGACAAGATGTCAAAGTTGATTCAAAGGAGAAGAAACAGTAACTTTAGTAAACATTGTTAGCAAAACTGGATATCCACTTGCAGAAAAACAAACAGTATCTATTGCTCACAACATATATAAAAACTAATTCAAAATGGATCAAAGACCTAAATGTTAAATAGAAAACTATAAAGGACCTGAAAGAAAACTATGGCACCTAATCTTTGTAAAAAACAAACTAACAGGCAGACATCTGGCAAGATGGTAGAATAGGCAGACAAGCTACATGGACCCCTACAACAAAGAAATGAGAAATCAATTGAAACAGATACAGAAGATAATCTTGGAATCCTGAGCTTCAAAGGGCAAGACAAAGAAGTGGATTAAAACTGACTACTAGAAGAACCTGAATGAAAACCATGAATAAGGAGACAAATGAAGCTGTGGAGTAATGGCTGTCCTGACCATGCAGCCCTTTTGAATATGTGCAAATGGCATTCAGATCCAGACAGCAACCTAAGAATTGGCTCTGCTTGCCAAAGACTGCATGGGCAACTGCACTGGTGGCTGATGACTAGAAAAGCATGATATTCCCCTTGTTCTGCACACCCTCTGAGTGAACAGAAGTATGGCCATCCCTTACTGCCACTCACCTTCTGGACTGACAGGAATTCCATCCTGGTCTGTGTGCCCTGCCACCAGCTGCTTTCCGGAAAGGCAGGAGCTGGTCCCAGCACTAGGCACCCTATTCTCAGCCACTTTTTTGACTGGCAGGAATTTTTTTTCTGAGACCAAGTACCCTACACCCAGCTGGCTTTTGGGACAACAGGAACTTTTTTTCTGGGCATGAGACCTTGCTCTCAATTACCTTTTGAGACTACAGAAATTCTGTCCGGTACTAGATGCCCTGCCCACAGTTGCTTTTTGAGCCTGCTGAAACTCCCTCTGGAAATAGGTGTGTTGCTCCCAATCACCTTAGACAAGCAGGAACTATTTTGGGGTCTAGGAGCCTTGCCCCTAGACAACATCTAGACTAGAAGAAACTCATCTGAGGTCAGACACTCTGCCCCAGTTGCCTTCTGGTTAGATAGGAACTAACTCCAAGATCAGCTGTCCTGCTTTCAGCAGCATTTTCAGCTGGCAATAATTTTTGCTGTAACTAGTTGCCATACACCAAGCCTCCTTTTGGGACAGCGGGAACTTTTTCTCAGACAAGATGCTCTACCCCCAGCTGCATTTTCAGCAGGCAGGGATACCTTCTGTTACTAGATGCCTTGCTACCTACTACTACCATTGGGTCAGAAGGAACTTTTTCCAGGCCCAGATGCCCTGCCCCTAGATATCTGCTGGGTCAGCAGGAACTTGTCTGAGATCAGGTACCATACCTCCAATCCTTAGTTCCCTTTTGGGTAGCCAGGAACTAGTACCAGGACCAGAAGCCCTGGCCCCCATTGCCTGCTTGGCCAGAAGAAACACAACCTGGATGCCCTGCTCTACCCCATTTTTTTTTTTTTTTAAATAATTCTTTTTTTTAAATCAAATATATAATCAAGATAT
>NW_006921765.1:6924804-6957135 GCF_000298275.1 Orycteropus afer afer | reverse complement strand
AGGGGGCAGGAGTCCATGGAGGGATGGACACTGGGAAGAGGTAACTCTGGGGAGGAAGTGGGAGGGGAGCTGTTGCATTGTGGTAAACTGTGGTCAATGTCATGAGAGAAAGTATATGTAAACTGCTGTATGGAAAGTTAATTTGCTCTGTAAATCTTCGCCCAAATCACAATAATAATTTAAAAAAAAAGTAAAAAAAATAAAATAATAATTCTTTTTTTCCTTCCTCCTTTCCTTCCTCCTTCCTTCCTCCCTCACTCTCTCTATTTTCTTCTCTTTCTCTTCACTCATTCTTATTTTCTTCCCATTTTCCTGGTTCCCTTCCTTTTTTCCCTTTTCTTTTTTTTCTCTTTTTGTTCTTCCTACCTACTGACCCATTTTGGGGGCATTTTTCTCATTTTTTAATTATTCTTTTTTTCTCTCTTTCTTCTCTTATCCCCCATTCTCAGATATTGTTTTGTTTGCTTTTTCTCCTTATGTTTCTTTTTCCTTTTTTAATTTTTCTTTTCATTTATTGCTTTTTTTTTTTGACAGCTGATACAGTTTTTTTTTTACGCAGTTTGTGTTTTTTGTTCCCTTATTTCTATTTGTTTGTCCAAGTAGGTTGGAGATAGCATACCTGCCCACATGAGCCAAAGATACCCACACCTCCTGCAGCCCCACCAATTGGGTGAGGGCCACCACCCGCTTCTGCACCAACTGATCAACAACAGACAACAGTCAATATGAGTCCAACTCGCCTTCAACTGCACTACATAAACAGCTAACAGAGATCTGTGCACACATTCTCATTCTCTATCACACCCACTAGAAGACAGGTGGTGAGCGTCTAAGTGCTGCCAAGCTAGAGAAGAGAGTACTACACCAGCCCCACTCACTTGAATATATCAAAATAAAATAAGACAAAAAGAAAAAGACAAAAACAAAAAACTCAACCTGGGTGAATCACAAATTAAACAGACATACAACAACATCACAAAATCTTGAAGACAATTAATTATCCCAGTTCATAAAAAGAAGCAAGATAAAGTAGTATTAGCAAGGGACCAGGATACAGAATCATAAAGCCTACCTAGGGAAGAACAAGCATTGGAACTACCTGATAAAGAATCCAGAAGAATTCTATTTAGATACTGTCAATGGATTGAGAGACAGATCAAAGAAACCACTGACAAAATCAAGGAAAGCACTGACAAATTTAAGGAAAACAGTTAAAACTCTAGAGGAATTTAGGAAAATAATGTAAGAAAACACTGACAAAGTAAATGAAAAATTAAAAACCATACAAGAATTCTCAAAAAACTCACTGCCATAAAGTCAGTTCCAATTCATAGTGACCTTCCTTGGGTTTCCAAGGCTGTATCGCTTTGGAAGTAGATTGCCCAATTGTCCTTCCAAGGAGTGGCTGGTGGGTTTTAACTGCCAGCCTTCTGGTTAGCCGTCAAATGCCTCAGAAATCCAGAAGATGGATACTAAGATTTCAGAAATGGATAACACATTTAAAAGAGAAAGGCATAGACTCAAATCAATGAAAGACAGAATTAGTAAGATTGTAGACAAATCTTACAATATTATTTTGTTAACAGATCAATCCGAAGAAAGATCAAAATAAAATGGAGACAGCCTAAGATTTATGTGAGACACCATCAAGAGGAATAACTTGGCATGTGATTGGAATTTCAGAACAGAAAGAGACAAATAAAACCACAGAGAAAACTGTCGAATATTTGTTGGAAGAGAACTTCCCTAATATGATGACAGATGAGACAATATCCATTCAAGAAGTTCAGTGAATCCAAAACAGGATATATGCCAAAAGAAAATCACCAAGACACATCATAATCAAACTTATCACCAAAGACAAAGAAAGAATACTGAAAGCAGCATGGGAAAACAGAAAGTTATCTACAAACAGCAACCAATAAGACTAAGTTTTGATTTCTGAGCAGAAATCATGTAGAAAAGAAGGTGGGATAATATATAAAAAACCTTGAAAGAAAAAAATTTCCAAGAATTATATACCCAGCAAAATTGTCACTCAAATATGATGGTGACATTAGCACATTTACAGATAAACAAAAATCAAGGGAATTTGTTAAAACTAGACCAATTTTAGAAGAGATACTGTGGTAGTTAAGTTTGTGTGTCAACTTGACTGGGCCTGGCTGAGTGACTGGGCAGCTGGATGTAGTTATTTCCCATGGTGAGATTGGTAATTAACTCCATGGTGGTATCTATTGGAGCAGCTGAGTAGCTGCTTTAGGGATGTGGTCTGCTTCTAGTATGTAAGAAGCAACTTTGCGGAAAGTCTCCCGTGGATGGCTCACTTGAACACTGCATGTAGCTGAGTCATTGTTCAGTAGCCTGCCATGTTGCCCTGCTAATCTTGGTACTTTTAATGGACTTGAATTAATGGCCTGCTGTGTGGTTTGTTAATATCGGGATTGTGCTTTTTCACTTGCTGACCTTGGGTTTGTCAGCCTCAGCAGCTAGCACCTGCCTAAGTGAAGAGATGTCTCTAGCTTCAGTGGGCGAGAAGCAAGAAGCAGAGCTGAAATTCAAGGTCGAGGGGCTTTCACTCAGCCCCTAGAGCCTACCACCTGGAACCCAGATTTCTAACCTCCAAAACTGTAAGAGAATAAACTCCTGTTTGTTAAAGCCATCCCATTTGTGGTACATTCCTGTCAGAGTGGCACTACATAACCAAAACAGATGTTAAAGGGAGTCCTTTGGACAGAGAACTAACAACAGCAGACAGCAAATGATGATTAACACATTTAATGACATAACCCAGAAACCAACTTAGACATAAAAGTATCCAAAGTAAAAGAAACTTAAAAGATTGTAAACAGGGGGGGGGGACCCAGACATATAAATTGGTAAGTGAGGAAAACTACAAAGCAGAAAGAGGGAAGGAATAGTGTAGGTACAGAACTTCCAAATGGAGAGGAAGTCAAGATGACAGTGAGACAGAACAGACTGTTTTAAAATTAAGAAGAAAATAATAAATTACAGGGTAACCTCAAAGAAAATTAATAAACTTTTTCATCAAAATAAAAAAAGGAAAGGCATAAATATTTAACAAATAATAAAACAATAGGAACAAAGGAAATGACAAAAAAATACATAAATAAAATGATATCAGCACAGAAAATTACATGGAACAAAGAAATGAACACCACAACAAAAAAAAAAACATATAACAAAATGACAGCTATAAATTCATACTTGTCAATAATTACACTGAATGTAAATGGATTAAATGCACCAAGTAAGAGATGGACAGTTGCAGACTGGAAAAGAAAACATGAGCCATCAATATGCTGTATACAAGAGACACATATTAGACACAAAGACAAAAACAGACTAAACATCAAAAGTTGGAAATAGACTAAAAATCAAAGGTTGGAAACAAATATATCAAGCAAATGGCAATCAAGAGCAGGAGTGGTAATACTAATTTCTGATAAAATAGACTTTGAGAAATAAAAGTGCCTTTCTATTCTCAAAAAAAAAAAAAGGCTGTAAAACAAAAACCACATTAAGAGACAAGGAAGGACATTCAAAGAATCATTAAAGGATCAATTGAACAAGAGTACATAACCATAGTTAAAGCTACATACCCAATAGAAGAGCCACAAAATACATTACAGAACTTTAACAGAACTGAAAAGACAAATAGATGACTCTATTGTAACAGTTGTTGCTATTGTTAGATGCCGCTGAATGGCTCTGAATCACAGCGACCCTACGTACAGCAGAAAGAAACACTGCTGGCTCCTGTGCCATCCTCACAATGCTTGCTATGCTTGAGCCCATCATTGCAGCCACTGTCTCAATTTATTTTTTAAAGGTCTTCCCTTTTTTGGTGACCCTCCACTTCACCAAACATGATATCCTTTTCCAGGGATGGGTCCATTCCGGCAACATGACCAAAGTAAGTGAGATGACGTCTGGCCATTCTGGCTTCTAAAAAGCATTCCGGCCACACTTCTTCCAGGACAAATTTGTTTATTCTTCTGACAGTCCATGAAATTTTCAGTATTCTTCACCAACACAATTTGAAAGTACCAACTCTTCTTAGGTCTTCCTTATTCACTGCCAGTTTTTGTATGTATATGAGGCAACTGAAAACACCAAGGCCTGGGTTAGGCACACCTTAGTCTTTGCTCCTTAATATTTTAATGAGGTCTTTTGCATCAGTTTTGCCAAGTATAATATGACATCTGATCTCCTGACTGCTACTTCTATGAGTGCTGACTGCAGATGCAAGTAAAATGAAATCCCTGACAACTTCAATCTTTTCTCCATTTATCATGATGCTGCTTATTGGTGGAGTTGTGAGAATTTTAGTTTACTTTATGTTAGGGTATAATCCATACTAGACTGTGGTCTTTGATCTTCATCAGTTAAGTGCTTCTAGCCATCTTCACTTTCAGCAAGCAAGGCTGTGTCATCTGCATATCGCAGGCTGTTAATGAGTCTTCCTCCAATCCTGATGCCATTCTTCACATAGTCCAGCTTCTTGGATTATTTGCTCAGCACACAGACTGAATAAGTATGGTAAACAGACAGAAAACTGAGGCACACCCTTCCTGATTTTAAACAATGCAGTATTCCCTTATGCTATTAGAACATCAGCTTCTTGGTCTAGTATAGGTTCCTAATGAGCACAATTAAGTGTTCTGGGATTCTCATTCTTCACAATGTTACCCATAATTTATTATGATCCACACAATGTCAAAAGTCTTTGCATAGTCAATAAAACACAGGAAATCTTTCTGGTATTCTTGCTATCAGCCAAGATTCATCTGACATCAGCAAAGATATCCCTCATTCCATCTCATCTTCTGAATCTAGATTGAGTTTCTGGAAGTTCCCTGTCAATATGAAGCTGTAACTGTTTTTGAATTATCTTCAGCAAAATGTTACTTGCATGTGATATTAATGATATTGTTTGTTAATTTCCACATTCTGTTGTACAGTAATAGTAGGAGATTTTATACCACTTTCAATGACAGATACAACTAGATAGAAACTCAACGAATACACAGAAGAACTAAACAATACAATAAACCAACTTGATCTGATAGACACCTACAGAGCACTTCACGCAACGACAGTACAATATACATTCTCTTCCAGCACACATGGAATATTCTCCAGAAGAGACCATAGGTTAGGTTGCAAAGCAAGTCTCAATAAATTTGAAAACACTGAAGTACTGCAAAGCATCTTCTCAGATTACAATGCTATAAAATTGAAAATCAACAATAGAAACTTAAGGGAAAAAAAAGCAATAGAAGAAATAAAAGACAAAATTAAAAAATTCCTTGAATCAAACGAGAATGAAAACACAACATACCAAAATATTTGGTACACAGCAAAAGCAGAGATAAAAAGGTATTTTATAGAAATAAATGCGCACAATTTTTTAAAAAAAGAAGAGCCAAAATCAACACCTTAATCCAACATCTCCAACAATTAGAAAAAGAGCAGCAAAAAAAGGCTGCAGTCACTGGAAGAAAAGAAATAATAAAGATTTAAACAGAAATAAGTGAAACATAAAAACAATAGAAAGAATCAACAGGACTGTAAGTTGGTTCTTTGAAAAGATCAATAAAATCAACAAACCTCTGGCAAATTTAACAAAGAAAGAAAGAGAAGATGTAAATAATATTAATAAGAAATGAAATGGGTGACATCACAACAGAACCTACAAATAAAAAGGATAATATCAGGATACTATGAAGAACTATACTCCACCAAATTTGAAAACCTAGAAGAAATGGACAGATTTCTAGAAACACACTATTTGCCTAAACTACTATAGACTGAGAGGAAAGAAATTTGAATAGACCAACAACAAAAGAAGAAAATGAACAGGTAATAAAAAACTACCAACAAAAAAAGTCCTGCTCCAGATTGCTTCATTGGAGACTTCCACCAAATATTCAGAAAACAGGTGACACTTATCCTACTCAAGGTGTTCCAGGACACAGAAAAGGATGCAATCCTCTCAAATTCATTTTATGAAGTAAGTATAAACCTGATACCAAAACCAGGCAAAAATACCATGATAAAGGAAAACTACAGACCAATATTCCTCATGAATATAGACATAAAAATCTTCATAAAATCCTAGGCAATAGATTCCAGCAATGCATAAAAAAAAATAATATATCATGACCAAGTGGGGTTCATACCAGGTATTCAAAGATGGTTCAACATTAGAAAAACAATCAATGTAATCCATTACATAATTAAAATAAAGGAAAAGAATCACATGATCATATAAATTGATGCAGAAAAGGCATTTGATAAAAGTTAATATCCATTCCTAATATAAACTCTTAGAAAAATTGGAATAGAAGGGAAATTCCTCGACATAATAAAGGACATACATGCAATACCAACAGCTAACAATATTCTCAATGGAGAGAGACTAAAAGCATTCCCCCTTGAGAATGGGAACCAGACAAGGACACCCTCTATCACCACTTCTATTCAACAATGTATTGGAGGTCCTAGCTAGGGCAATAAGGCAAGAAGAGAAATCAAAGATATATAAATTGGTAAAGAAGAAGTAAAACTATCCCTATTTGCAGATGATATGATCCTATATATAGAAAACCCAAAAGACTCAGCAAGAACTACTGCAACTAATTGAAAGATTTAGCTTAGCGGCAGGATACAAGAACAGCATACAAAAATCAGTTAAGATTCCTCTACACCAGCAAAGACTTATCTGAAAAGGAAATAAGGAAAACAATACTATTTACAAGAGCTACCAAAAAGACATAATAATACTCAGGAATAAATCTTACCAGGGACACAAAAAACCTATACAGAGAAAACTACAAAAAAAAAACTATTACAAGAAACTGTAAGAAATCTACTTAAATGGAAAAAGATACCATGTTCATGGACAGGAAGACTTAACACTTTGAAAATGTCAGTGCTACCAAAAGCAATCTACTCATTCAATGCAATCCTGAACCAGATTCTATCAGCATTCTCTCAAGACATGGAAAAAACAATCACTAATTTTATACAGGTAGGAAACAGACCTTAAATAAGCAAAGCACACTACTGAAGAGGAAAAACAAAGCAGGAGGTCTCATACTCCTGGATCTCAAAGCCTACCATACAGCCACAGTACAGCTGTGGTATTAGTATTGGTACAATGAAAGACACACAGACCAGTGGAACAGAATTGAGAACCCAGAAATAGATCCATCCACTTACAGACAGCTGATCTTTGACAAAAGGGCCAAAATCCATTAAAATTGGGAAGAGATAGTCTCTTTACCAAATGGTGCTAGCAAAACTGGATATCTACTTGCAGAAAAAGGAAACAAGATCCATACCACACACTAAACACAAAAATTAAAACAATATGGACCAAAGACTTACACGTGAAAGCTAAAATCATAAAGTTCATCAAATAAAAACAGAAGCAAACTTAAGGGCCTTAATATATAGCATAAATAGACTATCAAACATAATTAAAAATATACAAACAGCAAAGGATAAATTAGATGACTGGGACCTTTTAAAAATTAAATTCTCATGCACATCTCCAAAAGAGTAAAGGCAGAACCTACAGAATGGGAAAAAATATTCAGCAACAACCTATCTGACAAGTGTCTTATCTCTAAAATTTATATAAAACTCCAACACCTCAACATCAAAAAAACAAACAATCCAATTAAAAAGTGGGCAGAAGACATGAACAGATACTTCACCAAAGAAAATAATTCAGGTGGCCAACAAACCCATGAAGAAATGCTTGCAATCATTGTGTTGCTATGTGCCGTTGAGTCGGACCCGACTCATAGCGACCCCTCCTTGGGTTTCCAAGGCGGTATCACTATGGAAGTAGATTGCCCAACCTTTCTTCTGAGGAGTGGCTGGTGGGTTTGAACCGCCATCCTTCTGGTTAGCAGTCAAGTGCCTCAGGCACTACGCTACCAGAGCTCCGATGCAATCATTAGCCATTCCAAAACTCAAACTCATTGCCATCAAGTAGATTCCGACTTACAGCGACCCCCTTTGGGTTTCCGAGGCAGTAAATCTTTACGGAAGTAGATTGCCTGGTCTTCCTTCCACAGAGTGACTGGTGGGTTTGAACTGCCAGCCTTCTGGTTACCAAGTCAAATGCATTAGGCACTACAGCACCAGATCTCTTATTAGCCATTGTTGTTGTTGTTATGTGCCATCAAGTTGCCTCCAACTCATAGCAACTCCTCCTTGGGTTCATGAGGAGGTATCTCTATGGAAGTAGATTGCCCAATCTTCCTTCTGAGGAGTGGCTGGTGGATTTGAACCACCAACCTTCTGGTTAGCAGTCAGGTGCCTTAGGCACTATGTCACCAGAGGGATGCAAATCAAAACAACAATGAGATACCATTTCACCCTGGCACTAAAAGCAAAGTTCAACAACACAGAAAATAACAAATGCCAGTGAGGATGAGGAGAGATTGGGACTCTCATATACTGCTGGTGGGACTGTAAAATGGTACAACCACCGTGGAAAATAGTATGGCAATTCCTTAAAAAGTTGGAAATGGAAATACCATTTGAGCCAACAATCCCTTTACTAGATATATATTCTACAGAAGTGAGAACCAGGACAGGAATAGACATATGCACACCCATGTTCATTGCATTACTATATACAACAGAAAACAGATAGAAGCAACCTAAGTGCCCATCTACAGAAGAATGGATAACCAAACTTAGGTACACACATGCAATGGTATAATACTATGTAACACTGAAGAATAATGAAGAATCTGTAAAACACCTCCTATCATGGATGAACTTGGAGGACATTATGCTGAATGAAATAATTACAGAAGGACAAATATTCTATGCATCCAGCATTGTAAAAAGTCAAGGAAAGGTTTATACATGGAAGGAAATTTCTTTGTTGGTTACCAGGGATGTGAGAAGAGGGGGGGGGAAATTGCTAGATAGGTAAGAGAGAACTTTTGATTTGGGTGAAGGGAAAGGCAATATACCAAAAGGGAGTAACCAGCACAATAACACTAATGAAAAGGAAAACAGAGAAGTGCACAGGAGGTATAGATAGCAAAGGTAAACACTTTTACATATACAATACTGTACTATCAATTATGAGAAACATTAATCTACAGGTGGATACATAGGGAGAAAGGCTAAATGATCAGGTGTGTCTAGGCAAAATGGAATATACCCATGATCATATATAAGTTTGGCAGATGATATTTCTACATACATATTTGTGTGTGCTATAAGAATGTACATATGTAACAGAGCTAATGGGGCAAAGTTATGATAACTTTCTGGGCACAGCCAAATACTCTGAGGGAGTGAGTTTTTGGGACCACTGGCTTCGGACCATGATCATGGGGAACATCAAGCTCAACTGGCATAACATACTACACAAAAACATTGCTCTACACCCTACTTTGGTAAGTAGTGACCAAGGTCTTAAAGCTTGCAAGTGCCCATCTAGGTGCAACAGTGAGTCTATCCTCATCCAGAGCAAAGAAGAATGAAGAAAAGCTAAGACACATGGAAAAAATTAGTCCAAGGGACTAGTAGACTATGCGCTCCTCAGCCTATATAACTATGAGACCAAGAGAACTAGATGGTACCTGGCTACTACTGTCAACCACTTGGAAAGGGATCAGTACAGGAGATCCCGGATAGAGCGGGAGAATAATGTAGAACAAAACTCAAAATTGTAAAAAATGATCAGGTTTACTGGTCTGATAGAGCCTGGTGAGATCGTCAAGGCTGTAGCCCCTAGTTACCCTTCAGGTCTGGAACTGAACTCATTCCTGTGACTTCCAGCCAAACAAAAGACAGGCTTACAAGGTGAATAATTATGCTAGGTAGGTACACTCCTTAGAACAATCAACAATGGAAGATCAGATGGGCAGCATTTGCACAGAGAGATGGCTCAGAGGGCAGGAACACACAGGAAAGAAGGAGACAGGGAAAATACACATATTCCCACAGGGAAGATATGGGAAGAGAGTTGTTACATTATGGGGACTGCCATTATCGTCATGAAACAAAGTATGTATTAATTGTTGAATGGAAAATGAATTTGCTTTGTAAACCTTCACCCAAATCACAATTTTTAAAAAAAAAAGGTTAATAAACATAAATACAAATGCATGAACAGCAGAAGGCTAATTAGATAAATAGGACTTCATAAAAATTAAATACTTATGCTTATCAGGAGACTTTATTAAAAGCATTAAAAGAGAACCTTTAGACTAGGACACTGCATGGTTTAAAATCAAGAAGGAAGTGTGTCAGGGTTGTATCCTTTCCCCATACTTTTCAATCTGTATGCCAAGCAAATAATCCAAGAAGCTGGACTGTATGAAGAAGAATATGGCATCAAGATTGGAGGAAGAATTATTAACAACCTGCGATACACTGACAAGACAACTTTGCTTGCTAAAAGTGAGAATGATTTGAAGTATTTACTGATGAAGATTGAAGAATATAGTCTGCAGTATGGATTACATCTCAATATAAAGAAAATAAAAATCCGCACAACTGGACCTATAAGCGGCATCACGATAAATGGAGAAAAGATTGAAGTTGTCAAAGACTTCACATTGCTCAGTTTTACAATTGATGCCAATGGAAGCAGGAGTCAGGACATTAGATGACGTATAGCACTGGACAAGTTGGCTGCAAGGGACCCCTTTCAAGTGCTGAGGAGCAAAGATGTCTCCTTGGGGACTAAGATACGCCTGACACAAGCTATGATATTTTCAATCGCCTCATATGCATGTGAGAGCTGGACAATGAATAAGGAAGACCAAAGAAGAATTGATGCTTTTGTTGTGGTGTTGGCAAAGAATGCTGAAAATACCGTGGACTGCTATAAGAACTAACAGATCTGTCCTGGAGGAAGTGCAGCCAGAATGCTCTTTGGAAGTGAAAATGGCCAGACTTCATTTCACCTGGTCATGTTGTCAGAAGGGTCCATTCCCTGGAGAAGGATGTCATGCTTGGTAAGATGGAGGGTTGACAAAAGAGGGGAAGACCCTCAATGAGATGGACTGACACAGTAGCTGTGACAATGGGCTCAGGTATAGCAAGTATCATAGAGCTGGCATGGGACCGGGCAGTGTTTTGTTCTGCTGTGCATAGGGTCGCTATGAGTCAGACACGACTCAATGGCAACTAACAACACCACCAACAACACAGACTAGGAAACATTTTCAGAAATAACATATCCAATAAGGATAAATATATAGAAAACTTCAACAACAAGACGAACAGCCCAATTAAAAATGGGCAAAGGACATGAACAGACATCACCAAAGAAAACATTTAAGCAGTCAAGAAACAGAAAAAAGATGTTCATGATCATTAGACATTAGATAGACGTAAATGAAAACCACCAAGAGATATCATCTCACCATGGCTAAAATGACATTGATTAAAAAAAAAGGTAACAAATGTTAGCAAGGATGTAGGGAGACTAGAACCCTTATACATTGATGATAGGACTGTAAAATGGTACGATGACTATGGAAAACAGCATGGCACTTCCTCAAAAACCTAGAAATAGAAATATCTTATCATCCAGTAACTTCACTCCTAGGTACATACCCTGCAGATCTAATAAAAGAGATATGGACAGATACAAACATACCTATGTTTGTTGCAGCATTATTTACAATGGGGGAAAAAAAAAAGGAAACAGTCAAAGTGTCCTTCAATGGATGAGTGGATAAGCAAAATGTGGTACACACATACAATGAAATACTATGCAACCAAAGCAATGGCAAGTCTGTGAAAAATGTTATATAATATAAATCGATCTGGAAGACATGATGTTAAGTGAGATAAGCCAATCATGTAGGACAAATTTTGTACGATCCCATTTTTATAAGAAGGCAAAAACATGTATATACACATATATCTTAAAATAAATAAAAAAACTCACTATTGTTGAGTTGATTCTGACTCATATTGACCCCTCCTTGGGTTTCCAAGGCAGTATCTCTATGGAAGTAGATTTCACAGTCTTCCTTCCGATGAGTGGTTGATGGGTTTGAACCACCAGACTTCTGGTTAGCAGTCAAATGCCTAAGGCACTACACCACCAGAGCTCATATATATATACATACATACACCAAAAAACCCAAAACTCACTGCCATCAAGTCAATTCTGACTCACAGCAACCCCCTTTGCGTTTCTGAGGTGGTAAATCTTTACAGAAGTAGATTGCCCAGTATTCCATCTGCAGAGTGGGTGGTGGGTTTGAACCACCAATCTTCTGGTTAGCAGCCTTAGGCACTACACCACCAGAGCTCCATATATATACATAGACCAACTTTCATTGGTGGTAACCAGGCATGGATGTGTAGAAAGGAGAATCATTCTCTAGACTGTAGATAACTGATAATTTTGGTGATAGGAAATGTGGAATCAAATGTGGCTATAATAAGCACAGTTTGATCAAAGTAAATGTTGCCACTAAGAAGTGCTCAAGAGAAAAAAAAGATGTTGGTGCTAAAGAATATAACATATATAATTTGGCAACAACACCAATAATCAAAAAATGAGTGTATGGTCAACATGTATGTATATATGAGTAAACACCCCCAAAAAATCCACTGCCTTGGTGTTGATTCTGACTCACAGCAACCCTACAGGACAGGGTAGAATTGTCCCTGTATGTATGTGTACACAGACAGAAGTAGCTACATATAAGTGTATGTGTGTGCACATATGTATATTCATAGAGGACACAGTTACAGATACGTCTCAGACATAACCAAACACCTTGTGAGATTGGTTTTCTGGGTTTGATGGCTTTGGACCTTAGTGTATGGGACTTCTCAGTCAATTGACATTATATAGTTCATAAAGTTCATGTTCCATTCCTAGTTATCTGGGGTCATAAAACTTGTGTATAGTCATCTAAGCTACAACTACTGGACTCTACTCAACAGAAGCAAAAGAGAAAGAAGGAAACAAAAGTGTCACAGAAGAAACCAGTCTACAGGACTAATAGTCTACACGAGCCACAGCCTCAGGCCAGAAGAACCTGAGACCAGAAGAACTAGATGGTGCCTGGCTACTGCTACCACCCATTCTGATCAAGACCACTGGAGACAGACCCTGACAGACCAGAAGGAAAACCCAAAATAGAACCCAAAGTCTTAAAAAGTCCATACTTACTGGGCCAGTTGAAACTAGAGGATTCCCAGAGACTATCGCCCTGAGATGCTCTTTAAACCTTGAACAGAAATTATCCCCTGAGGACAAGTTTCTAGTGAAATAAGAGACTAGCACAGAAAATAAAGGATATGATCCAAGGATACAGTACTTCATTAAAAAATCACCTACATGAGACCAAAAGGTCTACAATTACTGGTTGTCCTGTACTTAACAACATATTTATGACAAAGTACACTTACAACTATCTTTTCTTTTTTTGCACATCTTATTGACAGTAATATATATTACACACAATATTTCAGTGTGTAATTTGCTGATGTTACCATTCTCAGATGTTTACTTGCACATGTTCAAAGTTCAGACAATAAAAGGCAATAATGAAACTAAAAGTAAAAAAAGGAGGTATTCAAGTTATGTTAGAACTGACTTACAATGGAGTCACAGGCATGAAACTCTGTCAGGGACTACCTACACTCTAAAACAAAGATGAGAAGGTAAAAGTACTGGAACAGAACAACCAGAACACAATTACAGAGAATGGTGACACATTGTGAAAAAGCAAACTAATGTCATTGAACAACTTGTATGGACATTGTCAAGTGAGAAACTAATTTGATGTGTAATCTTTCACTAAAAAAAATAACACAATAAAGTGTTATTTTTTAAAAAGAAAAACAATATCTAAAACCCAACAATAGGGAGTGGGTTAAATTAATTATGAAAGTTACTTGGTAGATCATGCAGCTGTTGAAAATTGAGGTTTCTTTGGTTCTTTCTTTTAACTTTTCATTATGATTTGGTAAAGTTTTAGGAAGCATATTTGTTTTACGAATCAGTTCATACACATTTTGTTTCATGACACTAATTACATGCCCTGTAACAGCTCTCCTCCCGCTTCCTCCCTGTTTTTACCCTCTCCCTCTGCCCTTCTGGCCTATGCATTGTAACTTCCTACCTTTCTCTGGTAGCATAGTGGCTAAGGCACTTGACTGCTAACCAGAAGGCTGGCGGTTCAAACCCACCAGCCACTCCTCGGAAGGAAGATGGGGCAATCTACTTTCATAGTGATACTGCCTCGGAAACCCAAGGAGGGGTCGGTATGAGTCGGGTCCGACTCGACGGCACATAACAACAACAACAACACCTTTCTCCCTGTGAAAATGCTGCCCTTCTGATATCCCACAGATGATTGTTCTCAAAAGTACATCTGCCTAGTGTAGTTTTTTGGCTAGTAGACCTGTCTGTTGTTTAGCTGAGAGCTAAGCTAGAAGAGTGCGTTCAATTCCAGGCTTGACGGGTAACTTGGGGCCATAGTCTCAGGGGTTCCACAAGTTATCCAACCAGTAAACCTGATCTTTTTTATGCTTTTTCAAAATTTTGTTCCACATTTTTTCTCCCATCTACCCAAGATCTCCAATTTTGATCCCTTTCTGACTGGTTGGCATTGGTAGCTCAGGCATCATCTAGTTTTTCTGGTCTCAGGGTCATATAGTCTGAGATTCTCATGGTCCATTAGTCCTTTTGACTAAATGTTTCCATTCATCTTTGATTTTCTTCACTCTTCTTTGCTCCAGATGAGAAGAGATCAATAGTTGCATCTTGAAAATTGAATTTCTGAAGAATTTTCAATGATATTGGAAAACACCCATGATATAATGAGGGGGAAAGAAGGTAATTAAACAATATTAATGGCATAATCCTCACTTATATTAAAAAGAGAAAAATGATAGAAAGAAATACATCAACATGTAAATAATTATTATTTCAGGATTGGTGGATTCCAGGTGACTTATTTTCTTCTTTATATTCTCCATATTTTCAAATTTGTATATAATAAACACATATTACTTTAACAAATAGAAAAACACAAGGTTTTGAAAGCTATCCAAGTAAAGACAGCATTTATGATAAAAAAAAAAAAAGGAAATGTTTGGATAAAATTACCTGGTTCTAAACTACGAACTTCCACAGAAAGTTTGGAAGGAGGGATATCTTCAGCTGCCACCAGCCAATCACTATTCCGCATCCGTTTGTATTCTACCTTGAAGGCAGTGATAGGAGAACCCCCATTTGCCCGAGGAATCCAAGTGACGTAGACTGAGGTCTCTGATGCAGTGGAGATAGTGGGGCGGTCTGGGGCCTCTGGAACTAAAAATAGGAACATTCATTTCAGTAACTCATGTTGTCAGAAACAAGAAAAACTTTACGCAATAATATTGGCAAGATGTTGGTAATTATAGATGTTGGGTTTGGGTTATGCCATGTTGGGTTTGTGTGTCAACTTGGCTAAGCCTGGCTGAATGGCTGGGCAGCTGGTTGTAGTACTCCCCATGATGAGACTGGAAATCAACTCCATGGTGGAATCTGCTGTGAGCAGCTGAGTAGCTGCCTTAGGGAATGTGGTCTGCTTCCTGTATATAAGCAGAAGCCTTGGGGAATGGTCTCTAGCTTATGGCATGCTTGGACCCTGCATGTAGCCATGTCATTGTTCAGCAGCCTGCCATGCTCTGCCGACCTTGGGACTTACAATGGACTTAAATTAATGGCCTGCCGTGTGGTTTGGTAACATTGGGACTGTGTCTTTTTACTTGTCAACCTTGGGTTTGTCAGCCTCAGCAGCCAGCAGCTGTCTGAGTGAAGAAATGCCTCTAGCTCCAGTGGGCCAGGAGCAGGAGGCAGAGCTGGACCCCAAGGCTGAGGGGCTTTCACCCAGTCCCTAGAGCCTGGCACTTTGAAGTTGGACTTAAAGCCTCTAAACTGTAAGAAAATAAACTCTTATTTGTTAAGTCAATCCCATATGTGGTATATTTCCTGTCAGAGTAGTACTAGGTAACCAGAACAGCCATTCTCTCTACTTTTATATACACATGAAAATTAATTCAACAATGAAAAATAGAAAAAAAAAAAAAAGCCAGAACATCTTAAATAAACCAAAAGGTATAAATCCTAAGACCTAATTTTATTACAGACTCTTCATCAAACTTTTGCCAAAGTTAATTATATTATGACTATTTTCCCATCTTCTGTTAAAAGAGCTAATAGAAAACAAAATGATGAACTGCAGGGAAATAAAGTTCATGGCAAACACCATGTATAAGTAGTCATTTACAATAAATTTTCACAATTATTCATTATCTTATTTAAATGTTTTTCTTTATTCATCCAAGCTATGTAAAACACATTCACCAAACCAATGCACAGTTTATTATATTAGCAATTACTATTACATCTTATTGTAACACACCTCAAAGTTTTAGGAATGCTACTCCAAAATACAGATTGCAAGCAGTAAACAGAAACAAAATTTGACTAATAAAATTAATAGTTACTAATGGGAAGAGTATGTCATTCAGGAGGAAAGCAGAAAGAATAGGTAGTTAAGTAAAGAAAGGTGCTATCAAAAAAAAAAACAGATGATCAGCGTAGAATAAGGGGGGATCAGAAAGTTGCATCTACCAGTTTTCAGTTAGCACTACCAAAGGTAGGAAATGCCCCAACACACAAATTAGACAGTCTGATCCCTGTGCCAGGTAGAAACATCAGGCTTAAATTCAGCCATTTAGATCATGTACCTAACTCCTTTGGTTGACCAAGCAACTTGTGGTTTTAACTAGCTTCCCACAGGCTCCTGTAAGAAAGAATGCTGACACTAACAGTTTGAAGGGTATGTTGATCATATTGCAAATTAGTAAAGTGCCATTCTCATTTACACTGATCACCTGTGGATACTGAAAATGTGAGCTGGTTCTCAGAGACTGCCTATGTTTTGGCATGCTGACAATTAAGTTTCAAGAACTGAAACAATAAAGACCAACTATGGGCCACGGTTAGGAGCTCTGGTAGCATAGTGGCTAAGTCACTTGCCTGCTAACCAGACGGCTGGCGGTTCAAACCCACCAGCCACTCCTCGGAAGGAAGGTTGGGCAATCCTACTTCCGTAGTGATACTGCCTCGGAAACCCAAGGAGGGGTCGCTATGAGTCAGGGCCGACTCGACGGGACATAACAACAACAACAACAACAATGGGCCACGGTTAAGGAGCTCTGGTGGCATAGTACCTAAGGCATTTGACTGTTAACGAGAAGGTTGGCAATTCAAACCCACCAGCTACTCCACAGAAGGAAGACTGGGTAATCTACTTCCATAAAAATTTACCGCCTCAGAAACCCAAAGGGGGTCATTATGAGTCAGAATCAACTCGATGGCAGTGATTTGTTTTTTTTGTTTTATAGACCATGGTTAGATTACACTGGTGAATCTCAGGTAAAACCCTCTGTCTCAACACTTCTTCCACCCACAATACAAATACATGTTGTTGTTTTTGTTAGCTGCCATCCAGTTGACTTTGATTCATTGTGACCTCATGCACAGAACAAAATATTGTGCAGTGCTGCACCACCTTCCTGATTATTAGTATGTTACACCTAGGGGACTCATCTTCCAGAAATAAATCAGACAATATTTGGTTGTGATCTATAAGGTTTTCATTGGCTAATATCTGGAAGTAGATTGCCAGGTCTTTCTTCCTAGTCTGAATCTGGAAGCTCTGCTGAAACCTGTCTCCCATAGATGACTCTGTGGTTTTGAAATATTGGTAGGGAAGCTCCCAGCATCATAGCAACACACAAGCCACCTCAGTAAGACAAACTGACAGATGTGTAGTGGAATACAAATACATAGGAAGAAAGAAAACTGTTGAATACTCTTATGGCGAAAATTATGGCATTCTAAAAGCAAATTGCTTAAAGGGTAAAAAAAAAAAAAATACATGCAAAGCAGGCAACTTCAAGTAATACTTACTGTATTCCTTTCAAGTTAGAAAGCAATGGAAACAGAATGAATAGAACTGTTAATGAATCTCTTTTTTCAAATTAGACAACCAGACAACTTCTTTGTTGATTCAAATGATGTTAAACTCATCAAAGAACATCACAGATCAAAGAGGAAAAGAAAGACTTAAGGAAAATATATCTACAGAAATCAATATTTCCAATACTTAAAAGAAAAAAATAGATGTGATGGTCAACAAGGTATAAAAAAAGAACACTGTACTTGGAGTTAGAAAACCTGGATTTGAACAGCAGTTCCACCACCTTCTGGATGACTGTGGGCATATTTCATAACCTATTTGAGTCTCAGTTTTCTAATTTGTAAGAGAGATACACAACCTCCCTCATAGGATTATTACAGTTATCTCTGCTTAGAAAACTTGAAACTCATGACTTCTAGAATTAATTTCGTAATCTTTGCCTAAAAATTCTTATTACTTAAATTTTGGTAAATAGGTCCTATTGCCCAACCCAAGTCACTGTATTTCTCCTCATTCAATACAGAGTCAGTGTAAATCTGTCATATATGTCCTCTTTCTCCATTCACCTTGCCACTATCCTTCTTACTTACTTCTCTAGGTTTATCTCTTGCCATCCTTCCCTTGCCCCTCCCTTCAACCCCTGTAGGGCTCTTTATAGATTTCAGATCTTCCTATTTACTAAGATCCAAATGTTAAGTATATCATATGAGGCACCTATCTCACTCTGGTCACATTAAATGAAATCTAGCATGTCTGCTTGTTCAAGAAGCTGTCTGTGCCTAGAACACTCTTTTTGTTTCTTTCCCTAGTTATAGTCTTCTTGTCTTTTGGGGCTTAGCTGCAGAAGCAGAGGTAAGCCTTTCTGACCACCATTTACCCTCGTCTATATCAAGTGGGGTGACTTAGATATTTCTCTTGTGATACCACAATACCAAGAGTATAATCTCTAACACAACAAGTCAAAATCATTGCTATTAGTTTGTCTATCGTTGTTGTTGGCTATTGTCAAGTTGGCCCGACTCACCGTGACCCCATGAACCATGGAACACAGACTGCTGTGATCCACAGAGTTTTCATTGGTTCATTTTCAGAAGTAGATTGTCAGGCTTTTCTTTCTAATCTGCCTTAATCTGGAAGCTCTGCTGAAACCCAAACGGGATGCTAAACCCATTTAGTATCATTGTTGTTGTTGTTGTTGTGTGCCGTCGAGTCGGACCCAACTCATAGCGACCCCTCCTTGGGTTTCCGAGGCAGTGTCACTACGGAAGTAGATTGCCCCATCTTCCTTCCGAGGAGTGGCTGGTGGGTTTGAACCACCAGCCTTCTGGTTAGCAGTCAAGTGCCTTAGGCACTATTTAGTATCATAGCACCACACAAACTTCCAATGAAAAACAAGTGGTGGCTACCTGTGAGGTGATTGCCTGGGAATCAAACCCAGGTTTCCCACATGGAAAGTTGAGAATTCTATCACTAAATTACCACTACTGTCCATTTTTCTATATTATTCACTATATGGTTATTAGGAGCTCTGGTAGCATAGTGCCTAAGGCACTTGACTGCTAACCAGAAGGCTGGCAGTTCAAACCCACCAGCCACTCTTCGGAAGGAAGGTTGGGCAATCCTACTTCCGTAGTGATACTGCCTCGGAAACCCAAGGAGCGGTCGCTATGAGTCGGGGCCGACTCGACGGCAAATAACAACAACAACATATGGTTATTGGTTTGTCAATATCACCCACTATACTGTAAATTTCTTAAAAGCAAGGACGTTTCTCTGCTGCTCCAATATTTAGCAAAGCATCTACTACAGTTTGTGTTAAATAAACAGTAAGGTTTTTTGTTTCTCAGATGCTAGTATTATTCATATAAATTTTGATAATTATTTAAGTAGTCTGCTTAAAATAGCTGAAATGTTCCTCAGAGGTGAAAGTACTCAAGTAAAAGAGGCTCTGCTTAGAGGCTCTCCAGAGGGCAGTTCAAAAATGTTATGGCCTTATGAGTTGGGTCTGACTCAACAGCACATAACAACAACAACTTTTGTCTAACACCAATTCAGGGAAACCACAAATATATGGAAAAGAAGTTTGAAGATCTTCAAGCTCAGCAATGAAATCTTAAGTTTTTCCCCAGATGTAGCGGCAGATTAGCACAATCACAAAAAGCACATTATGTTGCAACTGTAGCACTGGTAAGTGTGCAATTTAAATACCAAAAAGAAGTCTTTTAAAATTTTTACTGCCAAGACATTTAAAAAATCATAAGATTAACTAGATAGTGCAATGAAATTGAGTATGATACATACTCCTTCCATAAAAGAAACAAAATCTTTCCACGGGTAACACCATACATTTTGCTATGCCACCTCACAAAGAGAGAGACTTTCCATGCTCAAGATATAAATTTGCCTTCCTTTGCCAGAGGAGAGACAAAATAACCCTTTGATTAAGTTATAAAACTTAGCACCAGAAACCTTTTGAATCTGAGTGATTGACTTAATACTAGTCATGACACTGGATTTCCAAATTTGAAAACAGGAGACTGAAAGAGCTAAAGGGTAGGGCATGCTTGATAACAGACACCCTACACCACCCCTTCCCCCAAATAATCTGAAGCAGGTCACTAACATTTGTAAACAAACAATATGAATAAAATGCAGATCCTTTCCTTTACCTCCACTGTGCCGAGAGGAATCTGTAAGCACCACTCCAAAGTTGTTGCTTGTAACCTCTGAATCAACAGGATGCTTAGGGATTCCTATGGGTGGAGCAGATGCCTGAGTGTTTTTTGATGAGGCTGTTTTTTCTAGAAATATTAAAAAATATATATATATATCCTGTAACACAAGCTTATGTATAGTAAAGTAAGAAAAGAGCATTGTGAAACTTCAAATGATATACAGATATAAGAACTTATCTGAATGGTCTAAATTTAAGACTTACATGGTAAATAATTAGCTAATCTGAGAAAATGATTTTAAAAATTACTTTGTCTTTTCCTTACACCTTTAAGGGAAAGCCAAATGTGTCTTTAACTATCATACTAACTTTAATTTACTCACAGAGAAAACAACACAAGTGAAGGAGCCAAGAGATGAGTGACGGTCTCAAGTGTACATATTTCTTAATTCTAAAACATAAATTCGTTATTAAAGAGCTTCTACTAAGTTTCCTCACAGAAAAATTGTCATCCTAAATTTTAAAACTTCAGAAAGCAAAAGAGTGAAATTAAGTGATTTTTTTAAAAATTAAATACATTCTTACAGTATTTACAGGTTAGACCTATGAATGACTAAAGACTAATTGTGGAAATTAACTCATGATACATTTAACATAACATATAATAATTTTTCTGGGCAGTCTTAGTAGTTAGATGAAATAATTTTTTTCAAAAGCCAGTAGAATATTTCTCCTCAATCTTCATACCTCCTTTTTATTATAGTTCCATACTAAAGACTGGCGGTTCAAACCCACCAGCCACTCCTTGGAAGGAATGTTGGGCAACCTACTTCGGTAGTGATACCGCCTCGGAAACCCAAGGAGGGGTCACTATGAGTCGGATCTGACTTGATGGCAGTGAGTTTGTTTTTTGAGATACCAAAATATTCCTCCATTCAATTCTCACCTCTACTACTAAAGTCTTTGTGTTTATTTAAGGCTAAGCTATGATACCATCTTTTCAATCAAGGCTACCCTCACAATCTACCCTGCAGAAACAGGACTTTGAATTGATTCAAAATGGTTTAATAATTGCCATCATAAACAATGGCTGCACATGTGCTACATAGCAACCAAACCTGTTGTTCATGGTATTTTGATGCCGTAGGAAACAAACAGCTGTGCCCCACTCAGAGATGGTGGCCAACTGTGTTACTTTGAATGTGTGTTGCTCTCTAGAGTCCTGCCAATAATGTTATTCTCCAAGCGTCCTGCCATAGTCCTTCCTTCTGAAAGTTTCAGGAGGATGATATGGGAGACTGGATTACTGGCAAGACTCCAGGGAGTAACATTCAAAGCCGCAAGGTTGGCTACCTACTCAGGGCATTTGTTTCCTACTCAGGTCAAAATACCACAGGCGACAGATTTGGTTGCTATGCAATGCAGATGCAGCTCTTGTTTATTAAGCACTTACTGAACTGTTTTGAACCAGTCTGAAGCCCTGAGCAAAAAGAATGTCCTTTTTTTCTGCTGTCTCCAGCCTTTTCTTTATAAATCTTTTATACTACCTGTCATTCTACTTCTGGTCTATTTGCTGACATATTTGCCCTCCTACAATGTATCCTCACCATTGCAGCCAGAACAATCCTATTAAAACATATGGCAGATCATGCCACTCTTCAGCACAAAATCTGCCAGTGCTTCCTGTCTCTCTCAGTGTAAAAGTCAAAGTCCTTTCAGTTGACTATGAAGCCTTGCATGAGTTAACCATCTTGCCATCCTGTTGGGCACCTCTCCTATTATGTTGTTGTTGTTGTTATCTGCTATCAAGTTGGACCCAACTCATAGCGACCCCTCCTTGGGTTTCTAAGGCAGTATCGCTACAGAAGTAGATTGCCCCATCTTCCTTCTGATGAGTGGCTGGTGGGTTTGAACCACCAGCCTTCTGGTTAGCAGTCAAGTGCCTTAGGCACTATGCTACCAGCCTGCTCAATTACTGTGGGTCAGTCACACCGGCCTCCCTGATGCACCTAGTTGCACAAGCACATGCCACCTTCTCTGACCTTTGTACTTTCTCTTCTCTGATGGGAATGCTCTTTCCCTAGATATTTGCAGGGCTTTCTATCTACCTCACCTCACTGAGGACTTCCCTAAGCACCTACTTGAAATTATAATAATTCCTGTCCCGCATGTTTCCTGTATCCATCAGTCACCACTTTCTACCATAACTATCACTTAGGTATAAGTTTCTCCCAACTAGAACATAAGGTCCATGAAGGCAAGGGGTTTTGCCTATTCTAGTGAATGCCCAGCACATAGGAGGCATTTAGTAAATATCAGCTGTACTGAATTAAATCCTTCCTTGTAGTTGGTATTTATGTATATGGATTACCTTCCTTAGCAAGGATAAGCTCCAGTAGAGCGGATCTTGCCTTCTTCATTTTTGTTTTCCCAGCATCACCTACCCTAATGTATTATATTCCATAAGCACTCAAAACTATCTATGGAATACTGAAACCATTCAGTGTGCCCAAAAAGGTACAATAATAAGCATGCTTTAATAAATTTATATAAGAATTTCTGTTATCCACAGGGACTTGAGAGAATTACTAATAAATTAGACATCTAGACAACCAGCTTATTCTTCCTAAGGAAGATCATGCTTACCTTTGCTAGTTCGGAAGGTTAACATGGCAGGTTGTCCTTCTCCTGCTGCACTTCTAGCTACCATCAAAACTTCATAGAGACTAGATGGCTCGAGTTCTGTTAAATGGAGCTCATTTTCACTTCCTGGGACACGGACTGTGTGCCAGCTCCCCACCATACCAACAATATCATCGAGCTGCTCAAGAGAAAATAAACCATGAAAAACAGGAGATGAAGAGCAGAACAACCCTTCACTCAAATTTAAGAGTCCCTGGGTAGGCAAATGGCTAAGCGGTAGGCTACTAACCAAAAAAGGTGGTGGTTTGAATCCACCCAGAGGCACCTCCTACTTCCAAAAGATCAAAGCCACTAAAACCTTATGAGGCAGCTCTACTTTGACACATATGGGGTTTCCATTATTCTGAATCAGCTTGGTGGGAATAGGTTTGGCAAATCTGGCCAAGAAATTTAATAAAAACTAGAACTGATTTAATTCTAGATAAATTTTGGAAAGTGATATACCATTGTCAGTAAAAGAGACACAAAATTATAGCAAGAAATATAAATAGACCTGTACCTGCAGCAAGAGCTTAAGAATTTTCATGGCAAAAAGATCTTACAATTACCTCTCACTTGTGGCCTTAAGCGAGCTATTTTATCACCCAGAGTTTGTTTCCTTTCATTGTAATGGCATAGCTCCTTTATTAACAAACTTAATAGGAGAATAAAATAATCTGTATTATTCATAATATATATAAATATATGTTGTTGTTGTTATATGCTCTCGAGTCGGCCCCAACTCATAGTGACCCCTCCTTGGGTTTCTGAGGCAGTATCACTACGGAAGTAGGATTGCCCAACCTTCCTTCCAAGGAGTGGCTGGTGGGTTTGAACCGCCAGCCTTCTGGTTAGCAGTCAAGTGCCTTAGGCACTATGCTACCAGAGCTCCTATATAAATATATGGTAAATTGAAATATACATCATATGTTTGTATGTATACACACTGTATGATTATGTATTATATATTCCCAGCACCTTGCTTGATGTCTTGGTACATAATTTTTTTTTGCATATGTGTTGGTGGAAATAAATTTAAAAAAGATCCAGTTGGTTGTATCTTGGTTAATGGCAAGAAGGGATAGCATTACATGGAGGTTTCAAGGTAGATTAAAAAAAATAAAAAAACCAAACTCACTGCCATCAAGTTGATTCTACCTCATGGTGACCCACTTTGGGTTTCTAAGGCGGTAAATCTTTAAGGAAGTAGATTGCCCAATCTTCCTTCCACAGAGTGTCTGGTAGGTTTGACCTGCCAATCTTCTGGTTATCAGTCAAATACCTTAGGCACTTTGTTTATTTAGAATCATCAGGTTAGAAACAGTGGATAAACTTTCAAATATCACCATGTTAATTTTTTCAGCCATTAAAAATTTTACTATTAAATGATGGATACTCAAACAAATCTTAAACCAAAACCAAACACACTGCCGTTGAGTCGGCTCCAACTCATAGAGACCCCTCCTTGGGTTTCCAAGGTGGTATCACTATGGAAGTAGATTGCTCAATCTTCCTTCCAAGGAGTGGCTGATAGGTTTGAACCACCAGCCTTCTGGTTAGCAGTCAAATGCCTTAGGCACTATGTCAGCAGAGCTTCTAAACAAATCTTTGACAAAATTATTTTAAATATAAGTGTATCCTCTCCCACTTCCCTCATTAGTTCCATTACATACAGAAGAGATTTTTCACTTTGCTCTAACGTCGTCATTATTGTTAGGTACTGTCAAGTGGGTTCTGACTCACCAACCTCATAGACAACAGAATAAAACATTGCCTGGTCCTCACAATCATTGCTATGCTTGAGTCCATCACTGTAGCCACAGTGTTATGGGCTCTAACATAAGCCCATAAATAAGTGATCAAACAAGATTCTAATACAGTTAAGACTAGTAAAACCAGGTGCCCTGAAGTAAATTCCAACTTGGAGGGACTCCATGTATGTCAGAGTAGAAATGTGCTCCATAGGATTTTCAATGGCTGATTTTTCTAAGTAGATCACCAGGCTTTTTCTCTGAGGTGCCTCTGGGCAGACGTGAACCTCCAACCTTCTGGTTAGCAGATGAGTACATTAACCATTTTCAACACCCAGAGACTCCCATACAATTAAGAAGGCAATTTGAAATGCAAACAATTGTCACAGATAATGCCAGAAGAATTTGTTCAAACAGTTGTTTCTAACAAGAAACTGTTTTCTTTGCTAAATAAACTATATTCTACTATCTTAAGAATTATTTTCAAAAAGTGGTATATAAAGCTTTATATCCAAGGGGTTAAAATATTTTCTAAAGAATATCAAGAAGTTACTGGGTTCTTAGATTCCAAATCAGGGAGGAAATTATCTGTACTTCATTCTTAACGTTTTTGTAAAACTGGGAAATCCAGCATGAGAGCTGGAAAATTTCTCATAAACTTATCATTCCAGGACACTTCTGTTCTATTTTCTAGCACTCTACAAATAATCATGTAGTATACAAATAATTTTGAGGTGTGAGATTAAAAGATGTTAAATGACAAGACATTACCTTTCGATACTTCACAAAATAGGCATTGATAGGAAGTCCGCCATCCTTTCCAGACCTCCAGACCAGGTTGTATGTATCTGATGTATGAGTCTGTGGAGGGCTCAGGATAATGGGGGCATCAGGAACAGAAGCACTACTGGTATTTTTCTCTGATGAAGATTCCACTGTGCTGGAACGTAACTTCACTGGAGATGAGCTCAATAATCCAGCTTCTGTACCATCTCTTTTATCTCTGCTATCACTCCAAGGAGCATCAGACAGTGTCACTGTTTCTGCTTTTGTATTTGTTTCAAAAGGAACTGCAGATGAAAAGGGAAAAGAAATAACCTGAAAAACATTATCATTTCAAGGTTCTACACAGTCATACATTCTGAGAGTAATTAGCACCGTAGATGTAATAACATGTAATGTTTCCATTTATAATTCATAGAAACATCAAACTTCCAGTGGCCATCTCTTGCTCATGATGGAACAAATGAATTGTTTGAAAAACCAATTATATGATGCAGTAGGTTAGTGGTTTTAAAGGATTTTATTTCTCATTGCTCTATACTGGAATTCCCTCTTTTACAATGACAATTTGCTAGTTTAACCTCAGAAGATTTTAAGTTGAAGACTGAGGCTAATTCTAATTGGTAAATGAAACACAATGAGTAACACATTCTGTTGGGAACAAGGTGATATAGACAGGAAGGAAATGGCCAAGAGTTAAGCTATTATCTACTGGACAGCAAGTCTCCAGAGATACCTCCCAGGACTGACACCCTTGGACAGTGCCTCCAACTGTGAATTCAGACTGGCCCTTGGACTCACTTAAACCAACAGAAGGAAGAAGTGAGCCTGTACTCAGTTGGGCTTTAAGCCTTAAGAAGGCCTAGGACATTTTTTGTGTTCTTGGGATCCAGCTGCCACAAACAGATGCCCAAGCTTGTGATGTGGAGAAGCTATGTAGCAAGAGAGAAACCAAAAGACAGAGAGAGGTATTCTAGCACCCACAAAGGCACCAGATATGTGAGTAAAGCCACTGTGAAAGTTCCAGCCCCAGCTGCTATCTGCTACCATTGCATGAGAGACCCCAAGCAAGATCAGCAGAAGAACTGCTAGCTACATCTAGTTATCCCACATAATCATAAAAGATAATAAAACAACAGTTGTGTTAAGCTACTAATCTTTGGGGTAGTTAGCTATGCAGCAACAAATAACTAAATACTTAATCTAAGCACAGCAAGCAATTTCTGCATTCAAGAAAGGGTAGAATGAAACTAACATAACTAGCATATGTAAAGGAAGAATTTACTTATTTCTAGAACTTGTGTTTCTGCATAGAACTGAGCATTGGCTTAAGAAATTGGCAACCAAAAGAGAGATACAACAAGAAGACAGCCTTAGTATTTGCTACTAAAATCACACAGAATAGATAGAAGAAGGTAAAAATATGTTTTGCAATGAAAAAATTAACAGGTTGCATATCACCCCTGTGGTAGTTAAGGTTATGTGTCAACTTGGCTGGGTCTGGTTTGGAGTGGTTGGGCAGATGGATGTAATTATTCCTCATGATGAAACTGGTAATCAACTCCATGGTGGAATCTACTGTGAGCAGCTAAGTAGCTACCTTAGGGATGCGGTCTACTCCCAGTATATAAGAAGACACTTTGAGAAAGATCTGAGCTTCTTCACACATTTGGATCCTGCATTTGGTCCAGTCATCAGTGAATGAGTGGCCTGCCATGTTGTCACCAATCTTGGGACTGTTTCTGGCCTTGAATTAGTGCCCTGTTGTGTGGTTTGGTAACATTGGGACTGTGCTATTTTACTTGTTGTTCTTGAGTTTGTCACCCCCCGCAGCCACCAGCTGCCTGGGTTAAGAAACACCTCCAGCTCCAGTGGGCTGGGACCAAGAAGCAGAGCTGAAGCCCAAGGTCAAGGGGCTTTTACCCAGTCCCTAGAGCTGGCACTTTGAGCTCGGACTTCTAGCCTCCTGAACTGTAAAAGAATAAACCTCTGTTTGTTGAAGCCACCCATTTGTGGTATTTTCTGTTAGAGCGGCACTATAGAACCAAAACATGCCATCCCCCAAAAAAATTACTAAGCACATGCCATATGGTGTTTAAACTCTTCTACAACAAAATACTACTTCCAAGCTCATGCTAAGTATTTAATAAACATAATCATATTCAATTCTCAAAAGAATAGTCTTAGGTAGATAGTAATATTCCCACTTCATCGAGAAGAAATTAGGGTTCTAAGAGATTAAGTGACAACAACTGGCAGAATAAATGTTAGTGGTTCTATTGTAAAAAAAATAAAAAATCAAGGGATCAATTTATTAATATAGATATATACATTTACTGTACTAGCAATACATATGTATGTGTATATATATATTTATATATATATAGAGAGAGAGAGAGAGAGAGAGAAAGTGAGTCCTGGTGACACTGTAATTAAAGCATTTGTCTGCTAACCAAAATATCCGTGGTTTGAACCCATCAGCCACTCTGAAGGAAAAAGATAAGACAGTCTGCTTCCGTAAAGATTCACAGCCTTGGAAATCCTATGAAGCAGTTCAACTTTGTCCTATAGGATTTCTATGACTTGGAATTGACTCAGCAGCAATAGGTTTAGTTTGGTTTGTGTGTGTGTGTGTGTGTGTCCAGTACAATAAAAAATAAGGATTGACAGCTTGGTTTCTCTGAAGTGATGTTAATACTGGCAACAACAACAACGAAAATCTCCTATTTTTTACTGCGTGTGTGGAGGAGGGGAGCAGAGGAAATAACATTACAGTTATTTTTCCATAATGAGGTCATATTCCTGGTAAAAGGTGAGTGTGTTTTTAGAACTACTGCACTTTGGTAGAGAACCAACAAAAAACAAGACTAACAGTGTAAGGTCAGTTCTCTGTTTATTTAAAAGAGAGAAAAGGTATCCCAGAAGCATCCCCCATCAAGAAAAACAAGAAGCCAGTGAGAAAATGATGTCCAAGTGAGCTAATTAAGTTCACTGAGACAATTTCAAAATATTGCTCCTGGAACAACCCTGTTTATCTAGTGAGTCAGAATGCACATTGGATGTGAAGAGTGTGATTTGGTGCCTGTGCTTATAGAAAAATGGATCCCAGCAAGGAGAGGTAATGAGCTGTGGTTCAGGGTAGTGGAGAAAGACCTTTTACTATTAGTAGTTTCACACATCCTCTGGGTAGCTCACCACTGGCAAGTAGTATTTGATTGTAGAAAAGTTTAAACACCCTACTACCTGAGAAAAATTATACTGCAGTCTGCCGACTGTATGAATTACCAAAATCTAACTTCTGTTTTTTATGATGCAATGAGACTGTTACACAACTTTTGTTAAACGGGGGATTCCACTTACCTTTCCACTATTCCTAATAATATAATTTGGACACTCAAAAAATATCTTAAAAGTAGTTTCAAAAGTGTCTTCACATATATTATTTCTTAATTTATTTTCAAAACAACTCTGTGAAACAAGTAGAAGAGACATCTAGCATTCTTTAAGGTAGGATGTTTTATTAATTAGAAAAATACTGGCAAAACTCTGGCTTTCTAAGTACTATAAATTATGGCAGTGTAAATAAACTTAATGACTAAGTTGAAATTGAGTACAACCAGATCTGTCATGGATGTTCCCACTGTAATCACTCACAGCAGTAACTCCCATCCCAAACTAGTTAGGAAACCAAGCCAACTCCCATTATAGTTTCGAAGAGTTTCTACTCACTCTACAAATATGTGTACATCCAGGACCTCTGAAACTAAGGGTCTCTGGAAAGAAAAAAAGTAAGGGGGGTAGTAATTTCTTTCTCTGACCTTGCTTTCTACCCTTTCACAATAAACAAAGTAAATGACAGTGTGCTAGAATTTAATATGGCTTAGATTCCTATGGACAGAGTAGATTTTTATGTACTTTCTGAGTTTGAATAAACTCCCTAGATCTTAATAATTATTATACAGCATATAAAATAGGCAATGTAGGATCATTTAGGGAGCTCTGGTGGCATAGTGCCTAAGGCATTTGACTGCTAACCAGAAACCTGGCAGTTCAAACCCACCAGCCATTCCTTGGAAGGAAGGTTGGCTACTTCAGTAGTGATACCACAGCGGAAACCCAAAGAGCGGTCACTATGATTCTAATCAACTTGATGGCAATGGGGATTTTTTTAAAATTATTTTTAAATAGCTGATGGTGTTTATTATATGTAACAATGGAGTTTTATCAAGACATAAAATCCTGGACTGGGGTAAGGGATAATAAGGGTGAATCTTAAGGATCTTCTAATCTAACGTAGAGCAATTACAAAACAAGATAGCTCATGTAACTTCTACAGGCCTCAAATTTCTCATATTTAAAGTGAAGCAATTAGATAATATATCTAGTTCCATCAGCTACAACTACATCTATGTCTCCCTAATACATTATATTTACATAATATAATCACTTCAGCTGAATTCTACCCAACTAGCTCCTGTATTACACCTATCTCACAACTAGCAATTTTGAGCAGAACTACTCTTCACTTGAAGGAATAGATACACACACCCATATAATACAGTACTCAACTAACTTCTATTTAAAGATTCTTCAGCTTACTAAAATCAGGAACTATTTCTTCCTTCTCTAAACATAAGGGATAACTCCTTCCTTTATCAAAAAGGATAATTATAATCTAATAAACAAAAAAAAAAAAAAAACACTGCCGTAGAGTTGGATCCAACTCACAGCAACCACTCCTTGGGCTTCCAAGGCAGTATCACTACAGAAGTAGATTGCCCAAACTTCCTTCCAAGGAATGGCTGTTGGATTTGAAACCATGAGCTTTCTGATTGGTCAAATGGTTAATCAAATGCCTTAGGCACTATGCCACCAGAACTCCCATAATCTAATAATAACGCACTGCTGTCAAGTTGGATCTGACTCATAGCGTCCCCTTCTTGGGTTTCTGAGAAAGTATCACTATAGAAGGTGCAGTGTAATAAATTACTTAGTATGGCTTTTCTATCCATAAGTCATTTTAAACTCAGTGGTGGAATGAGCAACTGAGGAGCTCCTGATTGTAAATGTTATCCACCTGGGTTATTTGTTGGGTGTAGCACAATGCAATGTTATGGGAGGCTCTCTCTCAGGTGCTTAGAGTTCTGATGCTATGATTGGCCAGTTTGGCCACTCTGCCAGGCTCAAAAGGAGGCCTCCTAGAAGCAGAACTCTCTCTGACTGGTGGTTGAGGAAGACGTGCTGCTGAAAGAGACACATGCTGCTGGAAAACAGACACAAGAGACACACATTGCTGAGTAAGACACCGAGGGACACGCACTGCTGGAGGAGAGACTGTGAGAGACTTGGCTGGGAGATGGTGGGCTGGGAGAGAGACTGAGCATTTTTTTCCTGAACTTGAATTGTAGCCTGGTACTTCCCTAATAAACCCCACAATCTGTGAGTTCTGTGTGGCCACTGCAGTGAATTAATGAACCCAGGAGAGAGGTGGTGGGTGCTTTGGGAGGAAGGTTGGGGAAAGGGCTGGAGGGAGGCAGCATGTCTGGCCTCGCAGAAATAGGCCTTGGGCTATTGATGGTGATTCAGTCTTCCTCTTGTGGGATTAGAGGAGGTCAGAACACGTGGCCTCCTTGCCGTTTTTGCAGAAGGTGATTGCCCAACCTTCCTTCCGAGGAGTAGCTGGTGTAGAGACTACAAATTATAACCTAATATTTAGTATTTAAGAAGGCTTTCTTTTCCCAGACACCATTCAAAGCATATGTTAACTCGTTTAATTCTTACATCAACCCTCATGAATAGAGTTCAAGAACCTGCCCTGGATAACACAGTTTATAAGTGAAGAGCCAGGATTCTAACACAGCCTACATGCTAAACCACCATGTCAGTTCCACCTCTAACATTTGTAGAGCAGCATAAGAGTATAAATGGAAGTCCCTGGCCTTCTTCATTTTGCTTCTACCTCCAGCTCCATCCAGAGCTAGAAGGCCATGTGTGCATGTAAATGGAAAAATAACTGCACACATCTAAATTCTGTCTACTCTATCTGCAAAAGACTGCTCCTTTGGCTTAGGGTGCCCACACACTAGTGGTGTGGTCCACACTCTCGAGAATGAAGTAAGAAAAAAGATCTGCATGGAACCAGACAGAATTCTGGGGCCCCAGACCTGTTGTCTATAAAGAAGAGCATGGGGTGCAGGCTCCCCATAAGCACATTATCTTAATCCCATGGATTCTTTAACCTGCAGAACTTGAGGACCCAGGCAGAAGAAGCCTACACTAAATTCCTTAAAGCAGAGGCCCAGGACTATGAGCAATACTACTCTATGACAGCCTGCCTTTCTCATGACAAATATGGTGATGATCTCCATATAACTAACTAGTTATTGAGAAATGCTGCTCTAAATGCCAATTGATTTAGGTC
>NW_006921765.1:6911925-6924704 GCF_000298275.1 Orycteropus afer afer | reverse complement strand
ATATATTCTATATATACCATTTCATCAGAAAGTATATAAAGATTTAAAGTCACTATGAACAAAAAGCAGTAAAATATAAAGAATTAATATTATGCATCCTATTAGAAAAAAGAAGATGGGGGGCAGGAGATACATACAGGTATTGTTTGATATTAGTACAACTACAATTTCAATTAAAACAAACCCCTTAAACTTTGAAGACTGTCCTTCTCAATGGTTCACCTAAAATGTCTACAATGACATTTTCAGTAGCTTAGAAAACTAAAGGCACTACTCCATTAAGACTAAGTTCTGATTACTCAATAAAAACCAGGCAGGCAAGAAGGCAATGGGATAACATATAAAACTTTGAAAGAAAAAAATTGCCAACCAAGACATGTCCAGCAAAGCTGTCTCTCAGATACAATGGCAACATTAGGATATTTCCAGATAAACAAAAATTAATGAAATTTGTAAAAACCAGACCAACCTTATAAAAAATATTAAAGGTAGCTGTATGGAAAATCAATTTGCTCTGTAAACTTTCAGCCAAATCACAATAAAAAGAAAAAAGAAAAAGACATATTAAAGGTAGTTCTTTGGACACAGAATCATATTGAATTCCTAAAAACACAATACCTACCTAAACTAATACAAACTGAGGTAGAAAAACTGAACAGACCTATAGCAAAAGAAGAAACTGAAGAGGTAATTAACCAATATCTCTCATGAATAAAGACATAAAAATTCTCAACAAAATTCTAGCCAATAGATGACAATAGCATGTAAAACAAAACAAAAATACATAATGACCCAGTGGGATTCATACCAGGTATTCAAGGATGGTTCAACATTAGAAAATCAATCAATATAATCCACCACATAAATAAAAGAATCATGTGATCATCTCAATTGATGCAGAAAAGGCATTTGATAAAATCCAACACCCTTTCCTGATAAAAAAAACTCTCAGCAAAATAGGACTAGAAGGGAATTTCCTCAACATAATAAATAGCATTTATACAAAACCAACAACCAACATTTTTCTCAAAAGAGACAGACTGAAGGCATTCTCTTTGAGAATGGGAACCAGATCACCACTCTTATTCAACACTGTATTGGAACTCTTAGCTAGAGTAATAAGGCAAGAAAAGCAAATAAAGAGCATTCAAATTGGTAAGGAAGAAGTAAAACTATCCCTATTCAAAGACGATATGATATTATGCATAGAAAATTCCAGATTCCAGAAGAAAGCTACTAGACCTAATACAAGGATTCAGCAAAGTAGCAGGACAAAATCAACACTGAAAAAAAAAGTTAGATTTCTCTACATCAACAAAAAGAACTTTGAAATCAGGAAAACAATACCAACTACAATAGTTCCCGGAAATATCAAATACTTAGGAATAAATCTAACCAGGGATATAAAAAACTGTACAAAGAAAACTATAAAACACTACTGTAAGAAACCAAAAGAGACCTATATAAATGGAAAAACAAACCATGCTCATAAATAGGAAGACTTAACACTGTGAAAATGTCAATACTATCTAAATCGATGATAGATATAATGTAATCCCAATTCAAATTCCAATAGCATTCTTTAACAAAATAGAAAAATTAATCACCAATTTCATATGCAAAGTAAAGTAGCCTCGGATAAGTAAAGTAGTAGTGAAAAAGAAGAACAAAGTAGGAGGCCTCATACTACAAGAAAAACAGTCTGGCACTGGTACGACAACAGACACCTAGACCAAAGGAACAGAATTGAGAACCCAGACACAAATCCATCCACCTATGAACAGCTGATCCTTAACAAAGGGCTAAAGTTTAAATGGGGAAGAGATAGTCTCTTTAACAAATGGTACTGGCAAAACTAGATGGCTCTCTGCAGAAAAATGAAATAGGACCAATACCTATACCATACACAAAAATTAACTCAAAGTGGATCAAAGACCTAAATATAAAACTATAAAGATCATGGAAGAAAAAATAGGAGCAACTCTAGGAGCTCTAATATATGGCATAAATAGAATACCAAACATAACTAAAAATGCACACATAGAAGATGAACTAGATAAACAGGACTTCCTAAATATTAAACATCATGCTCATCAAAAGACTTCTCCAAAAGAGTAACAAAAAAAAAAAAAATAAAAAACCCACAGATTGGGAAAAAATGTTTGGTAATGACATATTTGAGAAGGGACTAATCTCCAAAATTTATAGAAAACTTCAACATCTCAACAATAAAAAGACAAACCATCCAATTAAAAAATGTGCAAAGGACACGAAGAGACACTTCAGCAAAGACATTCAGGTGGACAAAAAAGTATATGAAGAAATGCTCACAATCATTAGCCATTAGAGAGATGCCAATCAAAACAACAAGATATCATCTCACCCTGGCAATAATAGTGATGATCAGAAGACAACAAATGCTGGCAAAGGTGTGGAGACCATCTCTCATAAACTGCTGGTGGGATTGTAAAATGGTACAATTACTTTGGAAAACTGTATAGTACTTTACTTAAGAACTTAGAAATAGAGATACCATATACTCCAACAATCCCATTACTGGGTGTTTTGGTTACCTAGTGCTAATCTGATGAGAATATACCACATATGGGATAGCCTTAACAAACAAGAGTGTATTCTTACAATTTGGATGCTTTAAGTCCGAGTTCAAAGTTCCAAGCTCTAGGGGCTGGGTGAAAGCCCCTTGACCTTGGGCTTCAGATCTGCTTCTTGCTCCCAGCCTACTGAAGCTAGAGGCATCTCTTCACTTAGGCAGCTATTGGCTGCTGAGGCTAACAAGCCCAAAGTCAACAAATAAAATGGCACAGTCCCAATGTTACCAAACCACATGGAAGGCCATTAATTTAAGTTCACTGAGAGTCCCAAGGTTGGCAGAACATGGCAGACTGCTGAACAATGACACAGCTACATGTAGGGTTCAAGTGTGCCATAAGCTAGAGACCATTCCCAAAGCTACTGCTTATATATGGGAAGCAGTACGCATCCCTAAAGCAGCTACTCAGGTGCTTGTGGTAGATCCCACTATGGAGTTGATTGCCACTCTCATCATGGGGAATAACTCAACCACTCAACCAGGCCCAGCCAAGTTGACACAGAAACCTAACCACCATATATATCTTACAGAAATAAGAGCCATGACATGAATAAACATATGCACACCCATATTCATCGCCACACTAGTCCCAACAGCAAAATTATGGAAATAAGCTGGTGCCCATGAACAGATAAATGGATAAAAAAAAGTATGATGCATACTCACAATGGAATACTACACAACATTAAAGAGTAATGATGAATCTGTAAAACATCTCTTAACATCTTGGAGGGCACTATGCTGAGTGAAATAAGTCAATCACAAAAGGACAAATACTGTGTGAGATGACTACTATAAAAAGTCAAGAAAAGGTTTGCACACATTAAAAAACATTCTTTGATGGTTACCAGGGATAAGAATGAAAGGGAGGGAAAAATCACTAACTAGATAGAGAATAGACAAGTATTAACTAGGGTAAGGGAAAGGCAATATACAGAAGGGGGATGTCAGCATAACATGACCAAGGTAGTCAGAAACCAAGGGCATGAGACTTCCTGTAAGATGGAGGAATAGGCAGACAAGCAACACAGACCCTCTTCAACAAAGAAAAGAAAAACCAATTGACAGAGATACAGAAGGTAATTCTGGAGCCCTGAGCTTTGAAAGGAACTGTGCAGAAGTGGATTAGGCACCAACTAGTGGAAAAACCTGAACAAAAACAGAGATGGTCAGAGCTACGGACTGTCGGCTACTCTGACAGGAATAACAGCCTGAATAGTTCCAAGTGGCGTTGGGACCTGAGAATTGACCTAAAGATCATCCCTGGTCACCGAGGGCTGCAGGGATGACTGCACTGGTGGCCAATGACTAGGAAGGGAAACAGCAAGGAGGGAGACTACCTGAGCAGTGGACTTTCACTGTTCAGAGGGCACAGCCATTTTGGATACTTAAAGTGACCGAGGCACAGCCATTTTGAATGTTTACAAGCAGTGGCCATTTTGGATATTTAAAGTGACCAGGGGCGCAGCCATTTTGAATGTTTATAAGAAATGGCCATTTTGGATATTTAATGTGACCAAGGGTGCAGCCATTTTGAATGTTTACAAGAAATGGCCATTTTGGATATTTAATGTGACCAAGGGCACAGCCATTTTGAATGTTTACAAGTGGTGGCCATTTTGGGTGTTGAATAGAAAACTAACATGTTCTGTAAACTTTCAGCCATACCACGATAGAACATTCAAAAAAAAAAAAAAACTAAACTAAAAGCACTAATCACAAAAAGAGGTCATATCTTAAGCTTGTTCACAAATGAAAGGCTTCTATATGACAACTACAAGTTTAACAAACACATCAAGACTGAAGGCCAAAGTTTATCTGATTCACGTACCAAAAAGTACAGCTTTACATTTCATTGTTGTCTGGGGGGGAAATTGTTATTAAGAGAATGTTGGATTCATTAAAACATATTTCAAAACCTTTTATCCCCTTCAATAAAAGGTTATTACTCAACTGAGAAAAAACACTAACAGCAACTCACCAACTGTAAGGAATACTTCTGATTGCACTGTGCCATGTTCATTTGTAGCTTCACAGATATATTTTCCAGCATGTTCCTGAGTAACAGCCTGAATATAGAGAGAGCTTAAGCCAGCTCGGGACATGACAAAGTAAACAGGTTCCAGGTTAATGGGCTCAGGTCTCATTGAGTGTGATTTCTGGGATTTAGATCTAAGGATCTGAGATGGATGGGTGGTTATCAATCCACGGCTGTCATACCAACGAATGACTGGAACTGGCAGTCCAGAGGCATTGCAGGACAAAGTAACAACATCTCCATCTACCACCTTTGCACTTCCTGGCGCTGATACTATAACTGGCTTGAATCCACTGTCTATTAAAAAAAGTAATTCACATACAAAACATTATAGTATATATAATGCATATTGTAAAAAGTTAAGGTAAGGTTTATATATGGAAGAAAACTCTATTGGTTACCAGGGATGGGAGGGGAGGGGAGGAAACACTGCAAAAATAAAAAAATCCAAAAACCAAACTCACTGCTGTCGAGTGGAATCCAACTCACAACGATCCCTCCTTGGGTTTCTGAGGCGGTATCTCTATGGAAGTAGATTGCCCAACCTTCCTTCCGAGGAGTGGCTGATGGGTTTGAACCGCCAGCCTTCTAGCTAGCAGTCAAATGCCTTAGGCACTATGCCACCAGGGCTTCCACAAAAATAAAAAAATATATAATAATAATAAGAAGAAGAAGAACATTAGAGTATATATAATGCAAATTCATTTCATCCTATTGTATAAATGGGATAGTAATAATTAGAACAAAGATATTCCCTCTGTTTAACTTTCTCCAGCTAAAAACGTCAATAAATAAAAGGTAGACTTTTTCTTAGTTTTGGGCCACAAGGCATTTCCTATGTAAATTTATTTTATTCAGAAAGAAGGAAATATATATAAAGAAATATATCAAGAGCTTTCCAAAATGTACACTATACATGTCTGACTTCTGTAAATATAGAACATGTGAGGCAAAACTTTGGGCCTTAAATGTGAAAAAGGCATAAGAAAGCATAAAGCTAAATAACATTCCATCAAGAAAATAGTTAATTCCAGGAAAAGAAAAAAGAAAATCTGACTATAAAACAACCTTAGACTAGGTACAGGCAGATATAAGTAAGAGATAAGCATATTTCTTACCATACACATAAACAACAACATTTTTGTTTCAAAACTAAAGTGACACCAACTTCTTCCTGGTTCCAGGTTCTCTTTGGGAGTATTTTCAAGTAATCCTAAAATGGAATACTGATTAACACAAATGATGGTTCCTCCGGTATTTCTATTTCTTTCCTCACTCCCACTGAACTTAAATTCCTACATTTAACAAAACCAGCCAACACTTGGTATTATCAGACTTCTGAATAGGCTAGTGGTTCAAACCCACCAGCCACTCCTCGGAAGGAAGATGGGGCAATCTACTTCCGTAGTGATTTGTTGTTGTGTGCCGTCGAGTCGGCCCCGACTCATAGCGACCCCTCCTTGGGTTTCCGAGGCAGTATCACTACGGAAGTAGGACTGCCCAACCTTCCTTCCGAGGAGTGGCTGGTGGGTTTGATACTGCCTCGGAAACCCAAGGACGGGTTGCTGTGAGTCGGGTCCAACTCGATGGCAAACAACAACAACAACAGTAAATGTAAAATGGTATCTCACAGATCATGACCTGTATATTTCCCTGACTACTTATAAGGCTGAACATCTTTTCATATGTTTATGTTCCATTCATATTTTCCATCCTCTGTGAAATGGCTTTTTTCAATTTTTCTATTGGGTCCTTTATCTTTTTCTTAATGGGTCAGAGAAGTTCTTTATACATATTAGGTACTATATTTTTGTTAGCTATATATGTTAATAGTATTTTCTCCAAGTTAATTGCTTTTCTTTTCATTTTTAATGGTATCCTTTAATAATGAAGATGTTTTCATTTTATCAAAGTCAAATTTATCAATCTTTTTGAATAATTAGCATTTTAAAATGTTTTGTTAAAAAGTTTCTCCACACAGATTATCTAGACATATTCCCTTAAGTTTTATTAAAAAGTTTTTACATTCTGCCTTTCTTATTTAGGTATTGAATCCACTAGCAATTCATCTTTGTATATGATATGAGTTAGAGATTAATTTCACTCTTTTTCTCCATTGGATAATTAATTATTCCACATCATTACCTGAATTTGATCTCCTTTCTTTGATGATTTTGCAATACTACCTCAGTAAAATTATCATGTGCAAACGTCTTTTCTGGTAAGTTTCTATTTTAATTCATATTTTTCTGTTCTTGCACAAGTACAATGCTCTCTTAATTACTACAGACTGTTCATAAGTCTTAATACCTGGTAAGTCAAGTCCTTCTTGTCGTTTTCCTTCTTTTAGGAATGTCTGAGCTATTCTTGGGCCTTTGATCACTCACATAAATTTTACAATCAATCTGTCCAGGTCCTCAAAATATTCTAATGGGATTTTAATTGGCATTCCATGAATCTACAGAACACTTTTGGTAAAACTTGACAACTGTATGATACTAAATCTGAGTATCCATGAACTGGTGTATCTTTCCATATATTTGGGTCTACTTTAACAAAAAGATAATTTTAAATTATATTTTTGTTTGTTGTGGGATATAAAAAGTCAACTAACTCTTGTTTATTGGTCTTCATCCAGTCATCTTGCTAATAGCTCATATTATTTTTAATAACCTGCCAAAATATTTGGATAGTTGATAACCATATCATCTGTAAATTAATATAACTAATTGCTTTCTTTCTTATCTTTAGCTTTTTTATTTCTATTTCTTTTCTTCCTATGATAGTTAGGACTTCTAGTACAACCATAAACAGAAGAGATTTTAAAGGACAAGCTTCTAATATTTCACCATTTAAAATGATGTTTCATATAAATTTTTCTTAAATATTTTCTATCAAGTTAAGAATATTTTCTTCTGTTTCTACTTTTCAAAGAGTGCCTAACATGAATAGATATGGAATTATATCAAATTTATTTCTACCTCTAGTGAGATGATCAAATTGTTTTTCTACTTTATGCAGTAAATTGTTGTTTTTGTTATGTGCTGTCAAGTCGGACTCGACTCATAGCAACATCTCCTTGGGTTTCCAAGGCAGTATCACTACAGAAGTAGATTGCCCAACCTTCATTCTGAGGAATGGCTGGTGGGCAGTAAGTAGACATTTTAAATTTTCTAATAGATTCTTGATATGACTCCTTGGTCAAAGTGTATTTTCCTTTTTATACATTGCTGGCTTGCAATTTTTTTTTTTTTTTTTTGTAGGATTTTTGAACCTGTGTTCATAATGGAGATTGGCCTTTAATTTTCCTCTCTTGTACTATCCTTTTTGATTATAGAATCAAGATTATACTGCCTGAACAACAGCAAAAACAACCAAAAAATGTATAAGAGGTATGTATGTATGTAAGGAGGTATATATGTGTATATACAGAGGTGCATGCATATGTATATGCATATGCATTTATGTGACTATATCCGCACATATTTAGATATATAATAAAGCACATAGACGGCAGTTATGGATACTACTTAGACATAACAAAATACCTCACCAGACTGGATTTCTGGGTTTGAAGGATTAGGACCATAGGCTCGTGGGACATCTCAGTCAACTGTCATAACATAGTTCATAAAGTTATGTTCTATGTTGTAGTTTGGTGAGTCTAGGATCTTAAAAGCTTATAGACAATCACCTAAGATAAAATTATTGGTCTCTACTCATCCAAAGCAAAAGAGAAAGAAGGACCTCATAGACCTAAAGAAGAAAGTAGTTTATAGGACTAATAGTCTACACAAAACATGACCTCAGGACTTCTGGTAAGATGGTGGAATAGGCAGACAAGCTACACAGACCTTCTTCAACAAAGAAAAGAGAAACCAATTGGCAGAGATAGAGAAGATAATCCTGGAGCCCTGAGCTTTGAAAGGAAGTATACAGAAGTGGATTAGGCACCAACCAGTGGAAAAACCTGGATGAAGACAGTGAGAATGGAGATGGACAGAGCTGTGGACTGTCAGCTACTCTGATGGCACCAACAGCCTGAATTATTTCCAAGTAGTTGGAACCTGAGAATTGACCTAAAGATCGGCCCCAATCACCAAGCGCTGCAGGGACAACTGCGCTGGTAGCCTATGACTAGAAGGGGAAACAGCAAGGAGAGAGACAGCCTGAGCTGTGGACTTTTGGCCATCCAGAGGCACAGCCATTTTGACTGTTTATAGGCAGCAGCCATTTGGGATATTTAAAGTGACCAGGGGCACAGCCATTTTGACTGTTTACAAGTGGTGGACATTTTAGATATTTAAAGTGACAGCATTCTCATTTGAATCCCAGGGACCTAAGATTAGGCCCCATTTGCCAAGGCCAGCAGGGACATACAGGTGGCTGACAACAGGAAAGGAGACAGGTGATGAGTGTATAAATGCTGCCAACTAGTGAAAAGAGGAGCACAGTACCCTGCTTATGTAGATAACATCCAAAGAAAACAAAAATCATGGGGAAGTCACTCCAACATACAATCGCCAATTAAATATAAACACAAAAACATCACAATGTCTCAGAGACAACACAGCATCACAGTCCACACAAAGAAGCAAGATAAAGCAAGAGAAATAAGGGACCAGGATACAGATCCAGAACACACCCCTGGGGAAAAAGAAGCATTGGAATTTCCTGATAAGGAATTCAAAAGAATTATATTTAGGTACCTTCAATGGATTAAGAGACAGATCAAGGAAAACACAGAGAAAACCCTAAAACAATTTCAGAAGACAACACACACACAAAAAAAATGAAAAATTAGAAATGATACAAAATCTACAGATAGAAATCCAGAAGATTAATATTAAATTTTCAGAAATAGAAACACATTGAACGGGCAAAGGACTAGAATTGAATCAATGAAAGAATTAGTGAGATTGAAGACAAATACCTCAATACTTCTTTGGAAAGGGATCAAGCAGAAAAAAGATCAAAACAAAATGAAGAAAGCCTAAGGTTCATGTGGGATATTATCAAAAGGAATAACCTATAAGTAATCACAATTCCAGAACAAGAAGAGACAAACAGAGCCACAGAGAAAATTGTCCAAGATTTGTTGGAAGAGAATTTCCTTGGTATGATGAAAGATGAGAACATATCCATTTAAGAAGTCCAACAAACTCCAAACAGAATAGACCCCAAAAGAAAATCACCAAGACATATCATTATCAAATTTACCAAAACCAAAGACAAAGAAAAAATCCTGAAAGCAGCACAGGAAAAACGAAAAGTTACCTACAAGGGGCAACCAATACAACTAAGCTCGGATTTTTTTGGCAGAAACCATCCAGATGAAAAGACAATTTGTTGTTGTTAAATGCCATCGAGTTGTCTCCAACTCATGTACAGCAGAACCAAACACTGCCTGGTCCTATGCCAGCCCCATGATCCTTGCTATACCTGAGCCCATCATTGCAGCCACTGTGTCAATCCATCTCTTTGAGGGCCTTCCCCTTTTTCGTTGTCTCTCCACTTTGCCAAGCATGATATCCTTCTCTGGGGAATGGTCCTTTCTTACGACATGAGCAAAGTAGGTGAGACGAAGTTTGGCCATTCTCACTTCCAAGGAGCATTCCGGCTGCACTTCTTACAGGACAGATTTGTTCGTTCTTTAAAGCAGTCCATGTACTTTCAGCATTCTTCACCAACACCACAACTCAAAAGCATAGAGTCTTCTTTGGTCTTTTTTCATTGTCCAGCTTTCATATACATATGGAGGCAACTGAAAATACCATGGCTTGTGTCAAGCCCACCTTAGTCTTGAAGGAAATATCTTTGCTCTTCAGCACTTGAAAGAGGTCCTTCGCAGCATATTTGCCCAGTGCTATGTGATATCTGATATCTTGACTGCTGCTTCCATTGATGTTGATTGTAGAATAAAGTAATATAAAGTCCTTGACAACTTCAATCTTTTCTCCATTTATCGTGATGCCGCTTATAGGTCTAGTTGTGAGGATTTTTGTTTTCTTTATATTGAGGTATAATCCACACTGCAGACTGCAGTCTTCAATCTTCATCAGTGTTTCAAGTCATCCTCACTTTCAGCAAGCAAAGTTGTGTCATCTGCATATCACAGGTTGTTAATGAACCTTCCTCCATGTTCTTCTCCATATAGCTGAGCTTCTCAGATTATTTGCTCAGCATACAGATTGAATAAGTATGGTGAAAAGATACAACCCTGATGCACTCCCTTCCTGATTTTAAACCATGCAGTATTCCTCTGTTCTGTTTGAAAGACCTCCTGGTATATGTACAGGTTCCTCATGAGCACAATTAAGTGTTCTGGAATTCCCATTCTTCACAATGTTATCCATAATTTGTTGTGATCTACACAATTGAATGCTTTTGCATAGTCAATAAAACACAAGTAAACATCTTTCTGGTATTCTTTGCTTCCAGCTAAGATCCATCTGACATTAGCAGCAATGATATCCCTTGTTCCATGTCCTCTTCTGAATCCAGCTTGCATTTCCGCAAGTTCTCTGTCAATACACTGCTGCAACTGTTTTTTTTTTTTTTTTAATTTTCTTCAATAAGCTTTTATTTGCATCGATATTAATGATTGTTTGATAATTTTCACATTCTGTGGGATCACCTTTCTTTGGAATGCGTACAAATATGGATCTCTTCCAGTCATTTGGCCAGGTAGCTGTCTTCCAAATCTCTTGGCATAACCAAGTGAGAGCTTCCAGCAGGGCATCCATTTGTTGAAATATCTCAATTGGTATTCCATCAATTCCTGGAGCCTTGTTCTTCGCCAATTCTGTCAGCGCAGCTTTGACTTCTTCCTTCAGTACCACTGGTTCTTGAACATATGCTATGCCACCTCCTGAAATAGATGAAGATCGACGAGAGTTTTTGGGTACAGTGACTCTGCATGTTCCTTCCATCTTCTTTTGATGCTTCCTGCATCATTCAATATTTTGCCCATAGAATCTTTCAATATTGCAACTTGAAGCTTAAATTTTGTCCTCTGTTCTTTCACCTTGAGAAATGCCAAGTGTGTTCTTCCCTTTTGGTTTTGTAACTCCAAGTCTTTGCACATTTCATTATAGTAATTGGCTTTGTCTGCTTGAGCTGCTCTTTGAAATGTTCTGTTCAGCTCTTTTATCTTGACATTTCTTCCATTTGCTTTAGCTACTCTTCAGTCAAGGGCAAGTTTCAGAGTCTCTTCTGACATCCATTTTGGCCTTTTCTTTCTTTCTTGTATTTTTAATGACCTCTTGCTTTCTTCATGGATGATAGTCTCAATGTCATTCCACAATTCTTCCGGTTTTCGGTCATTGGTATTCAATGAATCAAATCTATTCTTTAGATGGTCTCTAAATTCAGGAGGGATATATTCAAGGTCATATTTTGGCTCTTGTAGACTTGTTTTAATTGTCTTCAACTTCAACTTCAACTTGCATATGAACAGTCAATGATCTATTCCACAATCAGCTCCTGGCTTGGTTATGGCTGAATATTGAGCTTTTCCATAACCTCTTGCCACAGATGTAGTCAATCCGATTCCTGTGTACTCCATCTGGTGAAGTCCACGTGTATAGCTGCCTTTTGTGTCATTGAAAAAAAGGTATTTGCAATGAATAAGTCTCTGGTTCTGCAAAATTCTATCATGTGATCTCCAGCATTATTTCTGTCACCAAGGCCAAATTTTCCAACTACCGGTGATTCTTCTTTGTTTCCAACTTTTGCATTGCAATCACCCGTGATAAGCAAGACATCTTGATTGCATGTTCAGTGAATTTCAGACTGCAGAAATTGATAAAAATCTTCAATTTCTTCATCTTTGGCTTTGGTGGTTGGTGCGTAAATTTGAATAATAGTAGTATTAACAAGTCTTCCTTGTAGGCATATGGATATTATCCTACCACTGACAGCATTGTACTTCAGGACAGATCTTGAAACATCCTTTGTAATGATGAATGCCACACCATTCCTCTTCAATTTGTCATTCCTGGAATAGATCATATGGTTGTCTAATTCAAAATCACCAAAACCCATCCATTTCAGCTCACTTATGCATTCCATTTCATTTTTGACAACTTCCAATTTTCCTAGATTCATACTTCATACATTCCATGTTCC
>NW_006921765.1:6910162-6911529 GCF_000298275.1 Orycteropus afer afer | reverse complement strand
GGGTTTGAACCGCCAGCCGTCTGGTTAGCAGGCAAGTGTCTTAGCCACTATGCTACCAGAGCTCCTTCCTTCTTCCTAGTCTGTCTTAGTCTGTAAAAGCTGTGTTGAAACCTGTGCACCATGCACAACTCTGCTGGCGTCTGAAACACCAGTGACACAACCTCAAGCCTCACAGCAATGTATAAGCCCCACAGGATGACAAACTGACAGACAAGTTTGTCTCACTTAGATACTGGAAACCTCTGTGCTCTCGCCTTACCTAATTCCTTCCTGGAACCTGCCACTTTGTGGTCCCTGTCCACTCCCTCTCTTTCCTGGCTCTAGGGGGCTGGGGGCCTAGCCTTGCCTCCTGCCCTTTTTCACCTGGATATCTTACTGCTCCTGAGGTCCCTGGCCTCTCCTGCTCCCTCCCTTTCCTGGCTCTAGTGGACTTGGGGCCTAGCCTTCCCTCCCACCTCTTTTTACCTGGATATCCTGCCATTCCCCAGGTCCCTGGCCTCTCTTGCTCCCTCCCTTTCCTGGATCTAGGGGGCTTGGGGCCTAACCTTGCCTCCTGCCCCTTTTTACCTGGATATCCTGCCACTCCTGAGGTCCCCAGCCTCTCCTACTCCCTCCCTGTCCTGGTTCTAGGGGACTTGGGGCCTAGCCTTGCCTCCCACCCCTTTTTACGTGGATATCCTGCCACTCTTGAGGTCCCTGGCCTCTCCTACTCCCTCCCTTTCCTGGTTCTAGGGGACTTGGGGCCTAGCCTTGCCTCCCACCCCTTTTTACCTGGGTATCCTGCCATTCCGCAGGTCCCTGGCCTCTCTTTCTCCCTCCCTTTCCTGGCTTTTAGGGGCTTGGGGCCAAGCCTTATCTCCCACTCTTTCGTACCTGGATATCCTGCTGCTCTGCAGGTCCCCGGTCTTTCCTGCTACCTCTCTTTCCTGGCTCTAGGGAGCTTGAGGCCTAGCCTTGCCTCCTGCCCATTTTTACCTGGATATCCTGCTGCTCCGGAGGTCCCTGGCCTGGCCTGCCCCCTCCCTTTCCTGGCTGTGTATTTTACTGTACATAAATTATATTTCAATAAAATGTATTTGAAAAAAAAGAAAAAAACTATAGAGCATAGTTCTCCTCTGGCACACATGGGATCACCATTAGTTGGGGTCAACTCAACACCAGCCTGGCTTCAGGATTAGTCTAGTTTTCAGCTGGGTTGAAAATTTAAAAAAAAAAGACTTCATCTACCCTGAGACCAGAAGAAATAGATGGTGCCCAGCTACCACTACTAATCATTCTAATCAGGGCCACAACAGATGGACCCTGATTAGAATGAGAGAAAAATGTAGGACAGAACCTCAAATTATTAAAAAAAAAAAAAAAAAAAA
>NW_006921765.1:6908324-6909758 GCF_000298275.1 Orycteropus afer afer | reverse complement strand
CATACTCCTGGAGAGTGTACCCTCTTTTCCTTTTCTCTTTTTTTAAAAGGGTGTGTATAATATTTAGAATAATTTGTTCTGGAAAGTTTGGTGGTGGTGGTGGTGGTGGTGGTATCAGGTACAGTTGAGTCAGCTCGGACTCATAGCAACCCCATGCACAACAGAATGAAACACTGCCCGGTCATGCACCATCCTTACAATCCTTGCTATGCTTGAGCCCATCATTTCAGCCACTGTCAACCCATCTCATTAAAGGTCTTCTCCTTTTCGCTGACTTTCTACTTTATCAAGGACAATATCCTTCTCCAAGGAATAGTCCCTTCTGACAACACAACCAAAGTGAGTGAGATGAATCTGGCCATTCTCACTTTCAAGGGGCATTCCAGTTGCACTTATTCCAAAACAGATTTGTTTGTTCTTCTGGTAGCCCATGGTATTTTCTTTGCCAACACCATAATTCAAAGGCATCAACTCTTCCTCAGTCTTCCTTATTCACTGTCCAGCTTTCACATGCATATGAGGCAACTGAAAATACCATGGCTTGGGTTATGCACACCTTAGTCTTGAAAGTGACATATTTGCCTCTTAACACTTTAAAGTTTAAAGAGGTGTTTTGCAGTGCCCAGTGGAATACAATGTCTGATTTCCTGACTGCTGCTTCCGTGGGTGTTGATTATGGATCCAAGTAAATGAAATTCCTGACAACTACAATCTTTTCTCCATTTATTATGAAGTTACTTTTTGGTCCAGTTATGAGGATTTTTGTTTTCTTAATGTTGAGGTGTAATCCATACTGCAGACTGTAGTCTTTGATCTTCATTAGTAAGTCCTTCAACTCCTCTTTACTTTCAGCAAGCAAGTTTGTGTCATCTGCATATTGCAGGTTGTTAATGAGTCTTCCTCCAATCCTGATGATGCATTCTTCTTCATATATTCCAGCTTCTCGGATTGTTTGCCCAGTTTACAGATTGAATAAGTATGGTAAAATGATACAACCCTGACGCACACCCTTCCTCATTTTAAATCATGCAGTATCCCCTTGTTCTGTTTGAATGACAGCCTCTCAGTCTATGTACAGGTTACTCATGAGTAAAATTAAGTATTCTAGAATTCCATTCTTCTCAATATTATCCATAATTTGTTATGATCCACGCAGCCAAATGCCTTTGCACAGTCAATAAAACACAGGTAAACATCTTTCTCGTATTCTTTGCTTTCAACCAAGATCCACCTCACATCAGCAATGATGTCCCTCGTTCCACTTCCTCTTCTTTTTTTTTTTTTAATTCAATTTTTATTCTTCTCATGCAGTCATAGGAGCCATGAAATGAAAATTATATTTTATAACTTTTTTTTTTTAATTGTGATTTGGGTGAAGATTTACAGAGCAAATTCACTTTCCATACAGAAGTTCACATATACTTTGTCTCATAT
>NW_006921765.1:6895309-6905374 GCF_000298275.1 Orycteropus afer afer | reverse complement strand
AAACAGTATTGGTTTTCTTATTTCTTTTTCAGCAATCTCTTTGCTGGTGTAGAGGAATCCAACTGATTTTTGGATGTTGATCTTATATCCTGCCATGATGCTAAATCTCTGAATTAGTTCCAGTAGAGTTTTGACTGAGTCTCTTGGGTTTTCTAGGTATAGGATCATATCATCAGTCAATAGGGATAGTTTGACTTCTTCCTTATCAATTTAGATGCCTTTGATTTCCCTTTCTTGCCTTATGGCCCTGGTTAGGACTTCCAGTACAATGTTGAATAGAAGTGATGATAGTGGGCATCCTTGTCTGATTCCTGTTCTCAAGAGGAATGGTTTCAGTCTTCCACTTCCTCTTCTGAATCCAGCTTGAATTAATTGAATTTCCCTGTCAATATACTGTTGTAATCATTCTTTATTTATCTGCAGCAAAATTTTACTTGTGTGTGATACTAATAACATTGATGATTTCCATATTCTGTTGGCTCACCTTTCTTTGAAATGGGAACAAATACTGATTTCTTCTAGTTAGCTGGCCTGGTAGCTGTTGTTCAAATTTCTTGCCATAAATGAGTAAGCACTCATTTATGTTTGTTGAAACATCTCAATGGCTTTTCCATCAATTCCCGGAGGCTTGTTTTTCACCAGTTCCTTCAGTGCAGCTTAGACTCGTCCTTCAATATCATTAGTTCTTGATCATATGCCACCTCCTGAAATAGTTGAACACTGACCAATTCTTTTTGGTACAGTGACTCTGTGTATTCCTTCTATCTTCTTTTGATGCTTCCTGCATCATTCAATATTTTGCCCATACAACTTTCATTTCTGCAACTCTAGGCTTGGAATTTTTCTTTAGTTCTTTCAGCTTGAGAAATGGTAAGCATGTTCTTCCCTTTTCATTTTCTAACTCCAGGTCTTTGCACATTTCATTGTGATACTTTGTCTTTTCAAGCTGTCCTCTGAAATACTCTGTTCAGGTTGCTTTTATCTCATGATTTCTTCCACTCACTTTAACTACTCTCCATTCAACAGCATGTTTTAGAGACTCTTCTGACATCCATTTTGGTCTTTTCTTCCTTTCCTGCCTTTTTAATGACCATTTGCTTTCTTTGTGTATGATGTTCCTGATGTCATCCCACAACTTATCTGGTATTCAGTCACTGGTGTTCAATGCATCAAATCTGTTCTTCAGATGGCCTCTAAATTCAGTTGGGATATATCAAGGTCATATTGTGGCTCTCATGACTTGTTTTCATTGTCTTCAGCTTCACCTTGAACTTGCATATGAGAACTTGCTGGTCTGCTCCACAGTCAGCTACTGGTCTTATTTTGACTAAAGATATTCAGCTTTCCCATCATCTCTTTCCACAGATGTAGTTGATCTGATTTCTGTATATTCCATCTGGTGAGGTCCACATGTATAGCTACCTTTTAAGTTGTTGAAAAAAGGTATTTACAATGAGTAATTCCTTAGTCTTGCAAAATTCTATCATGTGATCTCCAGTATCATTTCTATCACCAAGGCTTATTTTCCCACTACTGATGATTCTTCTTTACTTCCAACTTTCACATTCCATTCACCAGTAATAATCAATATATCTTGGTTGCATGTTTAGTCAATTTCAGACTGCAGAAGTTGGTAAAAATCTTCAATTTCTTCATCTTTGGCTTTAGAGGATGTTGTATAAATTTGAATAATAGTAGTATTGACTGGTCTTCCTCATTGGCATACAGACATTATTCTATCACTGACAACACTGTACTTCAGGATAGATCTTGAAATATTCTTTTTGGCAATGATTTGATGCCATTCCTCTTCAATTTGTCATCCTTGGCATAGTAGACCATATGATTGTTTGATTCAAAATGGCCAATATCAGTCCATTTCAGCTTATTAATGTCTAGGATATCAATCTCCATGTATTCCATTTCATCTTTGACAACTTCCAATTTTCCTAGATTCATACTTCATACATGCCATGTTATTAATGGATGTTTGCAGCTGTTTCTTCCCATTTTGAGTCATGCCCCATCAGCAAATGGTGGCCCCTAAAGCTTTACTCCATCCACATCATTAAGGTCAACTCTACTTTGAGAAGGCAGCTCTTCCCCAGTAGTATTTTGAATGCCTTCCAACCTAAGGGGATCATCTGCTGGCACTGTGGTAGTTTAGTTTGTGTGTCAACTTGGCTGGGCCTGGTTGAATGGCTGGGCAGCTACATGTAGTACTCCCCATGATGAGACGGCTAATCAACTCCATGGTGGAATCTACTATGTGCAGCTACGTAGCTGCCTTAGGAAATGTGGTCTGCTTCCTGCATATAAGCAGAAGCCTGGGGAATGGTCTCTAGCTTATGGCACGCTTGGACCCTGCATGTAGCCATGTCATTGTTCAGCAGCCTGCCATGCACTGCTGGCCTTGGGACTTACAATGGACTTAAATTAATGGCCTGCCATGTGGTTTGGTAACATAGGGACTGTGCCTTTGTACTTGTCAACCTTGGGCTTGGCAGCCTCAGCATCCAGCAGCTGTCTGAGTGAAAAAAAGCCTCTAGCCTCAGTGGACCGGAGCTGGTAGCAGAGCTGAAGCCCAAGGCTGAGAGGCTTTCACCCAGCCCCTAGAGCTTGGCACTCTGAACTTGGACCTAAAGCCTCCAAACTGTAAGAAAATAAACTCCTGTTTGTTAAGGCCATCCCATTTGTGGTATATTCTTGTTAGAGTGGCACTAGGTAACCAGAACAGGCACTATATCAAACAATGTTTCGGGACTGTTCTTAAAGTTTTCCAGTAATATATCAGCCATTGTTTCACTGCTAATTTCCACTGGCCAATTTTTTAAGTGAATGTCCTCATCCTTCTTCCCAGTCTGTCTTAGCCTGGAAACTTCACTGAAACCTGTCCACCGTGGGTGACCCTGCTGGTATTTGAAATACTGGTGGCATAGCTTCCAGCCTCACAGCAACATGGAAGCCACCACAGTACAACAAACCACAGACGAGTGGTGGGATAAGTTTGGCAGAACCTCTATTAAACCATCTGGCCTGTTGTTTTCTTTGTAGGAAATGTTTAACTCCTAACTCAGTCTCTTTCATAGATGTAGGACTATCAGACTTTTAATTTATTTTAAGTCAGCTTTGCCAAGTTATACCTTTCCTAAGAAAATGTCCATTTTTGTCTATCTTTGTAAATTACTGGCATAAATTTTATCACAGTTTTTTCTTATTATTTTTCATCTGTATAGAACTTGTGCTTATAGCCTATTATATATTCCTAATACTGTTTATGTGTACATGCTTTTTCTTCTCTTTGTCAATTCTGCCAAAGGTTTCCACTTTATTAGGTTTTTAAAAAAACAACTTTTATCTTTATTAATCCTCTCTACTTTATCTGTCTTGTCTATTTAGTTGATATCTGCCCTTCTCTTTATTTTCTTCTTTCTCTACTTTCTTTGAATTTATTATGCTGTTTCTCCTAATTTTCTTTTATAAGTATTTAAAGCTATAAATTTCATTCTAAGGTTCATTTCTGCTACATTCTACACAACTTGAATCCTGGCATTTTCATTACCATTCAGTTCATATTATTTTAGATTTCCATTATGATTTAAATTTAAATTTCCAAATATATGGTGATTTAAAAGAAATATTTATTATTAACTTCCAAATTAACTGCACTAAAGACAGTGATTGATCTATTGATTCTATGAAATTTAAGAATTGCATTAGGGCCTAGTTGACTAGATGATTTATTGTTATAATATTCCATGTATGCTTGGGAATAAATACGTAATCTGTAATTATTAGGTGCAGTTTTCTATAGCTGTCCAATAAATCAATACTCTAAACTGTATATAGTGCAAATCTTCTGTACCTATACAGAATTTTTTTTAGGTGGGGGAGGTGTTTCTGTTTAATCTATCAAAAATTGAGGGGTGTATTTGGTAGTTAATCTCCAAAGATGGTCTCCAATGAACTACACCTTCCAGTATGCACACTCTGATGTAATTCTCTTCCTCTGACTCTGCATTCTCTGTGAATCAGTTCTGACTGATAAAAAGCATGAAAGTGATACAGCATGACTTCTGAAGTTAGGTTATAAGAAATTTTAGTCATTTGTACCACCCAGGGGATCCTTTATAACTTATACCATAAATTTTCTTATTGATTCATCTTCTATATAATAAGAAAAAAGATGAAGAAACTAATTTTTAAAATAGGCAAAAGACTACGAGGCAGAATTGACTTTACAGCACAAAACACCACCAAACCCAATACATTTAAATTTCTAGTACCGCCTTGGAAACCCGGGGTGGACAGCGGGGAGAGTCACTATGAGTTGGAATCAACTTGATGGCAGTGAGTTTAGGTGGTTTTTTCAGTATTTTCATATTAATCCTATCTAGATTAATGCTTTTCAAACTTTGATGTACATAACAATTGTCTGGGAATGTTGTTCAAATGCAGAATCTGATTACTAGGTCTAGGGTGAAGAGTTTGACTCTGAATTTCCAGCAGTCTCTCAGTAATGACCATCATATTAATTCAAGCACCACATTGTGTGTGACAAGGCTCAGTCTAGAATATGTCTTTTAAGTAGCCAAGATAACCAGAAGGCTGGCAGTTCAAACCCACCAGCCACTCCTCGGAAGGAAAGTTGGGCAATCTACTTCTGTACTGATATCGCCTCAGAAACCCAAGGAGGGGTTGCTATGAGTCGGGTCTGACTTGATGGCACATAAAAACAATAGTTTAAAAAAAAAATAGGCAAAAGATAGTCACAAGTTGATGTAAAGAAAAACAAATTCAAAGACTCATAAATATATGAAAAATGTTTAACTTTACTCATAATAAAAGAAAAATAGATTAAAAGGTACTTTTTGATACCATTTGATCCAGCAGTTCCATTACCAGGAATATATCCTAAAGAGGTGAGAGACGGGACATGAATAGACATATGCACACCCATGTCCTTTACAGCACAATTCATTATAGCAAAGAGGAACTTAAATGCTCAGATGAATGGATAACCAAACTATGGTACATTCACACAGTGGAATACCATGCAAAGAATAATGAAGAATACATGAATCATCTCACAGCCTGGATAAATTTGGAAGCTACTATATTGAGTGAAATAAGTCAATCATAGAAGGACAAATATTGTAGGAGCTTATTATTGTAAAAAGCCAAGGAAAAGTTTACTCAGGGAAGGAAATTCACTTTGTTGTTTACCAGGGATGGGAGGGAAGGGAAGGGAAAATTTTGAACTAGTTGGCGGTCACATGTTGATTTAGGTGAGGGGAGGGACAGTATGGAAAGAGTCTATGGACCAGTATGGTGACACTGGGGAAAGGAAAGACACTGAAACATGCACAAAAGATACAGACAACAGAGGCAAATACTATTACATGCACAATACTGCATTACCACTGGCACCAAACACTAGGCTACAGGTAAATGCATAGACAGGTGAGAAGATCAGGTGCAGGTAGGCAAACAGGAATATACACCAGACCAAGGATAGATTTGGCTGAAGATAATCTTACATATGCACTTGTGCTATACATACATTACAGAAGCAACAGAAGACAGGGTTGGAGTAACTTCCTAGAGACAACCAAATACCTTGAGAGAGAGAGAATCACCAGGCCTGCGGACTCAGGACCATAGTCTTGGAGGACATCATGCTCAACTAGCACAACATAGTACATAAAAATCTTATTCTCCCCTACTTTGGTGAGCAGTGACTGGGATCTTAAAAGCTTTTGAGTGGCCATCTAGTGGCAAGAACATCTGATCTCCTTTCATCTGGAGCAAAGAAGAGTGAAGAAAATCAAAGTCACCTGGAAACAGTTAGTCTAAAGATAAGATGGACCCTAAGACCAGAAGAACTAGATAGTGCCTGGCCACCAATTCCAACCCCTTGGAAAGGGATCAAAACTGGAGATCCTGGACAGAGTGGGAAGAAAAATGTGGAACAAAATTCAAATACACAAAATGACCAGAACTACTAGTCCGATAGAGAATGTTGGGACCACCGAGACTATGGCCCCAGGTTACCCTTTGGGATTGGCTCTCAGCCCAACAGTAGAAACACCTATAAGCAGAATACCTATCCCAGGGCAATGCACCCACCTACTCTTTGGAGGTGCACCCCCTTAGCTCAATCAGCCATGAGACACTAGAGGGGCAGCATTCACATAGAGGGAAAGCTGGACAGACAGGAATGCATAGATGAGAAGGGCACAGGGAGGGGGTAGTCACAGGGAGGAGAAAAGAGTAGAGTGTGAGGGGGGAACTTTTTTAACCTACGAGATTGGCAAAGATTTAAAATAAATAATAACAATGCCTTGCCTTGGTGATATTGTGGGGGGGAAACAGACATTGTTATACATTGCTGGTAGGAGTATAAATGTAAACAATTATTGATAACAACTGCTATTATCTATCAAAGGAGCCCTGGTAGCATAGTGCCTAAGGCACTTGACTGCTAATCAGAAGGCTGGGGGTTCAAACCCACCAGCCACTCCTCAGAAGGAAGATTGGGCAATCTACTTCCATAGTGATACTGCCTCAGAAACCCAAGGAGAGGTCGCTATGAGTGGGTCCAACTTGATGGCAAACAACAACAACAACATTACCTATCAAAACTGTCTACTCACATATGCTTTTTTCATTCAGTATATTCATTTCTAGGAATATATTTTATGTTGTTAGGTGCTGTGGGGTCAGCTCCAACTCATAGCAACCCTATGTACAACAGAACAAAACACTGCCCAGTCATGCGCCATCCTCAAAATCCTTGCTGTACCTGAGCCCATCGTAACTGTCACTGTATCAATCCATCTCATTAGGTCTTTTCCCCTTAGATACTTATGTGAAAAATTATCTACATATATATATGTGAAAAATTATCTACATAGAAGGATATTTACTATACATCTTCTTATAAAAGCAAAAGATTAGAAAAGGCCATCGATAAGGTACCAGTCATATCATTACAACTATACAATACAATACTAAGCAGTTATTTAAAGCAGGAATGAAAACACCTTTTTATTGACCATATGGGAAGACAGCCAACATATATGTTAAGTGAAAATTTGAGGTAAAGAATGCTATTGCCATTTATGTGGAAAAGCAGGTGTTGTTGTTGTTGTTGTTGTTGTTATGTGCCGTCGAGTCAGCCCCGACTCATAGCGACCCCTCCTTGGGTTTCCGAGGCAGTATCACTACAGAAGTAGGATTGCCCAACCTTCCTTCCGAGGAGTGGCTGGTGGGTTTGAACCGCCAGCCTTCTGGTTAGCAGTCAAGTGCTTTAGCCACTATGCTACCAGAGCTCCTTAGTTTTATAAAATGCTTTTACATAGCTAGCTCCCTTCAGAATTAACTAATTTGATACATGTTTATATACATATACAAGGATATTCAAGAAACTGATCAAACTAGTTAATTCTGAAGAAGGGAGCTAGCTAGCTGAGGAACAGAGTGAGAGCGAGACATTTTAAACCATATAGCATCTGTCAAAAAATTTTTTCAAATTTTTTAAAAAATGAACTTGACAGGAAAATGTCTATATGAAACCAGGGGGAAAAAACATGGGAAATAAATACAGTTCAGTTATGGTGAGAGGATTATTTTCTCTTAATAAAAATGATTTCATTCTTAGCCATAACAAAAGTCTACTGATAAAGTAAAATTTCCTACATCACAGGATCTAAAAGCCTACCTTTTTCAATTTCAAGTCTCCCAGTAGATTGCATAAATCCAATTCCATTATCTGCTATACACTGATATAGCCCAGAATCTTCCATAGTAACACCACTGATTTTCAGCCCATTTTCTGCAGTTAGATGTCGTGGGGATGGATGAATAGGCTGTGCATTATGAAACCAGGTACGGTTGGGGGCTGGGTTCCCATGGACATCACAGGTAAAATGTACTGTGGCACCCAGAGACACTGTCTGATCCTGCAGTCCTTTAGAAATTGAAGCATGTTCTGAAAATAAAACACACAAATTAAACCCTACTGGCACACTTTTTAAGTTATCGTGGGAATCATACAAAATCTTCTCTATACCAATAACCAGTTGAAACCAAGTTACATTGTTTATTCACATCTTCCCAGCTGTGGTCATCAAGAAAAAATGAGAAATGAATTTTAATGTTCCTCTAATAGGATAAACCATATGTTACTAATAAGCTATAGTGCCTTTTTTATAACTCACTCCACCCATTCACTTACCTCTCCCTAAAACACACAAATATTCACACATACGCAAACATACACACTTTTTTAAATTCAGGGCTTCTATCAGCATTTCTTTCAGGCAACTTGTTTGAAATAAAGTAAGTTTTCCTGGATTTTACATTAAGAGCCAAAACAGAAAAATGTTCATTCAAAGGTCAATTCTACTTAGAGTTTAGGTATATATACTATGCAGAAAACATCCTTTAAGTCCTTTAATGTCACTTTTTATCTACACACTCATCATTCACCAACATTTGTAGTGTATGCCCAAATCAAATGATTATGTGTACCCATTCTGATTACCACTGAATTTTAAAGTCTATTTGTCATACACTTAGATTAATATCACTGTTGGTGACCTACATCAGGTCAGTGTTGGAAATAAACACATGCAGATGATCTAGAAAAATTATATTTACTATGACTCTAGGAGCTTTGGTGGCATCGTGCCTAAGGCAGAAAGCTACTCCTTGGAAGGAAGACTGAGCAATCTACTTCCATAGAGATAACACTTAGAAACCCAAGGAAGAGTCGCTATGAGTCAGAATCTAGTTCTTAGTCATTTTTCTCCTGCTTTTCATGAAAATATGTTTTGATAGAGGAAAGCATTCACTGCTACCACACATGATGGTGAGATAGATAGCTGGAAGAAAACAAAGGAATAACTCTGAGACAGCGAATATTGTATAGAGAAGTAGGAGTAGAAATAATGCAAATTTTATGAGCCAAATATAGGTGAAAGTATCTCAAAAGGAAAATAAGAAGAAATCAATTTCTTTCTGAGATGGCATTTACTAGCCAGTACTGTGTCTTTCTTCTGCCTCCTAGATACTACACACTAACACAGCCCAGAATGTCTCATCATTATTCTACTTATTTCCAGTCCCTTTCTCCCAAGCCATGAACAGAGAACAAGCTCTGCATTACATAACCAGCTGGGGGTGAAGTTCCCAAGAATATCTCATGTGAAATGATATTCTGTGCCACCCAGAAATACTGCCTAAATTCAATAGTCCTTAAGAAAAATAAAAGCTTATTCTGCTACTGTTATAGTTATTTCTAGATATTCTATCTTATTTTTAGTTTACAAACAGATCTTCCATTCAAACATCCATTAGACTAACAAAACAGCCTGATTTTGGGGTGGGGGTGGGGGGCAGGAGGGACTGTAGCAAACAGCATCTTACCAAGAACGTTCACCATGTAAGTCACCTGCTTTAGGTCTCCAGATTTGTTTCCCACCACACAGGAATAGTTTCCAGAGTCCACTGGATCAATGCTATCTGTGGCAAGATGAGAATACAACTTCCTCCAGTTCCTTCCCAGCACAACATCGTGGCCATCCTTCAACCAGTATACTTGAGAAGCTGGGACACCCCTCACTACACACTCCAGGGTTACAGGGCTATTAGAAAGAACAGCTAATTCCTGTGAAAGTGTGGGGTGAAGAATGTGAAAATCGTCCGAAGAAGGACCTGGAAAAAGAAGGGGAAAGAAAAATTTATTAAGCGTTCACGTCTAATCTCTTCCCTAGCAGAGCTGTAGAGCATCCCCACTATTGCATTTGTTCTTCTTTGTATTACCAGGTCTTTTGTAGTAGCATTTCAGTTGCAAATCAAAATTAAAAGATTTTGTGGTTCTTTAGGGATATTTCTGAATTAGCAGTTTGGAACTATAGAATTTTCCAAGATGTTCAGAAGCCATAACCTTATTGTGCTTTGAGCACTGGTGTGACCTCAACTCAACTACTACAATCTAAAACTTTGAGTTCAAAAACTTTGAGTTCAAAGAAAATGGATATACATACATATATATATATA